>NC_135532.1:82184415-82503236 GCF_045843805.1 Urocitellus parryii | reverse complement strand
GAGAAAAATCTGTTTTTCATCTTGACACTAAAGGTCCATCAAAACATGTACAAATCTTCTTGAGGAATAGAGAAGACACATTTAGTGCTCTGACCATCTGAGTCACCAAATTGGAATGTAATAGACATTGGAGTGAATTTAGGTAGTTGCCATGCAAATCTATAACAATAAACGTCTATTGAAACAACTTTATGCATATCTAAAAACAACTTTCTACCAAATGTAAGAAATAAGTCATTTTGTTCCAAGAAGACTTCCTCCTATAATAAAATGTCACAATGGATATGGAAAGTATAAAATGCTTGCCTTTGAAATGTAACTTCTGGACTTAGAGGCTTTCATTTCTTATCACATAGTATAGAAACATTTTGAAGTCCATAGTACTTGAAATCCCATTTATATTCATAATAGTCAGTACTTTAAAATTTTTAATAGGTACTTTCATTTCTAAAGAGAATGATTCATATGTATAGACCATCACAAATTGTCAATATAGAGTTTCCATGGAGTATTTAAAGAAAAGAATTGGGAATCCTTTATGGTTCTCATTAATTGACTTAGTTTGATTTTTCCCTTGCCTGTGCATATAAAACTATGAGATGAGGTATTGAAATATAAGAAAATAAGGATTCATCCTATTTTGTATAGAATATATGCAAAAGCAGCATTGTTTAATGACCTTGGTCAGGGACAATGAGCCAAAGATTCTTTCCAATCCTTTAATTAATCCCTGATACTAAATTAAGTTCTTTAAGTTCACTGGAGTGCAACTGCAGCAGATAACGTTGCAGCTTGTCCCAGTGCCTCCCAGGAAGGAACACAGCGAGGCTAGATGGAGTCTATTTTGTGAAACATTATCAGACCTCCACATCGTTCTGTGTTTTTTAATAAAGGCCAGCTCTCATAAGGTTTCCAATGTATCTGATAAAACGCTACTTAAGATATCTTACATTTTAGGCTATGGCCTACTTAAAATTTTTTATTTTTCCCCCAACAGTCTGATGTCACCTATCTTTGCAATTTCTTTGCCCCCTTTTGTCTACTCTAATAAAAATGAATCCATGAATTGTGTTATGCTTCCAGGATTTTGAACATCTGTTTTCTTCGCTTGGAAAATATCTTTTCTCCTTTACCCTATGAAAGTCTCTGTGATCCAGCTTGAAGGTCACTTCTTGATAAAGGTGTTAGGCTCTCTTCTACACAGGGTTGGTTGCTCATCTTGCCATGTCCTATAGAGCTTGGAACACACCTCCATTATAGCCCTGTATATGCTGTATTTTAGTCATTATGAAGACCCTGCCACTTCTCAGTGAGGACAAAAGCCAGGCCTTCTTGATTTCCAGTACCTTACACAAAATTGGCATGTTAGAGGTGATTAGTAAATATTTATTTTATTAATTATAAACTCAAATTGTAATTTTTTTCAAAACTCAAATTTGAGTGGAAAACTCAAATTTACCACTTACAAACTTAAGTGGTAACAAATATTTCCTCCATCATAATCACCCAACACTTGCCAGCCATATACTATGTCGGAGTCACTATTCTAAGGCTTTTCATGTGTTGCATTATTTGATGCTCAAAACACCATATGAAGTGAAGTACTAAATGCTTTCTCTAGATACTTCATAGGTCACCTTGTAAAGAATTTTCAATAGAATCTTCGAAATTGTGCTTCACTACCAAATAAGGCTAGGTTTCACCAAATCATCTCCATCTGTATTTCTATATCTAATCTTTGATATCTATTTATCTATCTATAACACATATATACATATATATATTTATAATCACTATATATAATATGTAATTATCAAGCAAATTGTTTCTTCTAGCCAATCTTATGTCTAAGATCAGTTTTATCTCTTTTATACATTTGGTGGTCAGTTTTTGTGAAAATATTTTCAGCAATAGATTATTTAATCATCAAATTGAAAATAATGATACAGATAATCTCTTCATTCGTTTGCAAACATCTGTTGACAAAGTACTGTGTATCCACACTAGGATACAAAAATGAATAATGATGGCCCTTGTAGTGTAGGACAGGGAATAACTTCTCGGTTTAGAACAGATTTAAGAGAAGGCAACAAATCTTTACTTGAGAATTTGCCCCAGTAAGAATGCCATGCTTTCAATTTCTAAGCATGTTCAGCTATAAACAGAAAGTGGGAGGCTGGGGAATCTAAGCTGTCTCATACATTCTTCAGTGTTCTCTGTATCTCTTTAATATTTGCTTAAGATATTCCATTGAGTATGTCTATAAGACACACTCATTTTAAGAACAAAAAAGAAATATTAGAATAAAAAGGAAGTGCAGTGGAAATGGGTTGTTAGCTTGTAAATTTGCTTTTACCACAATTTTGGTCCTAGAATTTGTAATCCAAGGAATGAAATATGATGAGCCCAACCCAGGGAGGCCTGGGGGAAAGCTGACGCAAGCTAATTATACTATGAACAACTGAGGCTATTTTTCAAAGTGAAAGGATAATTTAATCTTATATATAATAGTTTAAAATCTACAATTATTAGATAATAATTAAGACTTTTATATCTAATTTCTGATTAACCAAGTTGCTTGAAATGCAAGGTCATGCTACTTTCAGTCTAACTCTATCAGAACGTTATATACAGGCATAAACTTATCCTTACCATTGAAGCCCTGCTTACAGTGACCTCCGTCCTTGTCTCACACCCCCGTCTGCTGTCCCTTTCCAGGACACCCTCCTCAGAATAACTCTCCCCTAAATCTCCAACTTATAAATTATTTTTCAACTTAGAAATTTTAAACTACTGAGGGTGGTCTTTCAGAAGCAAATACTCGAATCAGGCAGAGGTGTCTGGAGGCTGGCTACCCAACCGTATGGAAAACTGTCCCAGGATGCTCCATTCCCCCCTGAATGTCCTCTCATCTCCCTAGCAGGGCCTCACTGCTTACTGGTAGGAGTCAAGAATTCGGGAATTCATTTGTCACAGTGTGGGATAGTCTCCTCTGAGAGGAGAATCTTTGGGAAAGTCGGAGAAGACTCCTGGGAAAGAATCCCTACCAGGTCCATTGCTGCAAGTTAGTTGCAACTCGTTGGCTTACTGTCCAGAGCCTGTTTGTGGGTGGGCAGCTATGGTTATGGGGCTTTCAAGAGACACGTTCAAGACTGACCCAGGGTGTGTGTGACTCAGCCCATTACAGATGACTGAGAATCTGATAAGCAAACCTTTGTCCATAGAGTTAATGCACCTTGGTCTACATGGGGGATTTTAGAAGCTGACTTTCTTATCCTATTCATCTCCCACAGCAAGAACCCATCCAGATTGAGAGAAGAGATCCCTCACTGAGACAAATAAGAAAGTTTCTTTCTCTCTTCCCTCTCAGATTATTATGGGATTTCGGCTGTTATAGTGATCTGCTAGAGAAAAATGAGAGGAATTTTGTTATTTCAATACAGTTAGAGGCTTGCACTTGTCCATGCTTTGAGCTAAGTTTGAGCTCTCACCTCCTGACTCTCCCGAAGCTGATGTGCCTCATCGGTCAATCATGTGTTCCTTGGTTTCAGGTCATGCCGCCTCTGCCTTTGCTCTGGCTTTCCAATCATCACTAATGAAGAGATGCCTGGTCTCACACTGCTGTCAACAGCTCTGGCAGGTGAATGCTATGAGACCTAGCAATCACTGGAAAGCATTCTAGAAATATTTTAATTAACGAGAGAATAAAGCCCGCCCCTGCTTTCCTAGAGTTACATACCAGAGGTGGAGATAGACCACTCAAGGAAGGGAATAATTTATTTATATTTATTTTTTTAGAAAAAATTTTTAATGTATTACAATTCTTATTACACATATAGAGCTCAATTTTTCATATCTCTGGTTGTATACATAGTATAATCACACCAATTCGTGTCCTCATACATGTACTTTGGATAATAATGATCATCACATTCAACCATCATTAATTACCCTAAGCCCCCTCCCTTCCCTTCCCACCCCTCTGCCCTATCCAGAGTTCCTCTATTCCTCCCATGCTCCCTCTCCCTATCCCACTATGAATCAGCCTCCTTATATCAAAGAAAACATTCATGTTTTTTGAGGATTGGCTAACTTCATTTAGCATTATCTTCTCTAACTCCATCCATTTACCTGCAAATGCCATGATTTTATTCTCTTTTATTGCTGTGTATATGTGCCACGTCTATTGAAGGGCCTCTAGGTTGCTTCCACAATTTAGCTAATGTGAATTTTGCTGCTATAGACATTGATGTGGCCATGTTCCTGTAGTATGCTGTTTTTAAGTCCTTTGGGTATACACCGAGGAGAGGGATAGCTGGGTCAAATGGTGGTTCCATTCCCAATTTTCCAAGAAATCTCCATACTGCTTTCCATATTGGCTGCACCAATTTGCAGTCCCACCAGCAGTGTATGAGTGTATCTTTTCCCCCACATCCTTGCTAATACTTATTGTTGTTTGTCTTCATAATAGCTGCCATTCTGACCTGAGTGAGATGAAATCTTAGAGTGGTTTTGATTTGCATTTCTCTAATTGCTAGTGATGATCAACATTTTTTCATGTGTTTGTTGATTGATTGTACATCATCTTCTGAGAAGTGTCTCTTGGGAATCATTTTTTTTTATAGTAATAGGTGACAGGTAAATAATTAAATGGGGGTAATTGATCAAGTGAACTTAGATTTCAGCTGATGGCAATACCTTTTGAATGACGAGTGGGATTTCAGAGTCTATGGTAAAGCAGAAGAATGAATATGAATATGGTGGCTTCCAGGCAGGAGTACCCTGTGTCTTGTGTGCAGCAAAATGTAGATACCCAGTCACCACCGGGTTTAATTCTCTATCATCTAGGACATAGATTTAGCATTCTGCTCACATTTCTATGTGAAAAAAAAGTCACCCAGGAGGTGGGTGAGAATTGTTTGTGAATCACTATGTTTTTCCATGTCTGTATATAAAGAGCTCTTGAATTTGGGGGTAATGCAAATAAGGAAAGGCAGAAGCCTTGAAAAACAATGAAAAAATTCTCCTTCCCATGGAATTAACAAACTATGTTGGAAATTGTTTAGCCCCAAAGACCCATATTATTTTTGAAAGCTTTCTTGAACAGAGACAATGGTGATTGTTCCAACTTTTGTACAGAAATATTAACAATAACTACTACTTATTGCATCTCTAATTATGAGCCTTTTATTAACTTCTAATACTTACAGCATTCTCTTTAATAATCTATCATGGAAGGCTCAAGAAGATTAAGGAAGTTTCCCAAATTTATATTGCTATGATGTATGCAACATAATGCAAATGATTAATTCAGATTGGAATTGTAATGTGCTGATTTTCCTGCCAACCATGGGGGTGCCTTTTATACAATGGAGCTATTCTAGTATCCTCAAACAGTCTTTATTCCTTTGTTATAAGCAAGCAGGGCTTGATATATTCTATTTTATTCAAGCAAGTAGAGATTGCATTAGTAAGTCAGATAGGTTTTAAAAAACCTTTAATTGGTCAATTCTTTCAACTTTGCACCTATTAAGCCATTTTGAGAAGAAAAATTTCAAGTCTTATTTGATTAGATCTCCTTATTGTTCCTCTTGAGATATTACCAAATTTTATAATAATCCAAATTTATCCACAGGAGAAAATAGAAGATGCAAAGTATTTGTACAACCCACACATTAATCACTCAACTCAGACAAGTTGAAAGTTGTATTTATGCAACTGAAGTCAGTATATGCTAGAAAGAAATGCTTATCTATTTCTGAAAACTGGAATTCTACAATGTATAAACTTTTTAAAAGTACCATAAATGAATGATTCAAAATAAAATGTGATCATTTTTCTCTGAGTCTAAAATCTTAACACCTTAAGGAAAGGTTCCTGAACAAACAACGCAACCAGAATGATGATAAACTATTTGAGTTTGATGGTTAGCACTTTTCCTGCAATTTGTGGAACCACTGTGTTCAGAGGGACATTGTCAATTTATTTGAAATTGATTTACTCCTGCATCATCTTCAGTTCTCTGGGGTTCTCACAATTGATGCTTCAAGATGAGGGGAATTTTTGAGAACAGAAAAATGGAGCTATTTTTTTTCAATTCAGCTTTCTTCATACAAAGTTGAAAGTTTGTCATTCGAACCCAAACCATTATAAATCAGTGACTATCTGCACATGTCGTGAAATAATACTCAAAACATTCTTTATGGGAGAGAAGATTTGGAATAGATGATAAAAAACTCAGAAAGACCCTGGGTTCCATCTCCCAGCACTGTAAGACAAAATAAAACAGAAAACTCCCCACAAACACACTACCACCACCAAACGTCAGAAAGACAAAGAAAGTTGGGGAAGGATGGGTCTCTGAGGCTAAATGAGTCAGTTATGTAGCAAGATTAATGGTCTGATCTTTCAGATATGCAGGAAACTGAAGGCAGGACTGGCTTAATGGTAAAGGTTGGGGAGAAGAAACTGACTGGTTTATCTTCTTTTGGGGACAGGAAGATGTTTGGTAAAGTTTAGGTATTAGGTTATTTAAGAACTGGGTCTAGAAAAAAAAAAGTATGATGCAGGACTCCTAAAGGCATCCCTTTTCCTGGAGCATTTTCTATCCAGAGAACTCCAGGGCTGCTACCACTTTCTCATAATAATCCCCCAACTAACCATCTTTGGACCTGCCTCTTCAATATTCTCTAAGCTCTGCCAGAAGGTCTAGAACTTTGTTTTATTCCATGTTTTATGTTTATGGTCCATTTTAATTTTAGGGAAAATTAACTAGAAGGAAAGATTTAATTGATGACTTGGATTGCTCACTTGTTCCAAAGAACTACTGCCCAAGAGGCTGACTCAGGGAACTCACCCCTATGGGAATGACCACTGAAGACATTTCAGCCTATTTATACAAGTAGTCTGGCTTTTCTCCCTTATTTTGGTGGCAGTTGTTAATTTCAGTCTAGACAAGTCTTCTATTGTCTCTGTAAATGGTGTTCAGCCTTGTCATGATTCCCTGCCTGGGATCGTGAACCCATCATTCAGTCTCCCTCCTGGGTCTGACCTTAGAGGTGTTTCTGGGTGCAGCACTGAGTTAAGAACTTGTAAGGGACCGGCGAACGACGGAGGAAGAGACCACCAAGAGACCGTCTCATGCAACAGCAAAAGGGGGTTTATTGAAGATCCAGGGAGCTGGGGCTCCGTGCTCACTCAAGAAGGGAGAGCGGCCAAGAGCCCCGAGAACAACTTGAGCGGGGTTTATATACATTTTTTAGAGAGGGCAGGGGCTTTACATACATCATAGTCCCCTTTAACAAATCACCATACACCGCGGGAAAATCAAACAACAACTCTCAAACATGATTAGTACATTCATTGGCGGGAACAGGTCGGGAGGGGTGATAGGTCAGTCCTAAGGTGGGGTATACATTCAAACTGATTGGTTTAGGCCCCGGGGTGCGTAAGTGCTGAGCTGCATGGGGTCGGGTTGGGTTGTTAAGCAACTAGGTGGTCAGGGGGGGATTTCAACACACATCTAATGGGCAGTTCCAGGAATTGTCTTAACTGCTACAGGAATTACAGGCTTTGAGTGCAGCTTAGAAACTTTACAATACCTGGTCCTTTACATTTTAACTTCAGTTTCTTTTGTCCTTTCAAACTGATCTGTCTTTTGGGGACAATGAACATCATAATGATTTCTAGTTTTTGTTTGGTATATCTAAGGTTTTCTGTTACTCAAGGAGTAGTTTGTCTGGGGTGACATTCATTTGCATTGGGGGTTCTGATAACTGAGTTTAGCTTCACCTTATTTTTGTATTTTCTACCATATTTCTTTCTTTCTTTCTTTCTGGTTTTTTTTTTTTTTTTTTTTTTTTTTATACCTAGGATTGAACCCAAGGGCGCTTAACCACTGAGCCACATCCTCAGCCCTTTTTTATGTTTAGACAGGATCTCAGTGAGTTGCTTAGAGCCTTGCTAAATTGCTAAGGCTGACTTTGAACTCCAGATCCTCCTGCCTCAGCCTCCAGAGCCTTCTGAGCCTCCTGAGCCACTGGGATTACAAGCATGAGCCACCATGCCTGGCTTTTCTACCATATTTCTATTTCTCTAGACACTTTGCCTATTGTATAAATCTTATCCTTGAGGGATTATAATTCTCACAGCCAAATTACATGCACATATCAGTGACTGGTACCCATTTGAAAATGGAGGGAGCTCTTTAGACTCCTTCATGTCTGTTTTCATGATAGAGGGATCTTCCCAGAGGTACATCTTTCTCACTCAGATAACACTGGCATGGAAGAGTTCATTTTTATGTTTACAGCAACTAGACCTAAGGAGATCTTTGTTAGGGACATAGGATTATCCATGTGGTTGGTTAAGTTCTAGTTCAGTTCTAGAGATCAAGAAAATGCAGCAGGGAGACAGCCAAGCACATTTGTCTACCCAGAGATTGCCAATGAGCTCCACTAGGGCTGATTCTGGGGAGGGACAAAGGCAGAAACTAGGTCAGGGTGGGTTAAAGAGTGAATGAAAGGTGGAGAATTTGAGACATTAGCTAATGACAACTCTTTTGAGAAGTTAATGTAGAAAAGAACAGAAAGTTTGTGGGATGATAGCTAGAGGGCAATAGAGATTAAAGAAAGTATTCTTCAAAATTAGGATTTAAGAGGGCAGGTTTGTAGGCTGATGGGAATGTTCACGTAGAAATGGAGACAGAAAAGAGAATTCAAAGTGCTACATATATTTCCTGAGAAAGAAATATGAATGCAACAATTGGGTTCTGGTAAGATCTGGAAATTTTCTCTGTGTTTGGAGGGGACTAGAACATATAAGCACAGATTAAGGATGGAACAAGGAAAGATTTTCTGGTTGGTTGGTTTCATTTACTCAGTGATACAAAAGTGAGGTCCTTCCATATGTAAGGGGACATCTTTTGAGAAGCAGGTGCCTCAGTTTTCTGATCCACAAAATGGGGATATTTACAATGGTTGTCCTGACAATTGGTAATCTACATAAAAGAATTCATTCAGTTTTTATCAAAGTATGCAATAAATTATGGTATTAAAATCATATGATCTAGATGTGAGGTATCCCCCAAAAACTCACAAGTGAGACAATACAATAAAGTTTAGAGGTGAAGTGATTGGGTTATGAGATCTTTAACATAATCAGTGCATTGATCCAGTGATATAACAGCTGGTATTTTCTTTTTCTGTCTTTTGGATACATACCTTCACTTTCACTTTCAAGGTGGAAAGACTTGTGATTTTATATTTCAGTATAGGCTAGGGCTCAGGAAGGATGAGGTATATTGGTATTTATGGAATAGAGAAATAACTAAATGTGAAGATTTGGTGGAAATCAGATCTACTCACACGTATCTATTATTAGATTTGATAGGCAGCTATTACAATTTCAAAGCCTCTTGGAATAGTGTGTAAATAAAAAAATGCAAACAAATTGCAGAAAAAAACCTTAGGATTAGCGTTTCCTTATGATTAATTGACACTTATTAGTGTAGAGGCAAACAAAAGTCAACATTCGTTTCAGACTGCTGTGAGTCTACATTGGGTTTCATCGTCTGTACATGTGAAAACTTGTAATCTGAAAAGTTACTCAGTCAAATGAGAATGTGTCATGAACAATAATTCATTCTCGTCAAGCAAAGATTTATGTATGTTTTTCACTGAAAAGCCTTCTTTGCCAGTGGTACAAAATGAACATAGAGCGGTGGTTCCAATTCTTTGCACGATTAAGATTTCTCTGACCAATGATATTGAAAAGTAAGTTTCTTTGAAATAGTATTGTCAAAGCAGCTGTTTCTGCTTTGGGTGTAGCCTTAGCATGAGTATAAAATGAACACTCTTACAGTTAAACTAAGCTGCTCTCATATTTGAAAATAATACACACGGCACTTAGAAAGATTATTTTTTATTTTTCAAGAATATGTCACAAATCCTAAATACCACAGTGAGGCATCTCAAAATACTCTTTTCAATTTCAATTTCAATTTTGTAGATTTTCACATGGTTTTATTTTAGGCATGACTTGGAATGCTGATTACCTGACTATAGGACATCAAAATTGAAGAAATATTCCTTTTCATCTATGTTAATCAAAGCAAAAATATAAAACACATTAATGGGCTAGCTTTAGGCTCAGTACTAAATCCCATGTCTCAATTTCTCCAAGGAATGGAGAGATTGGAAATGACAGTGGGAATGAGTGGGACCATAGCAGTTTGCAACTCTTCACGGGAGAGTATTTATCCTAAGGTCTCCCTTACCTAAATGCTTCAGTTTATGTGTGTGTGTTGTGTGTGGGGGGGATTTTGGAATATTTGCATATAATAATGAGATAATTGAAGATGGAACCAAATCTTAACACAAAAATGTGTTTATGTTTTTGTATATTTTGTAACATATCCTGAAGGTAATTTTATATAATATCTGTAGTGTGCTTGCACTTTGGACTGTGACCTGTCACATGAAGCCAGGTGTGGAATTTTCCACTTGTATATGTCAAAATTCAAAGACTTTTGGAACATTTTGGATTTTAGGTTTTTGGATTAGAGATTTTCAACCTATATAATAATAGACATAACAAGTCAGGATAATATCTGATTTTCAATTTTAAGTAGATTAATTATTATGTAGATGTTTTACAAACATTATCTGTCTTCATAATTAAGAAATTCCAATTAGTCTGAAAAACTAATACTGAAGTATGAACCTTCACTATGTCTTTTGGGTGTTTTTTTTTTGTGTGTGTTTTATGCCATTGAGTAACTTTTTGCTGACATTTAGAAGAGCAAACAAATAGCTATTTTTAATGGCTGACAAACCCATTTCTGTTCTCCCTAGTTTCCAAAGGACTTGAGGTTATGAGTAACTCATAAAAGTTACATTTCCACAAGTTACACCAAGTCATTAGTTTTCTATCATGTTAGGCATTGCTTGTTCTATAAATATGAATGCAAATTTCCTGACAACTGTGAAGAGTCTTAGCTATGACTCATTCTGCTCATCTACAACACAAGGGGCTTGTACTAATTGGATCATCTCTCAGGTCCCTTGCATTGCTGTTATTGTCTGTCTGACACTATGTGTGAGGCAATTAAACAGACGTGTCTTCAAGTTACTCCTGAGTTATTGTTGCTGGGAGGGAACTGTGATCACATTATGTAGAAAAAAGTCAAGTTTCACAACTGCCTGAAACTAGGGAGCTGGTAAGTCCACATTAGGATCTTGCTGAATTTCTTCAAGTGAAGGTCTGTCTACATGGCATCAATGTGGAAGGAAAGTCAACCTAATTCATGACTTCATAGGAAAGAAAAAGGACCACAAAGTGATCTCAGAAATTCTTTCTATACACAGATGACTAAACAGAAAAAAGATCATTTACAAATTAAAATAACATTCTTTAAAATAATTGGTAAATAAGAAATATCTATAATTATTGCTAATCTCGAAGATTAAGTAAGAAAAATTGCAAATGAAACTTCAGTTCACAGCAAAAACAACTCTAGTGAAAATGTTTTGTTTGACAGTTTTCATTATTTAGTAAGAAAACAACAAAAAAGATTATCAAACTGGGAATTAAACCCAGGAATGGTTTACCACTGAGCTATAGCCCCAGTCCTTTTATTATTATTACTATTATTAATTTTGAGACAGGGTCTTGATAAGTTGCCCAGGCTGGATTTCAACTGCTTCCTGCCTCAGCCTCTGAAGTTGCTGGGATTAGAAGCGTGTGCCACCATACCCAACTACTTTTCATGTATTCTGAATGCTTTATCAGTAGCATTTTTACTGTGGATCACTTTTTCTGAAATGGCCTTCCTGTTGGTAGCATAGAATTGCACTCTCCTGGTTTTCTATGTTGGTCTATATTTTAGTCAGCTTTTCTGCTGTTGTGACTTAAGAACCAGCCAGAAAAACTGCAGAGGAAAAGTTTATTTGGAGGCTCATGGATTCAGAGGTGTCAATTCATAGAGAGCCAATTGCATATTTTGTGGCTCAAGGTGAGGCTGAACATCAAGGAGGAAGAGTGTGGTAGAGGGAAGCAGCTCACATGATGATCAGAAGACAGAGAGAGACTCCACTAGCCACATACAAAATATATATTCCAAAGCCATACCCCAAAGCCCTCCACCTCCTCCAGCCATACTCCACCTGCTCCCAGCTGTCACTCAGTTAATCCCATCAGGCGATTAATTCCTGATTGGATTAAGGCTCTCACAACCCAATCATTTCTCCTCTGAACCTTCTTGTATTGTCTCATACATGAACTTTTAGGTGACACCTCACACCCAAACCATAACATTGTGCAACAAATTCTTCTCAGTGACCCTCCTGGGTCCATTCTCCTCCACTACCCCTGAATGTCAGTATTCCCCAAAGCATGATCCTGAGCTCTAATGTGTTGCATGCTCTAAATGGCTTTGTCTTGTCCTAGACTTTAACTTTCTTTAACATGTGATGGCACTCATCATTAAATTCCGTACAGCAGTCCTTGCAATCAATATTCAAATGTTCATTTCTTTCAGTCCCACTTTTGCCACCGTGGCCCCAAGTTTTCTTATCTTCTTTAAAGTAACCTCAGAACTATTCATCTATTCATGTCACCCCCAATTCTCTATGATCAGAGGCAGTTTTTAAAATGTGCACATATAACATGTCACTCTTCTACTTAAAGCTTTTTATTGCCTGTCCATTGGTTTTATAGTAGGGGCCCAAATTCTTCCCTGGCTGGTGATATCGTTCATGATCTGACCTCAGTCCTCCTCTCAAGGTTTTCATTGAGACTTTCTCTTCCTTGTCCCTTTTTGTGTCTCTGATTTTTGGAATGTGCCATGTGGAATGTTTTGACAACTGGATTTTTAAGCCTTTGTAGCTTATTTCTCTCTTATTAAATAGAGTAACAAATCATTAAAATTTATAAAAAGTCTAAAACATTTAATAAATTTTTTTCTTGTTTTTATACATAAGTCTTACTTGTTATTCCCCAAACCAATGACTAGAGTTCATTCTCAAGTATGTTTTCATTTGCTCAATGCCTTGCTCTTTAATCATATTTCTTGGTTTGTAAGTTGTTTATTATTTTAGTTTCACATTATATAGTGTTACTTAGAATTAGGTACATGAGACATTACATAGATTTATACTTTAATTTTATAACATAAAATGCATAGATTAAATTGAAATAAAGTAATTTTATTCTTGTCTGCTACTAGTAGTCCTGTTTATAGTAGGAATTCTATACTTTCCAAAATTAAGATATTCCTCTAAATATAATATTTGAATTTTGAAATTTTCTTCTGTTTTTAAAGGAAGACTTATTTGTCTAATTATACAAGGCCTGGCTTTGTTAACTATTTTGCACATGGCAAACATTTTCTATAAGTTCAGAGAGCCTATTTGTAGATCCAAGTTTTGGCAAAATGTGTATTTGAAAATATTTGATAAAAGAATTTTATCATAAAACATATTTATCACAAAATATATTAATTGCTGCATTGAATTATGGTGGCAAAAAAATGGACTTCCCCTTAGTAAAGGAGTAGATGAATCCAATATATATTATAGTACCTCTATATTAGAATTCTCAACAGAATGTTTTCTTCCCCCAGAGGATATCTGACAATATCTGGAGACATTTTTAGTTGTTACTGTTAGAAGTGAGTGTGGTAAGTCCTTATGGCATCTAGGGGATAGAGGCCAGAGATGATGCAAAACATCCTATAATGCATGGGACAGTTCAGTCCCTATGACAAAGAATTACTATATCAAAAATATCATTGTTGATATTGAAAAGTCCTGGTACACAATATGAATGTAATTAAGTCATTCAAGGAGTTTAATTTAGGCTATGCTAGAATGTTTGCCTAGAATGCACAAAGCCCTGGTTTGATTCCCAACACCACAGAAAATGTACAAGTTGAAGGATGTCTGTTGTCTTGAAAATATTTTTTCACAAGATACTATTGAATTTGGAAACCAACATGCAGAAAAGTAGGTATAGTACGGCACCAAGTTTGTTAAACAAAGAACACCTTTCATAATGTGCTTGTTTTTTCGAGTGTATGAAATGGTCTTACAAGTGCAGGGAACCCCTGGGAAGTATGCATGAGAGAGATTTCACATGTTTATTCTATGTTGGGCAGGCCTGATGCCCAACAGGTGAAGGAAAGGAAGCCCCGAGATTCAGGAAAAGATGTTTAAAAGACATTAGGATGTATTTGTATGCTAAATTATAAATTATAAAACTTTATATGCTAAATTATAAATGCTTTTGAAAATTAAAGTTTTCATGTTTCTGATCAGCTGTGTGTTTCTGTGACCAAAATCCTTGATAAGAACAACTTAGGGGAGGAAAAATTTATCTTGGCTCATGGTTTCAGAGGTTAGTGGGCTGACTCGATTGCTCTAAGACCAAGGTGAGGCAAAGCATCATGGCAGAAGGGCATTGTGGATGAGTGCGGTCCACCTCATGGCTACCAGGAAGCAGAGAGCAAAAGGGGAAGGGGCCGCAGGAAAGCTGAACCCTTCCAGGGCATACCATTAGTGACTCAAGTTAGTCCATTTATCTCAGATGGACTGCTTAGGTAAAAGCTGTCACCATCCAATTATGTCATCTCTGAAATCCTACATTAGCACTGGAACTTTGGGTGGGGGGGACAACTCATATCCAAACCATAATAACTTTTTAATGCTGGTGTCTGTTAGTCACCTTTTTGTCACCATAATATGCCTGAGATAATTATCTTATAAAAATCATCTTATAAACATAAAAGTTTTATTTGGACTCTTCAGTTTTGGAGGTTCTGGTCCACACTGAAGCAGATCTATTGCCTTTGATCTCTGGTGGATGTGCATTTGGCACTGGTGGGGATTACTTTGTAGAGTGAACTGTTCATCTTATGACTAGGAAACAGAGAAAGGAAGAGGCTGGTGTCCCATAATCCCCTCTGGGGACATATCCCCAGTGACCTACAGGTCTCTCATAAGGCTCCTCCTCCTAAAGGTCCTACCACCTCCCAACAGTGATACCTGGGGACCCAGCCTTTAATGTGTGGATCTTTGGAGGTCTTTGATATCCACATCATAGCATGGTGATATTCAACACATACTAAAGCAGAAAACAACAAAGAAAAGTATTTCTCATCTATTGAAGATTCTCTATGATTTGTAGGGAATTAGGCTCATGCAGAGTAAGCTTACAAAGTAACTCAGAGAGTGAACCAAGACAGAAGGTCTTGCTCCCCACAACTCCAGGGAGATTTGTACCTAAACCGAAAAAGCCATCAACAGAGTACCACCTTCCCTGGGGATTGTTGGTGAAATGTCAGCAGCTGGATTTACGACATGCCAATCAAGACATTTGTCCCAGGAGCAGCAGGAAGTGAGCACTGGGGATGTGAGAAGACCACATGGAGGCAAAGAATGAGAGATACTGCAGAGAGAGGGAAAATGAGCTTCCCTAAGGATTTTTTTTTTTTTAAAGTGAGTATTGTTGTGGGCTGCACTCTTACATTCTTGAACTGCTTCTTTTAGAAAGAGTATACAACAAAGACCTGCTTTCAGAACGTTCAGAACAAAGCTGTTATTCCTCACCCCGGCTCTAGCTGTCTTCTAGAAGGGAGCTGAACTTCCCCAGCTGGGATCATCCTGGTCATGGGTGTTCCATGAAGGGGAGGCGGCTCCTCATAGGGACCAGAGCACACCTCCAGAGCTCTTGGTTGTTCCGTAGGGAGAAAAACAGGGATGGCAATTTTAGAAAGACTTTAAAAGGCTAAGGGACTAGAATTCATAGTTTTTGAAATGTTGGTAATATTTTAAAAATAGAGTCAAGAGACATGGAGCTTCTAAGGTCAGAAGTCAAGATAATCAAGGGCTTTCAGAAAGGAAAGAGGAACAAAATGCCAGACAGTTAAATAGCCTCAGTGTCTTCTTATGTTAAATTTTTCTGTCTTTAATTTGATTTAGTAAAGAGCAATCTGTTTATTTAAATTGTATTTGTCAGAAAAAGCCATGGCAAATTAAGAAAAGGCACCATCTACAGAATGATTCATAAGAGATATGGATCTCAGATCATGTTTCCAAAAAAGCCTACATTAGTGAGTTCCAGTTTCCCAGACCACCATGTTGAACACAGCTCAGCATTTGATGAGCGTCTGTTGTTTCCCAGGTTCCAGGCTGCAAGGTGGAGGTGTCAAGCTTGCCTTCACATGCTGTGTGTGGTGAGGAAGACAAGGTACACACGGGGCCCACTGAGCAGAGCACTGTCTTGCTATGAGCAATGCAAAATAAAAGGCTGGGCTAATTAATTGTAAAATAAAAAGAGATGTGAATAAAAAGTTTCTGTCATTGGAGCTACAACTCACCGAGTGTCTTATTTAGCCCTGGTGAGAGGAGACTCAGTATGAGAAAAGGTTGATGCTACAGAATTATTGACAATATTATATTTCCTCCCATTGATTGAGGAGATGGGGCTGTACCTTACAGTGTAAACATGATCTCATCCAAGTAACCGTAGTCATTTTCAAATTGTGAAGAAATAAATGAGCAAATCAACAATGTTCATAGAAAAGCAAGCCACTCTCTCTTTGTTTTGGGGAGGGGTAACTTTTGTGACAAATGATTTTTACATGAAAGACAATTTTCCTTTGCACACACTTATTTTTATTTACTCTTTGGCCTGTTATTTGGCAAAATATTTGTAGTTCCAAAAGTCCATTCTGACTGGCTTTTTGATCATGACTTTCCTCCATTAGGGAATGTAATTGTGTTTTATCTGAGAATTCAGGGAGTGTACAACCCTTCTGAATCCATGCATATAATATGGTCTATGTTTTATTCCAATTCATTTCTAAAGTAGGATCATCTATCCATTTTTAGAGCACTATTATCAAATATGTAATTCAAATGGAACTGTCACTTTTGATAAAGTTCTTTCTTTCTTTTTTTCTTTTCTATTTTTGTATCAATGCTTTCCTAAAGGATTCATGTTAATATGTTTTCCCGGTAGTGCTGGTGCTTAACAATATTTATTGTAATTATCTGTAATACTAACTAGTCATTCACTAAATTCTGAGTGGGAAATTCTTTTAAGGTTATATAAAGAAATAAAGAACATAAATCTTAAAAAATAAACCCAGGTTATTACAATCCCTTTCAGAATGATTCAGAGTGGAGTGAGACTTTGTAGATTTTTTCAGGTACAAGGAACAAGGACAAGAGACCTTTTTAAATTTGACATATCTATATGTTGTGCAAAGGAAGCAAAGGCACCAAATTCAATCTACTTGTATACATGAATATATCATTGTGTAGAACTTAAATACTATACATTATCTACAAGATGTCTACAAGAAACTACTTTTCTGAATGTTGTCATTTGTGACAACATGGGTGGAATTGGAGATCATTCTTTTCACTGCAATGAGCAGAAAAAGACAAGTACCACATAATTTCATTATCATATATGATAAAAAAGTTGAACTCATGAAGTTTCCAGTAGAAAGGTGGTTACAGAGGCTGGGAGAGTAGGAGGGAAGGATATTTGGGCAGAGGTTGATCAATGGGTACTAATTTGTCATTAGGAGTAAGAAGTTCTGGAGTGCTACTGCATAGTAGAGTGATTAGAGATGACAATTTGTACTATATGTTTCAAAAAGTTGGAAGAAATTTTGAATATTTTCACCATAAAGAAATGATAAATGTTTGAGGAGACACATATGTTTGCTTTGATTTGAACTTTACACAATTTATGCAAGTATGGAAACCATAGTAGCTAAATAAATTTAAATTAGAAGTGAAACTCAGTTTCATAAAGAAAGGATAGATATGATTAGTTTAGATATATCACAAGAAAACTGAAGTGACTATATAAGTATGAGAAAAATTTTCTGCTTTTTCAGAACAAGGAATATTTCCAGACATAGGAAGACAGTTGACAAAGACAAAGAGGTTAATTCAACAAGAATACATAACTATTTCAAATATGTGTGCCTCAATAATAGAGTTTAAAATACATGAACAAAAATACATAACGATAGAAACACTTCCTTCTCAGAAATTAATAGAACACAGATAATTAATATGAAATAAATCAATTGAACAGTACTCTCAACCAAGTCAATCAAACGGACATTTTTTTAATCACTCCATTTAAGAGAAGCATAAGAGACACTCTAGCAAGTACCTTTTTGTATTTCCACAAATATAGATCATATGTTGTACAATAAAACAAGATTCAAGACTCAAAAAACTTAAATTATGTGTATTCTACATCTGCAACCTCAATGGAATTGCATTAAACTAGGAGTGCCCTTTTTCTTGAAAATTCCCAAATGGTGAAAATTAAACATCACCGTTCTAAATAATTGATGGGTGAAAGAAGTTATTAAAAGGAAAATAGTAAAATATTTTGAACTCGATTAACATGAAGAAATAGAGCTGTGAAAACAAACAAACAAACAAAATACCAGTTTGTGGGATTCATGTAAAGCTTTATTTAGAGGAAAATTTATAGCTTTAGTCTTAGAAGCAAAGATTTAAAGATATGATTCTAAAACTAAACATACATATACCATATCACCTGGGAATTTTATTCTTTTTAATATTTTTATTAGTTGTTGATGGACATTTTTTTATTTACTTATTTATATATGGTGCTGAGAATTGAGTTCAGTGCCTCACACATGCTAGGCAGCAAGTACTCTACCACTGAGCCACTACCCCAGCCCTGAGAATTTCACTCTTATACAGTCACTGAAGAAAATAATGACCATGCAAAGACTTGTGTGAATATTCTTTGGGTGTTAATAGAAGCTTTAATCATAATAGTCAAAATGTGGAAACAACTCCAAATGGAAATCAGATGGTAACTGGATAAACTGTGGTATATCTACACAATGAAATGCAAACTCAGAAAAATAAAAAGGAACAAATGGATGATACATCCAACAACACAGATGAATCTCAAAAAACATTACACAAAGTGATGGCAGTCAGGCACAGTAAGGTGCATAGTGTCATTCATAAGAAAAGACAAACCTAGTACCTGTCACAAAAGGCTTATCAGTGTTCCTTGGGCAGTATAAGGGTGGGTGGGGACTACAGCAAATTAGTCCAAGGGAGTGTTCTGGGAGATTAGACACCCTGTATCTTGAGAGTCCTGGTATAAGGTACCTGGATGGGTCATATTTCATCAAACTGTTTTCTTAGAATGAATCAGTTTATTAAATATAAATCATAGTAGTTCATAAAGTTTACTAAATAGAATAAAAAAATCTAAATGGCTACAAGAGACAAAACAAATGTCCTTTTTTTCTTTCTGGTCTCCATTGGCTCTGCTGAGGGTGCCCTAGAACATTCCCCTCTCTAACCACTGTTCTGTGCTCATGAGTCCAGGAAGTGGCTGGCTCTGAGGTCCCTGGGTCCAGTTCACCCCGTGTGCAGAATTTGGCAAATGTTCTATATTTGCACAGTGGAGTCACGACCATAGGCTATTTTCAGAATAATCTTTCCTTCCCTATTTTTAGCTCCTTTTTTGTGCACTTTGGTGATTCATTCAGGAAGAAGAGAAATAAAAATGAAGACTTTTCTGTAAAGTTGCTACAGAAGTGAAAAAACTCCTCTCAAGTTTTCAATAAAAATTTTAGTTAATTCTTCCTAACACATAGCAAGATTGCTTGATCTTGTTGCATTAAAAAAAATCAGATAGTAAGTATGGAGTCAGTAGCATGTATTAAAAGCAAGCAAAAAAATATTGTGTGAAACTCTTATGCCAGTGGGAAGAAGATATTGCTTGGATTTGCACTTCAACTTCTTAATATAAACTAGGGTTTCTCATGATATGTTGATACTCTTGTCCCTTTGAATAGGATCTGGGCCAGCTGATGCAGTCTGGGGTGCTTGTCCGTGCTCTACCTGCATGCTGACGTACAAAATGCCTTTCCATAAGAAGCTTTAGAACTGCAATCCAAATCTAAAATGTAAAACCATTTGTCTTGAATTTCAGGTTACTAACACCAATACATTTTTTAAAAAGAAGAATAATTTGAAAATTCCCATGATATTGTATCTTAATCAGTTTTTACCCAGAAATGTTCCTTTATATATTTGTTATTGTTCTAAATATCAAAGTGGTGGGCATTTATGTAGCTGGATAAATTTAAGGAGATTTTTGTGTGTTTCTTGGATTCAAATTTATAGACAGAACAAACTGAAGTTCCATTTATATGTCTTAAGTGATTTTCAAACAAAACTCTTAGGCTACATCATTTTCTGTCATCTGTTCTTCTCCTTCCTGAAATTGGCAATGTTGATATTTTAAAATTTACCAGTACTAAACAAACAAACAAACAAACAACAAAAAAACAAAACATCTTAGCCAATGCTTCCTACACATCTGGGCGAGGGAGCCTGACCAGCTCCATTTTCCTTGTGACTCCATGTTACAGTCAGGAATTTGTAAAAGTATTTACGGTACTTTGTTAAAATGTCCATCTCCTCCCAGATGTAAGAAATGGTTTTCAGCTTACTGTCATCTGAATGTATGTGTTCCCTCTCCTGATTTATATGTTGACATGCTTACATCCAAGATGATGGCAATAATGGGGGGGGGGACTTTGCGAGAGGTGACAGTGTCTTAAGAGCAGAACCTTCATGAATGGAATTAATGCCCTTATAAGAGACACCCAAGAGAATTGTCTTGCCATTTCCACCATGTAGAGGGCACAGCCAGAAGGTGGCTACGAACTTGGAAATGTGTCTTCACTAGACTGGGAATCTCCTGGAGCATTGATCTGAGACTTCTCAGCCTCCAGAATTGTGGGAAATAACTTTATATTATTTGTCAGTCACCTGGTTTATGGTATTTTGCTGTAGCATCCCAAATGGACTAAGAAACACCTGTTAGCAGTTGACATTCATCCCAACTGGATTCATTTGGAACATATCTCCTGTCTGACTTTTCTTGCAGCAAGTTTCTGACAATCTTAATTTAGGATCCATTAGCGAGGACTGCAGCAGGTGTTTCTGTTCCCATTCATCTAACAACTTCCCACATCAGCCAAATTGGCTCCTGATGTGTTTATGCAAAGACTGCTTGGAGTAATGCATCAGAACCTAACAGAGAAGGGAAAGGAATTTGTGCTGAGAAGCCACAAATCAAATGAAAACAGGGAGATACCATCTTGCTAATAATGAAGAGGAGAACTGATACCAACTTTCTTTGTTGTAAAGAATTGTTCATGTGTGGTAAGTAAAAACAAAACACAAACAAATTTGGTAGAAGTTTATCTCTCTGAAATCTGGATCCTATCTTGGCTGCTACATTGTGCTTTGTTTATCAGTTTTTGGAATTTGGAATAGAGAAAGACAGTGTTTGAGTTTGTGTCCTTCCTGTAACTAGCTGCTCATTCAAAGGAAAATTTTATCACTTGTCTGTGACTAAATTTCCTCATTTAAAAAATATAACTTAGGGCTGGAGATGTGGCTCAGCGGTAGCGCGCTCGCCTGGCATGCGTGCGGCCCGGGTTCGATCCTCAGCACCACATACCAACAAAGATGTTGTGTCTGCCGAGAACTAAAAAATAAATATTAAAAAATTCTCTCTCTCTCTCTCTCTCTCTCTCCTCTCTCACTCTCTCTTTAAAAAAATATATATAACTTAGTTAAACTTTGTCTGATTTTTTAATATAGTTTTTTTAATTCACTAAGTGAAATGAAAAATCCCTCAGTAAAGGGTAGAAGATTAACATTAAAATGCAATGAATTATAGTAACTGTATTTTTGCTTTTCCAGTACAAGGTGTTCTTAATAGGGTATACATAGTATAATTATTTTATTTTTATCAGTAAGTCTAGCTAATATTTTAAATTTATTTTGTTGCTAGAAGAATCTTCTATTAGTTTCATAAAATATTGGTATAGTGCATCTGCATTATTTGAACTGCCTAGACCCAGTTTCTGTGGATATTTCCCCATATTCCTTTTTTCTTTTTTGCATAAAGCTTCCATTTTCTAATACAATGATAATTAATGGGTTCATTGACCCAAAGTGAAAGTGTCTGGTGATTGAGGTCATAGATAGAAATTTTGGAACTATTATAATTCATGTCTTTGCCTTATATTTAAAACAAAAGGATCTAAAGTAAGAAGAAGAAAGTCAGCCTGCTGTGAGCAGCTGACATAAGAGACACATAGTGTTGAAGGTGGGGTTGTACCCTGCTGCTTTTTGTTCCCCCAAATCATTTCTATTCATGTTATCCATCAAAACATTCTTAAACATTCTTAGTTAAAGCTTATAGGTTTTCACTTGCAACCCAAACAACCATAATTCATGCAATTTGCAGTTTACTTACTTTCAAAAACTATCTCATACCCCAACAACACCTTGTAACTTTAAATATTAGGTTGCATTTCTTTGTGGTCTTAAACCACATTGTTTATTTTCTTCTCTTTTCTTCCCCAATAAATACAGTCATAGAAATTATTTAATATATACTTTTACTCCATCTGACTTAGTACAAAGGAAACACTAAACTAGTCCATGCTATGTTACCAAAAAGTTTTCTGAAGTTGTGGTGTTAAGGTAGATTTTGGTTCGAACAGGAATGAATTTGTATATGCATGCCAAAAAAAATGTTGTCTGCAATTTCACAACCTCATGTTCTTTAATTTTCTTCCCAACCTGTATTTTTAACAGATAAATGATGTTTATAAATATTGCATCTAAAATTATTTTTTCTCCTCCTTAGCAATCTTCTCTATCAAAAAAGTGGAGATCACTTTAAGACTGTCTTTGATTCATGTATTGTTCTCACTGAAGAAGCATTAGTCTACTTGACAGTAGTTATAAGAACTCTTAATTTTTATCATTTTTGTCTATTGAATGGTTCTCAAGTGGTTCTAAAATATGCCACAGACAACACAGCTGTTAAGAGTGGAATAATGCTGTTCATAAAAGCTGTGAGTCAATGGCTCTTTGCTGTCTAACTTTCTTACAGAAATTTAGAGTTTATTTGGGTAAGAGAAAATGAGGCGTCACATTTCAGCTTGAGGGAATGACATGTTCTTGCCAGACCAGCAATATATTATTCCAAAAGATGTTTTGTAAAGAATACCAAAATATGTTTTATTTGTACTTCCAAATATTTAATAGTATCATCATAATGATGAACTTTTTAAGAACACAATTATGTAGACAGCATCCTCCAGAATAAATAAAATTTATAAGCTTCAATTTATTATTAGAAAATTTATGGATATTTTTAAAGAACATAAAGCAATCTATTCCCAACCTTTCATAATAATAAACTGATCTAAACTTGATGAAATTATAGCTATTTTGAAGGCTTGTAGGGACTTTGAGATTACTTGGTCATAAGACTACATGGAAAGTAAATGACAAGTAAAAGAGAGAGATAATGTACACTAGAAGTTCAAGGAAAGCAATTTGGAGAAATAAATGTTAATCAGAGCTAATTGTTACAGGGCAAGGCTGGTGGGACTAGGATGGCTATAGTTTTGTAGGTAAAAGGAATATTATGGCAGTTTATCATTTTTAATTCTGTAACCCTTGCTCAACTTATTCAATTTCTCTTGGCCTCAGTTCCCTCTTTTAAAAAATTGTGATAATAATAGTGCTTACTTCCTGGAATAGGTAAGATTAATTAGGATATGATATGCAAAGATTTTAGCATAATACCTTGCAAGTGATGTTTTCACTAAAGATCAGCTTTGATGAGAAGAAATTGGAAGATTTTATACAAGGGATGACATGATTAGATTTATATACTTTTAAAGATCATTCTTCAGTGTAGGAATGGATTTATAGAAGAGCAAAACTAAATGTGGTAAGATTAATTAGAATGACTTTATATTAATCCTGGCAAGGAGTGGGCTGGGATAAGAAGTAACAGGTGAAGTAAGCAACATGGAGGAGTGGGAAAACCTGGACCCTCCTTCCACACACAGACTTATTCAGCAGTGATTCATGAACAAATTTCATTTGTGACAAACAATGAATGATTTGAAAGACCCTTTCATGGTGGGAGAATGCAAAACCAAGCTCACAGAAGCCAGTAGAGAGTCAGGACACATTTTCAAAGAGATAATATCCCTCATGCAGTACTGTACAATTAGGAAGAAACCCTCTACCAGCTTCATCCAGGGGATAGAAGAGGTTAGATTGCATGTAAGCATCCAGGAATTTCTGAGGGGTATTCCCAAAAGAATGACCCCTGTCTTGGCCAGTCTTGAAGCTCTGATGATCCCAGCACATTATGGTTGCCAAAAGAGAAAGGTGTGGTCGCTTGGACTGGAAAATGACATTGATCCTCCCCCTTGCTCAGCAGAGAGAGCAGACAAAAATTCCAGCTCTCATCTCCACAGAGAGGGAAAGAGTTATGCATGCATCTAGTAACCCAACTTCTTTAGGTTTCCACAAAGAACTAGCATTTATATCATCAGAATCCAAGCTCCAGCAATTCTGACCTAGTCTAGCTGCCTACGGGGGGATAGTGGCAGTGGCGTAGGATGATAGATTCCATAGTTTTCTCATATCCCAGGCTCAGTACAGAGAGAATGAACAAAACCCACAGGTGCCTTTGCAGAGAGAGTTGGCACAAGTCCCCAGAATATCTGATCAGGCAGATTGGTGAGAGTCTTCTCTTGTGTGACAACGATTCATGAAGACTAGAAGAGTTTCCTGCTTTGTATAATATGGAAGCATCAAGAAAAATTCAAAGTAAATGAAGAATTAGGCAAACATGTTCCAAATAAGAGAGCAAAATGGATTAATTCCCAGAAACCTATAAGGAGACTGAATCATAAAAAATCTGAAAGTCTGAACAAACCAATAAGAAGTAAGAAAATTAATTGACTTAGTAATAAAATAATCATTGCAATAAGGAAAAGTCCAAGAATGTTCAAGTATTACAAAACACTTTTTTCCAGAACCCATGGCCTATTTATGTTTGGCCTACAAGCTAAAAATTTTGTCTTTTACAATTTTTTGAAAGTTGTAAAATTAAAAGAATGTGCAACACAGATCATATACTTAAGTCATACCTGTCAGAAAGGCTATTATAACTTAAAAAAAGCCAAGTGTTGGCAAGGATATGGAGAACTTAGAATCTTTGCATACTGTTTGTGAAGCAATTATGAAAACAATATGAAAATTTCTCAAAAAATAAAAATACCATAAGACCCAGTTATCCCACTTCTTGGTGTTTATGCAAAAAGAATTGAAATTAGCATCTCAGGAAGATATTAGCACTCTTATGTTCATTGCAATACTATCTACATTAACCAAGATGTGGAATCAACTTATGTGTCCATCAACAGACAAGTGGATAAAGATTGTGTGTACATACATACAATGGAACACTATTCGGTTTAAAACAAAGGGAAAATTTTCAGTATATGAAAACATTTATGAGTACATTATGCTAAAAGCAATAAGCCAGTCACAGAAAGACAAATATTGCATGATTCCACTTGTATGAGGGATCTAAAGCAGTCAAATAGAGAAAAACAGAGTGGAATGGTGGTTATCAAGGGCTAGAGAGAGGGGAAATTGGGAGTTTTTGATCAAAACAGAAGATTTCAGTCAAGCAAGATGAATTAGCTTTATGGAACTGCTGTACAAAGTTGTACCCATACATAACAATAGTGTACTATATACTGTTAAACATTTGTAAAGAAGGTTGATCTCATATTTAGTTTTCTGACCATGTTAAAATAAGAAGAAAAAAACTTTAAAAAGTACAGAGAGAGCAGTTCAGAATAACTTCTAGTTTTTGAGTTTTTTTTTTTTTTTTTTTTTTTTTGTGTGTGTGTTTTGTATTTTTGACACTATAGATTGAAGCCAGGGTTCTTTACTCTGAGCTACATCCCCAGCCTGTTAATATATATATTTTTAAAATTTGAAACACTGTTTCAAATACTGAAATTGCTTAGGACCTTGCTAAATTGCTAAGGCTGACCTTACGGTTGTGATTCTCCTGCCTCAGGCTCCCAAGTCAATAGAATCTCAGGCATGGGCCACCATGCCCATCTACTCGTTTTCTAGGATTTTTTTTATTGTTGCATAAGAAATTACCATAAATGATACAGTTTAAAACCACATATTTATTTCCTTACACATTCTAAGGGTTAAGAATTAGACTGGGCTCTCTTATCTGGGTCCTGTGTTCAGGCTCTCACAAAACTGAAAGCAAGATGTCAGGGCTGCAATATCATCTGGAAGTTCAACCGTGGATGACTCCACTTCCACACTCTTCAGAATCAAATTTTTTTTGGAACAATACTGCAATTACCAGTACCACATATTTAATGCAGATTGCATCCTTATTCTGATGCTCCATGATCCATGGTGCAGCTGCCATGAACACTGACTCTAATGACTCTTGCAAAGGTAGTTTATGTACTTTGGCTCAAAAATGAAAACCTGTCCTAGAATATGAAGAAAAATGTGACAGCGAGTGTCTTTTCTGGTCATGTAAATTTTACCACTTGCAGATTTACAGTGTAAAACTTGTCTTTCAAGCATGTCTGCTCTTGAACACTTTGATGAATGCTCATTCTGTTCTTGGAATTCAATCTCTTTGATGTTGACCAAACTCCTGCTTCTCACATACTATCAGCAGTGGAAAAACTCATCAAGGGGCCTCTGAGTAGAGTAAGAAAAGCAGGGTCTATACTGTGGAAGGTTTCCTGTTTGGGCTAGGATTAGGACTGACTTGGAAAGCATGAAATCAATATATTGGTTGTATTTTACTCAAAATCAATTGAGAATACTCAAGTAATTTGAAAGTTTAAACCAAATGTAATTATTAAAAATGTAGCTTGCAAATAGAAACCCATCAAATTTCATAGATAAAAAGAAAGGAGAACAATGAATAAACTAAATAAAGAATGCTCACAATTATAAAAGGAAGTTCTACAATGGCATTTCAGAATTTTTCTATTTTAGTGAAGAATCTTTTCTTGAAAATCTTGTTATAATTGGATAAATTGGATTCTTTAGTAGGATGGAAATAAATTGAAATATTGAAACATTCTTAGTTTGTGCAACATTTAGAATAATCATAACTATGGCAAGTTACTTGAGGTTTTTCTTGTAAAAAATATTGTTAAAGATGGTATTCTGCAAGGAAGCAAATACAGTTGACACTGAACATGCTGGGGTTTAGAGGTGGGGGCTTACTTCTCCAAGACAAAAATAGCAGTTGAGTAGCACACATTTTGTATGTTGTATGTATTATAAATGTTGAAAGACATGCAGATAGAGCATGAGATCACTTTTTACTGCAACACAAAATTTACTGGAAAGAGGAACTGCTCAGGTGAAAAATGATGAACATCCTGTGTTGTTTTTAGCAGATATTCACAAGTCTTGAGCTCACTGCATAACAACAGGGAGGTGGCTACCCAATTATTACAGCAGTACAATAAGAAATGCAGTTAATTTTAGGGCAATTATGATTTAATACTGCATCTTTACCTTTATTTACATTTCTCTGTACTTCAAGTGGAACATGTATAGTGTTTGTGTGCTTAAATTTTGATAAATTTTAACATATAAATTAGCTTTGCATGTATTTAGGGTAGTAAATGATAAAAGACTACTATCTACCTGTATTTTATGCATTCATGACACACATAAGTCTCTTAATTTTTTCAAATACTTTTATGCTATACAACTATGCTGCAAGTTTTTCAAATCATCACAAAGGAAAAAATCTTCATATAATTGGACACAAGCAGTATAATTCTATGTTGTTTAAAGGTCAATAATAGATATATAAGAAGTGTGTGCTGGGATAGTGACTTATTTTAATATTAAAACTAGAATTGAAAATATTCTTTAACAGAGTTATTCTTAGTTAATAGGTACCTCAATACTTACAGATGCAAATATTAATTTTTAAAATCAATTGGGACAGCAATTTTTAATAATTTTAAAGAAGAGCACAGAAAATTTTATAAAAATATTAAAAAATAAGATCACATTAAAAATACATTCTTCAGGAAAAATTAGTAAAACTGTTAGGGAATGAAATTATTATGATTATGCAGGCATCTCTCAGGAGTTATTTTTTGGCTATATTTCTAAGACAGATAATATAGGAAGTCTTTGAAAAGTTTACTTTAGAAAGAAATGTTTTCTTTTAAGAATATAATTTATTATTTAATATAACTTTGAGTTATTTAAAAATATATTCTGCCATAGATTTCCAATAAATTATTCTGTAAGATCATAAGTATAACAATCAAATTTTTTGTTTAAATATCAATATTTCAGAAATTAAATAAGTTGAAATTCTTTTTAGACAGGTTTTTCTTCTCAAAAGTATCCTAATTTGGACAATAAATTAAATGACCATCCTGTCTCTAGATATAACCCTTAAACCAAGCCTCTGTGTTTAAACATCTGCAGGTAGAGAGCAAGTTGCACTTATGGTTCTTATTTTCCAAAAATACATATGCTAGTGTGACAGAAATTGGTACTTGAAAACCAATTTCCCTCAAAAAATTAGATTACGTTTTAATAGCCTTTCTTTTGTTTGGTGTGACTATGAGATCAGGTTCTGTTGGTTATAAACACTGACAGGAATAATCCATAGAATCTCGCATATTTGCTTCTTCATCCCTCTTTTTTAGCTTGCTGAGCAACATGGAGATAAATTTAATCATGACTTGTGGATCCCACGTTAAAGGTTACAGTTTGTCTCCCTAAAAGGCGTCTGTGTCTATGAATTCACTTGGAGAGCCTGCCAGCCAGGAAAACATGCAACTGTTACCTAAGCAAGAAAAAAAATTCATAAGTAACTCACTGAAAATTTGGAGTTCAGGATGGAATTTCCAACAAGATTAATTTATTTTTAATACTCAAAATATAATGTTGGAAGCTCCATTACTTAGTAAAAAACAACAACATAGAAATGTGTACTTTGATGTGGGGTGCTATTGTTGCTATATGGCAATGTCTTAGTGGTTGGGCAAAAGTTAGTAAGAAAATTGACATTGAAAGCTGGGAAGATAGAAAATATGTTTTACAGAGGTAAAACATTTGTAAAATTCTTTCTCACCAAACTTCATAGGAATATCATGGATCTACTACAGGATTTACTAATTACTATGCACCGATGTTTGCTGAATGATCCCTATTTTTGCCTTTTCCAAAATGGAAATTATAATCTCTGGTCCTTTGTTGTATATCAAATGTCTGTATTGGGGTAGACCCAGATAATTGGTGTTTGTAGCTTTACATGCCTGTACTACATTGTGTAGTTATTTTTAGTGCTATGAACAAAATGCCTGACAAGAACAACTTAGAACCCACAGACTGCATAAACAAGCAGGGGTTTTCATCCTTATATCAGATAAAGTGGACTTCCAACCAAAGTTAGTGAAAAGGGATAAAGAAGGACATTTTATACTGTTTAAGGAAATCATGTCAACAAGACATAATAATCATAAATATCTATGTCCCAAATAATGGAGCATCTATGTTCATCAAACAAATTCTTCTCAAATTCAAGAATCAAATAGACCACAACACAATAATACTGGGTGACTTTCATACACCTCTCTCACCATTGGATAGATATTCCAAACAAAAACTAAACAAAGAAACTATAGAACTCATTAAAACATTCAATAATTTAGACTCTCTCTCTCTCTCTCTCTCTCTCTCTCTATATATATATATATATATATATATATATATATATATATATATATATAATATTCCATCCATCAATGAGCAATGAGCAAATACACTTTCTTCTCAGCAGCACATGGATCCTTCTCCAAAACTGACCATATGTTGTGCCACAAAACAAATCTTAGCAAATAAAAAAATGCAGATGCTAGCCAGCATTCTATCTGACTATAATGTAATGAAATTAGAAATCAATAATAAAATAAAAATAGAAGTTATTCCAACACCTGGAGACTAAGTAATATGCTATTGAATGAAGCATGTATAAGAGAAGACATCAGGGAGAAGATAAAAAAAAGTCTTAGAGGTCAATGAGAACTCTGATACAACATATCAAAACCTCTGGGACACTGTGAAGTCAGTGCTGAGAGGAAAGGTCATTGCATTAAGCCCATTCATTGAAAGAAGAAAAAGCCAACAAAAAACGACCTGAATTACATCCCAAAGCCCTAGAAAAAGAAGAACACACCAACACCAAAAGTAGTAGAAACAGGAAATAATTAAACTCAGGGCAGAAATCAATGAAATTGAAACAAAAGAAACACCTGAAAAAATTGACAAAACCAAAAGCTGGTTATTTATTTATTTATTTTTACTTGTTTTACTTAGTTACACATGACAGTACAATGATCTTGACATATCATATATTTGAATCAAATGGGGTATGAATTCTCATTTTTCTGAGTGTACAGGTTGCAGAATTACATTGGTCATACAGTCACGTATATACATACAGAAATAATAATGTCTGTTTTTATTCTGCTGTCCTTCCATTCCCCCCTTTTCCTCCCCTCCCCTCCCATCACTTCTCTCTACCCAATCTAATGTGGCCCACTTCAAAAAGCTGTTTTTTTTTTAAAAAAACAAATTGACAAACCCTTAGCCATCATAATGAAAAGAAGGAGAAAGAAACTCAAATTACTAAAATTTGTAATGAAAAAGGAAATATGACAGAAACTGTTGAAATACAGAAGATAATTAGAAACTATTTTGAAAATTATACTCCAGTGAAATAGAAAACCTTGAAGACATGGATAAATTTCTAGAGGCATATATCAACCCAAAATGATCAGAAGAACATTCACAATTTAAACAGATCACTTTCAAGGAAGGAAATAGAAGACAGCATCAAAAGCTTACCAACCAAGAGAAGCCCGGGACCAGGTGGATTCACATTACATTCTGTAAAATCTTCAAAGAAGAATTAATACCAATACTCCTCAAATTATTCCATGAAATTGAAAAGGAGTAAACCCTTCCAAACCCTTCCAAACTCATTCTATAAGGCTACTATCATCCTGATACCAAAACCAGGCAGAGACACATCAAGGAAAGAAAATTTTAGACCAATAACCCTGATGAACATAGATGCAAAAATTCTCAGTAAAATCCTGGAAAATTGCATACAAAAACATTTAAAAAATGCTCTTTAATCAAGTGGGGTACAATTCCAGGGATATAAGGTTGGTTCAATCTATGGAAATCAACAAACATAATTCAATAAACATAAATAAATAAACATACATCAATAGACTTATTGATAAAAATCATATGATTATATCAATGATGCAGAGAAAGAAACTAAGGATAGTAGGAACATTGTAAAAGCTACCTATGCTAAATCCAACACCAATATAATTCTAAACAGAGAAAAATTGGAAGCATTCCCTCTAAAAGCTGGAAAAAGACAAGAATGTCCTCTTTCACCACTTCTATACAACATAGTCCTTGAAACTCTAGCCAGAGTATTTAGACAGATGAAAGAAATTAAAGGGATATGAACAGGAAAAGAAGAACTCAAACTATCATTATTTGCCAACAACTTGATTCTATACTTAGAGGATTCAAAAACTCCACCAGAAAACTCCTAGAATTAATAAATGAATTTGTCAAAGTAGCAGGATATAAAATCGATACCCATAAATCAAATGTATTTCTATACATCAGTGGTGAATTCTCTGAACGAGATATTAGGAAAATGACTCCATTCAAAGTAGCCTAAAAAATACTTGGGAATCAATCTAACAAGAGAGGTGAAAGACCTCTACAATGAAACTACAGAACATTAAAGAAAGAAATAGAAGAAAACCTTAGAAGATGAAAAGATCTCCCATGCTCTTGGATAGGCAGAATTAATACAGATTCAATGGGATTCCAATTAAAATCCCAATGTCATTCCTTATAGAAATAGAAAAAGCAATCATGAAATTCATTTGGAAAAATAAGAGACCAGAATAGACAAATCAAACCTTAGCAAGAAGAGACAAGCAGGAGGTATCACAATACCAGAACTTAAACTATACTACATAGTTATAGTAACAGAAACTGCATGGTATTGGCACCAAAATAGACATAAAGAACAATGGTACAGAATGGAAGACACAGAGACCAACCAACGTAAATACAGTAATCTCACACTAGACAAAGTCACCAAAAACATACATTGGTGAAAAAGAGAGCCTCTTCAACAAATGGTGCTGGGAGAACTGGAAAGCTATATACAGCAAAATGAAACTAAACCCCTATTTCTCACCATACACAAAACTCAACTCAAAGTGGATCAAGGACCTAGGAATTAGACCAGAGACCCTGTGCCTAATAAAGGAGAAAGTGGGCCCAAATCTTCATCACATCACTTTGGGCCCTGACCTTCTTAACAAGACTTTTAAAGTGCAAGAAATAAAACCAAAAACAATAAATGGGATGGATTCAAACTAAAAAGCTTCTTCTCAGCAAAAGAAACAATCAACAAGATGAAGAAAAAGCTTACATTTTAGGAGCAAATTTTTGCCACACACCTGTCAGATAGAGCACTCATGTCCAGGATATATAAAGAACTCAAAAAACTTAACACTGAAAATACAAACAATCCAGTCCATAAATGGGCTAAGAAGCTGGACAGACACTTTTCAGAAGAAGACATACAATCAATCAACAAATATACAAAAAAAATGTTCAACACCTCTAATAATTAGAGAAATGCAAATCAAAAGCACTTTAAGATCTCATCTCACATCAGTCAGAATAGCAATTATCAAGAACACAAACAACAATAAGTGTTGGTGAGGATGTGAGGGAAAAGGCACACTCACACATTGCTGGTAGGACTGCAAATTGGTGCAACCAATCTGGAAAGCAGTATGGAGATTCCTTAGAAAACTTGGAATAAAACCACCTTTTGACCCAGCTATTCCACTCCTCAAGGACTTAAAATCAGCATAGTACAGTGACACTTCAATATTTATAGCAGCTCAATTCACAATAGCTAAACTGTGGAAGCAACCTAGATGCCCTTCAATATATGAATGGATAAAGAAACTGTGGTCTATATACACAATGAAATATTACTCAGCATTAAAAGAGAATAAAATTATAGCATTTGCAGGAACATGGATGGAGATGGAGAATATCATGGTAAGTGAAGCAAGCCAATCCTAGAAAACCAAAGTTTGAATGTTCTCTCTAAGAAGGGATGGTGATCCATAATGTGGGGGTGTGTGGGGAGAATGGAGGAACTTTGGACCAAGGGGAGGGAGGGAAGGAGAGGGGGAATGGGGGTAGGAGGGATGGTATGACTGCACATGTGGTGTGAGTCTACATCATGCACAACCAGAGAAATGAAAAGTCGTGCTCCATTTATGTACAATGAATCTAAAAGCTTTCTGCTGTCATGTGTAACTGATTAGGACTAATAAAAATTTTAAAAAATGACATAAAAAACAAACAACTTAGAAGATGAAAGGTTTATTTGGGCTCATGGTTTCAGAGGTTCAGTCCATGGCCAGTGGGTTTCAAGGAAGTACATCATGGCAGCTGTGCCACGTGGAGAAAAGCTGTCAGTTTATGGCAGCCATGAGTGAGATACAGCACACTCCAGTAACCTGTTTCCCTCCAGCCATATCCCACTTGCCTGCAATTACCACCCAGTAGTTCATTCATTAATCAATGGATTGATCCACTTATAAGGATCCCCAACACTGAATCTTGCTGTATTGGGAATCATGATTCAAAATGAGTTTTTGGGAAACATTCCAGATTCAAATCATAACAGTGAGGATCAATGTTCACACTTGGTGTCGAGTACCTTTTGTCATGTTTGAATCTTGTCCATTGAGCTGGATGAAGCAATTAGATAGATATGTGCTTTTTTCCCTTTATAGATTGTTGTCTTGAATCCAATAGGACTAATTTTTAAGTTGTTTGTCTTAATTGTCATAAAAACTCCAGAATTTCTGCTCACTTTGTTTCACATGTTCGAATCTTTTGCCACTGTATCTCTTATTCCTACTTTTCCAATCTTCTAAACGATTCAACTCTGCTTGTAAAAATTCATAATTCATCATCATAAAAATCCTTAATATTTTCAACCCTTTCTTGAAAATGTTACCATTATTTTTTTTTCTCTAATAAGAAGCCATTTTTTTTTGTTTTTTCATAAGGTTATCCTGTCGGGGGTGGTTCTTTTCCTTCCATAGTTTTTGAATTATTAGTGTCTGGAGATTTAATAAAAGTCCTTTTAGTTTCTTTTGCTAATTTCAGAGAATTTTTTCTACATTTCTATGTAAAACTAACTTTGTAATCATGGAGAATAGGCTGTGCTCTGCTCTGAGTTACTCCATGATGTATAGAATGGTAGTATTCAGGCTGTGCCTAACCCTGAGTTAATCCATTTTTAAGATTATAGTCTGAGTCCAGGAGCCAATGTAGAATGGACTCTACACTTTCTACAAGTAAACAACCACTATGTGTCCAGCACAACCATAAAGCACAAATTGACAACTAATTTATGCCAACTTATCAAACTGGATCAGGAGGACCTGTACCCAGGGGCATCCTAAATTGTATTAGAAACACCGGATACATGTACTTATCAACACTACCAGACGTAATCCTCTCACCTAAGGTCCATAAAAGCAAGAAACCCCCAAGACTGGACAAGGAGGTAAACTGATCCTATGACCTGGTCACTCATCTCAAGCCTTGCCCAGGAAAATCACCATAGTGACAAACCTCCAATTCTCTGTCTTTGGGCTTCAGCTCAGTTTGGCTTCTCCTGCCCATGAGCACTATGCATGGCCTTCTCTCAGCTGATAACTCAATCTGACACCTCAAGCTGAACTCTAAAACTGCCATCTGTCTGTTGGTCTGTCTGGATCCTTCCCTTAACAACTCTGCAGAATTGGTTCATTAAAACCCTTATCTGATCACCTAAAGTGATTTTTTGTATTTTATCTGACCTCTACCTTTGCTCTTGGCACAGCATCATGTAACTCTGTGACTGTTTTAATCATTTCTTAATCTCTCTGTAATACACATGCAAATATATATATATGCATATATATATTATATCATCCATACATATGCATATTATTGTGTGAAGTATGATGTATGACTTGAGTGTTATTGGTAGAAACAATAACATTAAAATTAACATTGGGATAGAATAAAAGAACTTGTGATTGTTCAGTCTGTGACTATCATGTGACCTGGAATGTCTTGGTGAATTATAACTGATGAAAGTGGTATAGCTTGTGACTTTATAGAGATTCAATAAATTCTGATATTGTGGAAAGACACAAATGTATTTGGTGCACGATAATGGTGTAGTTCACTCATGACAAATTTGAAACTCAAAATAGCAGACTGTATCCTGCATAGTATTCATTATATTCATTATTATTGTCAAATACTAACTCATGGGTCATTCTCTTAGGTATTATCTATTGACTCACTCTCTCTAATCCTATTACTTTACCCTGCTTTTTACCTATCACTTTGCTGCATCTTTTGGATCAGTCCCATACACTTACAAATATGCTGTTAAGTCTCTCACTTACACACACACACACACACACACACACACACACACACACACACACTTATATGCACATGAACTCTCTAGATCAATTTTCTCACCATAGTTTTTTAAAAAAAACTCTCTTTTAATCTCTTAGAAGGAATTGTCTGTATTTTCCATCACAATTTCCTCATCCTTATTATCTCCTGAATCTATGATCATGAGATTTGACAACTACCATCCATAGAAACCATTTCTGATAAGTCATGAACAATTTCCACATTGCTAGATAATGTTCAGATGTGAAAGATTATTTCATGTTTTCTAATATTCATATATAGAATTTCCTGGCCCTGCTTATGGCAGAGATCATATGCCATGCTTCACAGTATTATCTTATGTTTTAACAAACTGTTCATTTGTGTGGATTTTTATGAGGGCTCCCACTTTTTTCTGTTGATCTTCCAGTCTCTGTACCCAACACCACACTGGTTAGTCACTGTAGCCTGTAGCTTTCAGATAAACCTCAATATCTTTTAGAGCAAGGTTTTCTACCTTGCTTTCTTTCAAGAGATTCTTAGCTAATATTAATCTTCTATATTCCTTTTAAATTTTAGAACTAGTTGCCAATTTTATGAAGTAACATGTAGGGATTTTCATAATATTATTTTATTGAATATGTAAATTAATTTGGGACACTTAACATCTTTACAATATTGCCTCTTCCATGATAGGAACATGGTATTCTATTTCTTCTATTAAAACATTTCCTTCAGTCTTTTTATAATTTTCATATTTTATTATACATGTTTATGTATAAATTTTTCATGTTTTGTTGGATTTAGTATAATATATTAGTCTTGTTTGCTATAATCTTACTAAATTCAGCTCTTATTTTTAGTAATCATATGAAATAATTTTAGATTTTTATGTACCTAATCATATCAAATACACAAAATGACAGTCATATTCCTGCATTTCTAATGAGTGTACCTTTTATTTTCCTTATTTTACTGCACTGGCTAAGACATCCAATACTATGATGACTAGAAAAAAAGACAATGAATATCCTAGTTTCTTCTATAATCTCAAAATCAAAGTGTTCAGCATTTCACCATTGTATATTATGTTTTGGTAGTTATTTTCTCTTAGACTAAATAAAACTTATGTCTAGTCTTAGTTGCTAAGAGTTTTAAATTTGTAAAAAGTGTTAATCCTTCAAACACTTTTCTATTATATTAGGATAATAAGTTTTCTCCTGTGTTTTCCTCTGACATTCTATTTGATTTCCCCTTTATAAGTTGCATTGGTTGATTTCATTTTTTGAACAGTATATCAACTTTGTGTTTCTAGAACAAATTCAACTTTGTCATACATGTTATCTTTTTATATTTTACTCAATTTTTATAATAGTCTGTAAGATTTGATATAAAATATTTGCATTTATGTTCATAAAAAAAGAAGTCTCTTTTTTTTTCCTGTCTGAGTTTTGTAATTAAAGTTGTTCAGCTTTTATAAAGTGCCTGGGTGATGCAACTTCATTACCTAATCTCTGAAGGAATTTGTTTAAAATTAGTATTATTTTCTCTGTGTTGGTGACTTCACTGTTGAAATCACCTGCACCAATTTATAGCCTTTCTCTCTACCTGAGTATGTTGGAGGATCTAAGATGGAATTTATTTATGAAAATTGGAATTTGATTCTCATTGTGTGTCCTGCACTCCTCCAGAATTTGTGCTGGTATTATCTCACTTAATCTATTTAGCTAACTACAAGAGCCCCCAGTTTTCTGATAAGAAACCTGAGGCGTTGAGAGGTCTGATAATTTTTTGAGGACCAAGATGGAAATTGGTGGAGTCAGGTTGCCATCCTAGGTAGAATGGCTCCAGAGTTCACTCCCCTTTGGGTTGAGACTATTGAACTATTTCTACTCCATCAAATTGACTCCTATGTTCATTTATTATCCATCTTTTCCCATTTTTTCTAGAACAGGCCTTCATAGTCAAATTTCCCTTGATTAATGCTTTATTTGAATCCTGTGTTTCAATGTATTGTATTTTCTTAGTCATTTCTGAATAGTCTTTAATTTTAATTTTGAGGTTTTTCTTTATCCCGAGCTATTTAGGAGAGTGATTTAGCATTTCTAAGTGGAAAGTTTCTTTCAGGCTAGACTTTGGTTGTTTACTGTCTAGTTTTGTGACATTGTAATCAGAACTTGGGCTGTATAATTTCTGCCTTGGAGACTTATTTAGAATTTTTTGGTAACCTAACATCTGGCTGATTATTGTGAATGTTCCATGGTGTTTGGAAAGAATGTGTATTTTCAGTTTGTTGGGTACACAATTCTATATATATCAAATCATGCTGAATATTTATGATATTCAAATCCTTTATATTGTTTTTTTTTCCCTACTTGATTTGACATTTTTCTGAGAGAGTTTCCCCCGCCCCCTTCTTGGTTTTGCTTTTGCCTGCCAGTTTCCCTTGGCAATTTTGAAAATATTTACTTTATACGTTTCAATGTTAGATTCTTCTGTCCTTAAGTTTTTGACCTTCTGATAATGTATCCATCAAAATTCATCTAAAACATTTGTTCTCATAAGGTTAAATACTTTGGCCTTGTATTTGATTTTATTCAAATGTATTTTTTCTAAGTTAATTTTTATTTTGCAGCAGTTACTCGATGTGTCTTTGTCCATTTTTTTTTTTTTCATGTTTCAATGCCCTAAACATTTGCTGCAGGAGCACTGCTGGCTTACCATGCTGTACTGTCCTCTCTCCTCCTTGCTATCTGTGGAGTCCCTGAGACTTAAGGCCAGTCAAGTCTGGGAAGATGCACTTACTCTTAAGCCAGCAGGATGTAATTAAGGATGCCTGTCTGTTGTCTGTTTATCTCAGTTTCAGCAGGGCTTGCTCCTCTTCCGCAGAGTTCTTCTAGTACCCTTTAGAACAAAATCACTTATAAAAATCTTTCTGTGGCTCCTACAGAAATGTAGGGGCATAGATCTGCTCTATCACCAAGGCTTCAGGGTTGTGTTTTACCCACTTGGTTCTCAGTATTTTTTTCCTCATGCCTGAATTATATTTTAATAGGTATTAACCTTCAAACGGAGACAAATCAGCTTAGGAAAAGTCTCTGTAGCTGCATTTTTTGTGTACTTTGTGACTTGCTGGAATCTCCTCTTTCCTCTGTCCCTGGTTGACAAGTCATGGCTCACAGCTCTAGTTTCTGTCTTCACTTTTATCTCAAAGGAATGCTTTAGTTAACTTTTGCATTGCTGTGATCAAAATACCTGACAATATCAACTCAGAGGAAGAAAAGTTAATTTGGGGCTGATGGTTTCAGAGATCTCAGTCAGCAATGGCTAACTCCATTGCTCTGGGTTCAAAAGAGGTGGTACACCACAGGGGAAGGGACCAGCAGAGGAGGGCTGCTCAGCAGGGTGAGGAAGCAGATGATATTAGTTTCTTCCTTTAAGTCCTTAGGCATCAGGGAGTGTGCCTGGGTCTCCTTAATAGCCCTAGTGTGGATTGGTATGTCTGGCACAAAAGCATTCCACAAACTTGTATGAGCTACATGCAAATAGAGTAATGTTTTCATAGGGATCTAACATAGAAGGCACAGGTAAAATAAACATGAGCTCACTCTACTCGCTTCTATCCTTGGCCGCTAAGAGTCTATTCTCCCCATAACAACAGAAAAATATCTTTTAAAATTCTTGTCTGATCCCATCACTTCTCTGCTCAAAACTTGATGCCTGAGGTCTTTCCTTTCCTATTCCAAAGAAAATTTCTTACCCTATGGTGCCCAACATGATGTGCCTTAGTCTCCCCATGTTCCTTATGCATTCTGCCTGGTCATTTTGGCCTTGCTGACTTTCTTTAAATAACCCAAGTGGATGGGGCTCTGGAGACTTCACACTTGGTCTCCCTGGTACCTGGTTGACAAGGTACCTGGTTGACAGAGAGAGCTCTGCCTGGCGCACATTCTTCTGCTCTGTATCCTCATGGCTTCATCTCTCACCTCATCCAAATATTGGCTCTCATGCCACCTTCCTTGACAACCCTTTCTGATAATGGTCTTCCTGTGTCTTTCACTGCATTGATTTCCTGATACTGTGTGACATCACCTGGCATATTAATATTCATATACCACCTGCTGTATGGCAAAAGGCACATCTGGTTTCCCACTGCTAGATTCCAAGTACCTAGTGAGTTATAGGCATCACCTATTAAATGAATAAATAGAATTACTTGCTTGGTCTTGTTAGCCATCACTGCCTTTCCTGTAGCCACGCATACTGGAAACAGTCATGCAGCTGTCAGAAGGAACAGAACTGCCATGGGTACCACTGGAGAGTGTGGCAGAGCAGACAAGCAACTACATGCTGCTACCCAGACTCTATGAGACTGCACAAAAACCAGCCATATTCTCAGTCATCCACGAGGAAACAAAAACTACAGCCTTGAAGTTCATTCCTGGGAGAGGGATGCTACAAAGCACGCATTCTTCTTGTACATGTAAAAAAAAAAAAATGGGATGGGTGGTGGAAACTAGTGAAGAATACATGTGTGCATCAGGTGAAGACAAGGGTTAGTGAACCAAAGACATTTTAATTTAGTCTCTGAAGAAAGTCCTATTCTTGTATTCATGTTGCCATGGAGTAGCAAATCACGTGAAAAGTTATTTGAGTTTAGCTTAAACTCAGGTCTGTGTTTTCATTGTCTTACATGGTCCAAGACTTTCATGACCCAAATCAGGTATCTGTCTCTGTCAGGAGCTGCCACATAGAGCTGAGTGCCCCCTAGCTTTGAGCTACGGAAATGTGGAGACTGGCTTCCCTGACCAGGAAGCAGGTGGATCCCCATCTCTCTCCACTCAGCAGAGGAGCAAAGCTTTGGGAGTGGGTGTTACCCATGGAGTGAGCTGCCTTCTTGTTCCTTTGTAATACTACGCCTGACCTTTTTTTGGAAAGAATATTCCAAAAAAGAACCTCCCTTTGTGTGTACTCCCTATATAAGAATAAAGAATTCAGTTGGTACTCTGTCTTTCCAACGGATCCCAAAGATCCAGAGCCATCCCCGGATTTTGAGAAGGTACTTCTGTGTGCTCCTGTGCTTTCTTTGACATTTTCTTCAGTTATTGAAGTAGTCAGATTTTGTGAGCCCAGCATAGATTGCCAGCTTGGATAGATGGTGATATGTCCCCACACCACCTTTCCTCTCTCAATTTGTACTGCCTGTGTAGAAGCTGATTACTCACAGTATAATTCATGGATGGATTTTTTTTTTTACCACATTGTGATCTGTAATCTGTAATGTCTGGGCTGAATAAAAAAGCCTACAGCCAGCACCGAATTGTGCAAAGATAATAAAAATGGCGGTTTAACTATAAAATTCTATAATTTTTGTCTTCTACACTTATAAAATTGAGCATTTGTTAAATTTTTACATACCTATGAAACGATATTTTGACACATAGGCTAAATTTCCTAATGTATTAGTGACCTATTAAAAACACAGGTTGGAGTGATGGGTGACGTGGCAATGGTGAGGCTGGCTGTCAATTCATAAAGCAGTGCTGCTCACTATATCTTGGCTGCTGTCTCTTCCCTTTATTGGTAGCTTGCAATGTGCTAAGTTCTGTAAGGGCTTTTAATGAATAGTAATAATTATGATTTAATTATTAGTAAAGGGAATTAAGGAAATTATTCTTAACTCAAGCAACTTTGAGAAGGAGGCTGTATTATTAACTCCACTTCACCCTGAGGAAACTGAGATCAGAGAACAGTTTTCCTAAGGCTATACATCTGATCAGTTGAGGAGATGGTAGTATGATGTAAATAATTTAAATGTAGAATTTTTGCTTTTGCATTATGCTTCTCTTTTATATCCAGCAGGCTACATGCCTTGAAGAGACCTGGATTTCTGTGATGCTTAGCAAGTTTCAGAAGATGCTTAATCAAACTATTCAGGCATGAAATTCCAGAAATCTAGAGCAAGAGACCAGTGTGTAGAATTCCATAGAAGTCGCACATGGATTGGTGAAGCAGTTGATCAGTTAGATTCCCTTTGAAAGAACAACCACAGTGCTGCTTTTGATTTCTGAGTAGTACCATGATCCTTCAAGAGAATAGAACATATGCACAAAATGAATGTCATAACACCAAATCTTCACTATTTTCTGTAAAGGTATAAAACAAATTAGTTTTCTGTTACATATTATATAAAAATTATGCAATTGATAGTTAAAATAGGTCTTTTAAAATTATTTTAAGGAGTCATCGTGTAGAGAGACCCTTAAAACTGAGCTGTAGAAGAAATGTTAGCACGTAGCAAGTATCATTTCTCCTTCAGAAAACAGGCTTTTAGGAGATTCTGTAAAAGATCACTTGATATTGAAAGTAAATTGTTTCCTTAGCAAGACTATCAGTAAAGTTAAGGAGGACTTTAAGTACTATACACATAAGAAAGCTTAAAGGAAAATTATTGTTTTTCATTTTCTAAAGTTTAAAAAGCAAAATCATAGCCTGAAAAATCTCATCATAAGAAAAGTACAAACTTTCCTAATTTCTAATTTCTTACTTATTATTTGTATTTTGGCTAATTTTACCTTTTGAACTTTTGAAGCTTCTCCAAGATAATTTTTTAAAAATTCTTCAATACTGGGGATCAAGTCCAGAGCTTTATGTGTGCTAGGCAAGTGCTCTACCACAGAGCCAAACACCCAGCCTTTGTTTGCTTTATTAACTCTCAGATTTTTCAATCTTATTTGTCAATTCTTACTGTGTTTATTAATCTATTAGGCTTCCTTTCTAGTGGGTGAATTAATCTCTGAAACTAGTACCAAAGCTAAAAAGAATAGTGATCAAGATTGTTTGTCAGGTACATAAAAGAATTATAGGCAATATTTTTATTATCTGTTATGTCCTTACTATTGCTATCTATTCACTGGTAGTGTGTTTTAAAACACTTAGCCATTCTTTGTGCAGTTTTCAATGAATGGAAGGGAGGATAAAATTCAGTGTGTTATTGATTTGTATAGTTGAATTTGTATAGTTGCAGAAAGAAACATCACAATACAAATTTTGTAATCCAGGTATGAAAGTGTGCATCTTTGTTCTCCTGTGCTGTTCTTGATTGATACCAGTCTCAGCAATAATGCTGACACTTTTCAAAGGGTATTCATTTGTTCTCATTTATTCTGTACAAGATCAAGGCAGGCGAATTGTTCACATAGGTTAAGTGACTTGCTCAAGGTTGGGCAATGAATTTATAAGTCAGGATTTGAACCAAACCTCTTCACCTTGTGCTTTATTTATTTTATTGGTCAGAATCAATTTTGACATAATTATAAAAGCTTGTAATATATCTTGTTCTAATTCTGACCCCAGAACCCAAGTATCTGTCCTTCCCCATCCCTCTCCCCACCTAGTGCTCCTTTTAGCTTGTGCTTTAAAACATAGAAGATGTAAAGTAATCCTGTGAGCTTAAATAATGCTGATGCAATACACCTATGTGACATTGAACTTTAAATAGGTCTCCTGTGGTTTGTTCTATGCCCTTCCTGTTTGATACACTTAGAGGTAACTCAACAATTATCATGAGGAATAAAACTTTAGTGTACATCTCAGTATTTCTAAACTTATTTTATAATTGAAGTAATTGGAATCTTTTACAGAGATATGTTTGTGCTGAAATTTTTATCAAAATTATCTAAGACTTTTGAATTATTCAAACTGTAAGGTTTTAAAATAAAATTTTACTTTTTCTATTATTTCATTTTTATGGAGATTGGTAACATTTAAAGTGGGGTGATTAAGCAAAATCACCAATGAAATGTTTTAGAATACTTGCAGAGGGTAACAGTAATGACGTTTTCCTTTCCAAATGTGAGATTGGTGCATAAATGTACTTATCAATTAGGGTTATCAACTGGTCAACATGAACTTCCTTGAACTTCATGTTATGATCATACAAATTGAACTTGAACTTCTAGCTCATTATGAAATGTAATGTAGCAAACAATAAAGTTTGTCCTTCATTTTTTTCTTCCTTCTTTCCATCCACCTTACTATTTATCCTTCTTTTTGACTTGATATTTCTGTCTTGCTTTCTCCTCCTCTTCCTCCTCCTCCTCCTCCTCCTCCTTCTCCTTCAGTCTTTTTTAGTTATACATGACAGTAGATTCCATTTTGATAAAATCATACATGTATGTAATATGTTTTATCATTTTTGTGAACACTTGTTAGTGATGCTGCCTGGCTAACTTTATGAGTTCCACATTAAAGAAAAGGTCACAGGAAGGTCCATACAAAAACAGAATATTCTGGTAAAACTTAGGGTAGGTTACCATTAGACATGCTTTAGGTAGGTTGCACATCAGGTGCTTGATAAACAATTTTAAACAGAGTATTCAGAATCTGCAGGACGATTAAGGAATATATTGAATTTTCCCTATTCACCCTGATTATGAAACTATTTACATTTCTCATAATACCACTCAAAAGAATGTCAATGTGGAAAATGTTCCTCTGCTAATTTAAGCTTATTAGTTACTTGATGCAAATGTTTTCAAGTCAGACAATTTGTTAACACTTGGTTGGTCATTGTCTGTTAGATAAACTCAATCGTCCTTAATGATGGTGGTTCTTTTCATTTCTTCTGGAATTTCTAACAAATTTTGCTTTACACAATTTTTAATGATTCTGTCTTCTGTTGAAATGCTTAAGATTATATTGACTTTATCATCTATTGCATTTTACATATATTTAAGACATACTGCTTCATTCGTTTATTTTGTCTTGTACTGTGTATTTTTAAACAATTGATTTTGAAATAGTTACAAGTTCACAGAAATCTGCAAAAACAAAACAAATAAAACAACCCAAATGCACCTGGATGTCTGTGTAACTTTCATCTGGTTTCCCCAATGATAACATCTTTTATAACTACAGTATAATATTAAAATGAGGAAATGTAAATTGGCGCAACCCACAGAGCTTATCAGATTTTAATAGTTTTGAATATACTCATTTGCATGTGTAAAGTTTTATGTGAGTATGTAGACTTGTGCAACCAGCACAGAACTCTTATCATCACAAGTTTCCTTGTTCACCCTCCACTCCTTCCTCATATTCTGGCAACCACTAGTTTGTTCTTCATTTATGTAACCTTATTTTGAGGTTGTTACATAGATGGGATCATCAATTATATAAACTTTTGAGACTGGCTCTTTTTAATAGCATAATGTCCTTGAGATTCATCTGTGTTTTCATGTGTTCCAATCGTTCATTCATTTTATTATTGAGTAGTATTCCAAAGTGTGGATTCCATGGCTTGTTTTACCATTTATTGTAGGACCTTTGGGTTGTTTCTAGCTTTGGTTTATTATGGAAAAAGAGCTATAAATACTTATGTTTCTTCATTTATCTGTGATAAATGCCCAAAGTGTAATAGCTGGGTCTCAGAATAACTTAATGCTTAGTTTGATGAGAAACTGTCAAACTTTTTCTGAGTATCTACACCATTTAACATTCCTACCAACAAGGGATGAGTGATCTACTTTCTCTGCTTCCTCATCAATATTGACTATTCATTTTAACTATTTTTTAAAAATTTTAATTGTTCTGATAGGTATGTAGTAATGCATTATTTTAGGTTCTTGCATTCCCTGATAGATAATGTTGTTGAGCATTTCTTCATGGGCTTATTTGCAATCATCTTCAGTGACATGTTTGTTTATTTCTTCCATTGATTTTTAAATTAGTACTTTTTTATTGCTGAGTTTTGAAAGTTTTTTTTATGCAGTCATGTACTCATAATAATGTTTGGTCAATGAGGGACCACACATAGGATGGTAGTCCCAAAAGATTGTATTATCAATGACATAATAGCCATCTTAATTTATGTAAATACACTCTATGGGGTTTGCACAACAATGAAATTATCTAATGACACATTTCTTAGAACACATTTTCCTTTAAGTGACATATGTCTGCAGTCCAGATATGAGTACTTTGTCAGAAATACAGTTTATAATTTTTTTCTCCTTCTTTTGTTGTTTATCCTTCCGTCTTCTTTATAAGGTTTTTCACAGAACAAAGGTGATGTTCAAAAAATTATATCTTAATTGTAACTAATATTATTAACTTAAAAATTCCTCTCAATTATAATATATCCTTTTAATTTTGCCAGAATGGCTCTTGCATATTATAAAAGATTAAAGAATATAGAAAAATAAAGTTAAAAATTTTAAAACCTTATAATTTCCCAAATAACCATCATGTGCATATTTTAGAATAGATTTAATATTTTTCTCTTACAATTGATAGAGTTAATTTTTAAGAATATGATATTTTAAAAAGTCTTAAATTCATTTTTACTCAAAACCAAAAAGAAAAGGAAAGCAAAGTGAAAACATGGGACATGTTGAGATTCAGAAAAATATTTATTTTATTAGGAAATTTTAGTTCTTATAAAGTACCTTACAAAGTAAGAAAACATTTGTGGAAATGATAAGGGTTGAATTTACCATTCTTCTTTCAGGGCCCTATTGTTTATTTTATTTCATTTTTTGCATATTTTTATTAGTGCATTTTAGTTGTGCATAATGGTGGGATTTGTTGTTACATATTTGTGCATGTACACGATATCACAATATAATTTGGCCAATGTCATTCCCAAGGATTTCCCCTTTTCCGTCCTTCTTCCCTCCGTCTGGTCCCTTTCCTCTATTCTATTGATTCTCCTTTTATTTTCATGGGAATCACCTCACAACTTTCTTTCCCTTTTTCTTCTCTTCCACATATGAAAGAACTCATGCGACCCCTGACCTTCTGAGTCTGACTTATTTCGCTTAACATAGTGTTCTCAAGTTCCATCCATTTTCCTGTAAATGACATAATTTCACTTCTCTTTGTGATGAAATAAAACTCCATTGTGTATATATGTCACAATTTCTTTATCCATCCATTCATTCATTGATGGATACCTAGGCTGGTTCCATAGTTTGGTTATTGTGCTGCTTCAGACATAGGTATGCATGTATTGCTATAGTATGATGACTTTAATTATTTAGGATAAATACGGAGGAGTGGTATAGCTGGATCATATGGTGGTTCCATTCCTAGTCTTTTGAGGAACCTCCATACTGATTTCCATAGTGGACTTGCTTTTTTTTTTTTTAATTAAATGTTTCAAATTTATTGTATTGGCTCTATCCCATGAAGATAGTCATCTGTTTTATATGATTCCTCTATTTATCTTTATCCCAAATTCCATTGTTCTTACCTTATGAACATTGACAATATACCTTCACAATATTCACATTCTATGCTCTCAATGTGATTCCCATAGTAGGTGTTTTCTTTGGGCAGATCTACTATCCACAGGCTGTTTTGTGAAACTGCCTTTCCCATGGCCCTCTCATGCACCACATTGTCACTATAGTCAAAAACCAATGGATATATGTTTTATACATGACCATTACTTTCTGTATGCTTCCCCATCAAAGATGTATCCCATACAGCTGTGTTCCCATAAGTTATGTTGTCCAGACATTATAACTAGTTTAGTTTGTGTAAGAATATTCTATGATGCTTGCACAAGTGTGAATTCATCTCTGATGATTTCTCAGACTGGATCCCCATCGTTCAGTGACACATGACTGTGATTCTACTCCCTTGATTATGTTGTTTAAGTACCCTGCATCCTTACTTATTTCCTTTTGACCATTTGATCTGTACTTGAATGTCTACTATTACAGTGTTTTCATGTCACTTCGAATCTGCTGTCTTTTTGCATCACGGTTTATAAATATTTTTAAGCATTATATTGGCATTTGAAATATGGCTTTTAGCATTAAAATGTGCCTTTCTTTTTACATTTGGTACTTTAGGCTTGAATTCTACTTGGATATATTGATACTACTTTTATTTTTATGTCGTTTCCATGTTTGTGATGTACCTTTATCTAGACCTTAATTCTTAAGATGTATAAGTCACTTTATTTTAGGTTGTGTCTTGTAGCTGGGTTTTGTTCTTTAAGACAATGTGAAAATTGGCTCCTTTGCTTTGAATCCATCCAATACTTTATTCTCCAAGAAGGTACTTCAGAATTCTGAGTCTCCAGAATGTGGCACAAAAATTTCTGGGGACAATAGACAGTGTCTAGGATTGTTACTCATCTGTTTCCCCTGGCTGCAACCTCTGAGCCATCTCTCCACATCAGGAAAGATGGAAAGAACAGTGTGCAGGGGATGTGGTGGGGGGCTTCTCCTGGTGACATTTATACTCTTTCTTTCCCAGGGAAACAAGCCATTAACTGATGTTTTAGGCATTTCCTATAAAATTGCCATCTTTCCACAGAGTTGGATATTGGGGGTTGTAGAGGTGATGTCTGATGCTTGACTGTCTCCTCCTTTCCACTCTGCTATGTACTGAAAGTAATCAGGCTATGAACTTTGCCTTACCCAAATTCTATTGCTTCTTAGCCTTGGGCAGCAACTTTATGGTGTAAATATATTTAGAAGAAGAAAGATGTAACTTCTTTATATATTTAAAGAAACTCTATGAGTTTCTATGACCTGATTCCTCTAGGCATGGGTTCTTTATATGTAAAATAATTTTAAAACTCCTCTTTTCACAAGGCCTGGTGTGCAACTCAATTTCCCTGCTGCCAACTCAAGCAAAAATCTAATTTGACAGTTAAAGTCAATAAATGACTTCAGTGATATAAGACCCAATAACTGTTCTTCACCTAAATACTGAAATGCTTCACTTCAAAGGAAAATGAGAGTCTCCAGAACTTGAATATATATATTTAAAAAACTATAAAATTATCTCCATTATAGAGGTAATTTCAGAAAAAAGTTGTGCAAACTATTGGATTTTCTAGAATTAGTCAAATTATCTGCACACATTACACAAATGTGTTGCTTTTCGTGCTGTTGCAATGTGCAAAATTGCTACCACTTTTGTCACTGTTTTTAGGTAAGGCATTGTTTCTGGAAAAATCGTTAAGGTTCTGGAACAATTGAATGTGAGTTAGCTATGTAATATTATGAATGACTGATGATCTCTTAGTTCATTTGGTGTTGCTATAGCAGAAGACTATAGACTGGGGAATTTATAAAGAAAAGATATGTATTTGGCTCATAGTTCTGGAAGGTGGGAAATACAAGGGCATGGTACAGCATCTGCTCAAAATCTGATGAGGGTCTTCTTGCTGCATCATTCTATAACATCAAATAGAAGGTCACACGGATGAAAAGGTGGCTGGGGAACTGAACTCATCCTTTTATCAGAAAGTGACTCTCCCATGAACCAAATAGCTCCTGTAAATGAACATTGGTACATTCACAATAAGGATCCAATCACCACTTAAAGGTCTCATCTTTCAACACTGTTGCATTGGGGATTAAGTTTCCAATATATGAACATTGGAGGACACAATCAAACCACTGATTTCAGAAGAAGTAAGAATATGGTCATTGCTAAATTTGTTTCTAATATGGAGGGGTGATCTCTAAGTCTCTAAGAATAAAGAAATCAAATTGATGAGTTTGTTCTAGATGTTTATGAACATCATACCTACTACCTGAACTGCTGAATGACATTTATTTTGTGTTTGTGTGTGTGTGTGTAATGACCTGGTACTATTACTTTATTTGTATGTCACTAAGAAAACTCCTCCAATCATATCTAGTCATACCAAAGATTGAAACTTCTGGAAGATATTTTAATCTAAAAGAAAACTTTGGATTTTAAGCACTGTATTGATTGCTCCCTGCTCTTTGGAATTGCCCTATTGATTTAAAAGATCTAATAATGACTTCATGTGGCTAGGATTTATAAACATTGCTCGAAATTATATATTTTAGAGAGAACAAATAACGAATGCCAAATTAACTATTTGTTGGATAAATTTATAAACACAAATATTTTAACAAAACAAATATGTATGTTGATGTTTTATTGGACATAATGATAACACTAATAAATATCCTAGATTCTTCTTAGGGTCCATTTAAAGATAAAATAAAAGAAGAGATATAAAAACCTAATTAAAATACTGAAAAATGCAAGACAAGAATGATGGGAAAATATAATTGTATATAAATATTTGATAAGCATTTACTCAATAAATATGTAATACATTTTTATGTATTGTATGAATTATCATTTGAAATACATCTGGAGAAAAACTTCATTTACATATTATAGTTAGTATTCTTGCTGGCTTAGCCTCTCATTTCACGGTCTATCCTTAGAGTATATGTGTGGAATATTACATCTTACATGTAAATTTGAGTTACAAAACTATTTCTTCATATTTGTGTTGTTACATAATCTTTGGGAAGATAGTGTGGCTTCTCATAACTCTAAAGAAAGATTGGATTTTTCAAGAAAAACAGTAGAGACAATCAATAAAATCAAGATTGGGTTCTTTAAAAAGATCAATGGAATTGCAAAACTTTTTCTAAACAAACTAAGAAAATTGAGAGAAGAATCCAATAATTAAAATCAGAAACAGAAAAAAAGGGACAACACAATCAAATTTACAAAAATAGAAATTGATTATAAGAGAACACTGTGAACAATTGCATATCAATAAATTTGATGACTTAAACAGGTTAAATTCCTAGAGACACAGCCTACAAAGGCTGAATCATAAAGAAATAGGAAAGCTAACCAGACCTATAACTAGCACATAAATGAAATTAGTAATCAAAAACCCTTAATAAGATAAGCCTTGGACCAGACAGTCTTACTAGTGAATTCTACCAAATATTTAAAAATTAATTAATTTCAATCCTGAAAGTTTTTATAAAAAATTGAAAAAGAGAGACAACTTCTTCATTTGCCCTATGAGGCCAACATTACCTTCATACCAAAGCCAGACAAAGATACTTTAAGAAAATAACCTTTGATGCAAAAATCCTCAACAAAATATTAGCAAACTACAGATGCTCTTGGCCTACAAAGGAGTCATATACTGATAAATCCACTTTCAATAGAAGCTATTGTAAGTTGAAAATGCATGTAATATTCACAAACTACCAAACAACATGGCATAGCAGCACAGTACACTGTACAGTACTCATTATCTACCATCGAGAATATGTGACTGGCTGGGAACTGTGGCTCACTGCCTCTGCCTGACATTGTGAGAGAGAAATATACTCCATATTTGCTAGTCTAGAAAATAAATAAAAAAATTAAAATTTGAAATACAGTTTCTACTAAATATGTTTCACTTTCACATCATGGTAAAATTGAAAAAAAATTTGTAAGTTGAACCATTATATAAGCCAGGTACTATCTGAGTTAAATTCAACAATATATTGAAAGATTAAATAGCACAATCAGGTGGGATTTGTTCTGGGAAAGCAGCGATGGGTCAGTATACAAAAATAAATCAATGTCATACAGTACATTAAAAAATGAAGATATAGATAAAGCATTTGACAAAATTCAGATTTGTCTCATAGTAAAAACACTTGAACATGTGATAGGAAGAAACTACCTCAACACAAGAAAAATCCTACATGAGTTCTCACAGCTAGGATCATCCTCAGTGGCGAAAATCTAAACACTTGTCTTAGATCAGGAACAAGACAATTATGCCTGCTTATACCATCTCTATTCGACATGGTATTGGAATTTTGAGCCACAACATGTAGGCAAGAAAAAGAAATGAGGCATCTAAAGTTGAAAGGAAGAACTGAAAGTATCTGTTCACAGAGGACAAAATCTTATATGTAGAAAACTGTAACTTTTCTTTTAAAAACTTCAGACTGTTAGAACTAATAAATGAATCAAATTGACTTGTAGGGTGCAAAGTCAACATGGAAAATTAGTTGCATTCATATACAATAGCAATTGACAAGTAGAATTTAATAACATAAAAATACTTAAGAATAAACTTAAGCAAGGAGGCAAAAATCAGTACACTAAAAATATTAAACCTTGATGAGAGAGATTAAAGAAGACATAAATAAATGGAAAGGCATAATATGTCCACGGATTAGAAGCCTTACTGTTTTAAAAATATTAATATTATCCCAAATGATCTACATTTTAATGAAATACCTATAAAAATCCCACTGACATATATCCTAAAATCCAAATGGAATTTCAGGCTTAAATAGAGGCCAGATAGTCAAAGTATTCTTGGAAATAACAATGTGTAAATCTCACACTTCTTACAAACATTACAAAAAGTATGAAACTAGTATAAAGACAGTCCTATAGATTGATGGAATATTATAAAGATACCCCAAACAAATCCTCGCATGATCAAATGTCTTTTGACAAGGGTGCCAAGATCATTAAATAGGGAAATGATAGTTTCTCAACAAACGGGGAAATTGGTTGTCAGCATGTAAAAAGAATAAAGTTGGACGTTGACATTACATTGAATGCAACTTACACAAAATTTAACTTGAATGGACCAAAGACCTAAACATAAAACTTGAAACAAAATACAGGAAGAATTCTAAGGACACTCGATTTGGCAAGGATGTCTTGGATAAGAAACTAAGCACAGGCAACAAAAATAAAAATAGGTAAATGACAACAACTTAAAAACTTCTGCTTTTTTTTTTTTTTTTGGAAAGGGGGTGCCAGTGATTGAACTCAGGGGTGCTTAACCACTGAGCCACATTCATAGACCTTCTTACTTTGGGACAATTTTTCACCAAGTTTCTTAGGGCCCCACTAAATTGCTAAGACTGGCCTTGAACTTGTGATCCTCTTACCTCAGCCTTTCGAGTTGCTAGGGTTTCAGTTGTGTGCTACGGTGCCCGCTTAACTTAAAAACTTCCGAAAAATCAAAGGACACAATCAACAGAGTGAAAAAGCAACCTATGAAATGGGAGAAAATATTTGTAAAATGGAGAAAGGTCCAATACCTACATCATATAAAATTCTCCTAAGACTCAACAATAACAAAAACAAATAACTGTATTAAAAGTATACTATCAACTTGAATAGACATTACTCCAAAGATGATATACAAACAGCTGGTAAACATAAAATGATACTCAACACCAATCATCATGAAGGAAATGTAAACAAAAACCCTGACCATAATGAGCTATTGCCTCAGACCCATTAGGATAGCTGCTGGAGAGAGAGGAAGGAATGGGGGGGGAAGGAAGGAAGGAAGGAAGGAAGGAAGGAAGGAAGGAAGGAAGGAAGGAAGGAAGGAAGGAAGGAAGGAAGGAAGGAAGGAAGGAAGGAAAAGAACAAGAATGGCAAGAATTTAGAGAAATTTGAATTCTTTTGCGTTGTTGGTAAAAAGGTAAAATGGTGTGGCTTTTGTGGAAACCAGTATGGTGGGTCCTCAAAAATTTAAACAGAATTACAGAATGATCTAGCAATTCAAGGTATAGTACTCTAAGTCATTAAAAAGCAGGCTCTTAAAGAGATATTTATGAACTATATTTATAAAAGCGTTATTCACAACAGTGAAAAGGTGGCAGCAACTCAAGTGTCTATCAACAGAAAAATAAAACATTGTATCTATATACAATGTGATGTTTTTCAGCCTTAAAAAGAAGGGAATCCAGTCAAAGTGCTACCTCATGGGTGAACAATGAGGACTTTATACTAAGCACAATAAACCTGTCACAAATGGGTAAGTACCACCACATGCTTCCACTTACATGAGAAATCGAGAGCAGTTTCACAAAACCAGAAAGTAGATGGTGGTACAAGGAGCAAGTAGGAGGGGAAAAAGGAGAGTTGTTTAAGGGATGTGAGTTTCAGTTTTGCCAAATGAAGAGGTTCTGGAGATTGGATGCATAACAATGTAAATATCCTCAACACAACTGAACCCTTCAAAATGGTAGAGATGGCAAATTTTGGGTTATACATTTTTTATTACAATGAAAAGTATATATTAAAATAAATAAAAATAATTAAAAATTTAAACCTTCAGTAGTGCAAAATATAAGCTCATACTTACAATTTTAAAAAATTATTTGAAGTATTTGGCTTGCTTTGAGTAGATTACTTTTCTACTCTCTGATTTTTGTTATGATTAAAATGTCTATATAAATTATTGATTCCATACATTGGCTTCTATATTCTGGAATTGTGATTTCCCAACTTTATTTGACTTAAAAGTAGTTTAAAATATGTATTCTTCATCCTATATGAAAAGAGTAAGTCTAAGAAGAACTCTGCATTCTACTTCTAATTGTTAAATTTTTTTTTATTTGTAGATGGACACAATAGCTTTATTTTATTCATTTATTTTTATGTGCTGCTGAGAATCAAACCCAGTGCCTCACACAAGCAAGATGAGTGCTCTATCACTGAGCCCCAGCCTCAGCCCTCTAATTTTTTTTAAATAATAAAAATTTTATTTATATTTTTTATTGGTGCATTATAATACATAATAGATATTTAAAATAATTCTTGTAACTGTACACAATACAACAATATAATTTGTTCAATTTATTTTCCCAATACCCTTATTTTTCTTCCCTTCCTTCCTCTGCCTGGTTAAATCAAAATATCTTTAAGGACTTTAGGTTTTAAAAGTAAATATAAATTTGTTGTGAAGCACATAAGTAATGCCAGAGTAGGAAGTAGATCAAGTGAGGGTCAGTCCTAACCCTCAGATCCAACTATAGATAATCACTTCTTTCTCTGCCCCTACCCAGCCCAGTGACCCCAACTCACAAGGTCAATGCTATCTTTGCCATCAGTCTCACTTACGCTTGAGGGCCATTTAAGTTTCCGAATCTGATGCTGTTATAAACCATTTGGTATCACATGTACTTCTATGCATATTTCTATTCATTATCCCATTATTACTCCAAGAAAATCCCCCAGAAGTGGTATTTCAAGGCGAAAGAAATATACATAACATTCCAATTCTTACTACTACTTTGCTCCTAAGGAAGATTACGACCATTTACATTTCCATGAAGTATATGAATCAGTCCATTTTCTCACAATCACTCAACTAAAGTTATTATAAATCTTCAAACATTAGACATTTTTAGGCAGGTCAATAGCACCTCATTGTCTTTTTAATTTGCATATCCTTAATTAATGATGGAGTTGATTGTTCATTCATGCTTATTTTCCTATTTTTCTTTACAGTGTTTGTAAGTTTGTTATTGATTTGTAAGACATTTTTGTAAGTCAAATACATTATTCCTTTATCACATATATTACAAACATTTATCTTGAGTTCTATGGGTCTTATATTTTTTCCTTGGGATTATTTGCCAAACAGAAATTTAATTTTTTATGTAGTCATTGTTCTCCACCCTTTCCCTGATGAAGCTTGACCTTCATGTCAGGCTTAGAAAGATTTTCTTTAGCCAAAGATTATCAATTACATTTCTATATTTTTTTTCCTAAATATGGCAGGATAAAGTTTAATTTGAAGCTTCGAAGCCTGGTACAGCCTGATTCCCCTCTGTAGTGCATGATTTGTGTTTTTATTTATTTTTATTTTATCTGTTCTTTTTAGATATACATGACAGTAGAGTGTATCTTGACTTATTATAAATACATGGAGTATAACATATTCTCATTAGGATCCCATTCTTGTGGTTGCACAAGAAGTGGGGATTCACTGTGGTTATTCCTATATGAACAAAGGAAAGTTATGTCAGATTTATTTCACTATCTTTCCTATTCCTATTCCCATTCCCTTCCCTTCATTCCCCTTTGTCTAATACACTGAATTTATATCCCCTTCCCACACCCTTGTTGTGTGTTAGCCTCCACATATCAGAGAACATTCAACCTTTGGTTTTGGGGGGATTGGTTTATTTCGCTTAGCATGATAGTCTCCATATTTTAGTGTCTCCCATCCCTGAGTCTCAAGCTTCAGAATTATACTTGACTTGGTCAGAGAAAATGTTACTCCTTATTTTTGAAGGCTACAACAGAGGTTGTGAAGGAGGGTGTGTGTATGGAAGGGGTGGAGTTAATAGATGGGGCAATTCCTGCATCTATATAGTGTGAGAAATTCCTCTGTCTCCCAGTTCTTCTCCACATTCCAACTTTTACATTTCAGTGACTACACCGGGACTTTGCAGTGATCCACTTCTTCATTTGTCCACTCCCTGCAGGTGATTTGTTTCATAAATGATTTCATCTGAACATATGCAAATTCCTTTCCCCCAGCTTTGAATAATGACTCCCCACTTAAGCATCTACCTACTACCTAATCCCCAAACTATATGTCATGTTTCAGGTTTGTAATGGCCATTCTACTCTTCAGAACCAAACTTTTTTCAGTTATCTATTGCTACCTAAGAAACTGCTCCAAAATCTAGTGATTTTTAAAAACAAAACCCTGTTATTATATATCATGATTTTGTGGGTCAGGAATTTGGAGGACTGGACAGTTCTCAACATGTTACTAAACTGGGTATACTTTGTCCACTGCCAACCACCAAAACACTGTATTTCTGAGCTCCCAAACTTAAATCCACCTTGCCAAGGATAAGGGTTAGGGATATTTGTGTGATAAAGAAACAGGGTGGTGTGAGGCATGGGGAAAAGTGGTTGGAGGTGAGGAAAGGCCAGTGAATCCCTGGTGGTTAGCACATGATCAAACCTCACAGCTCTTCATAAGTTGCATGCTCAGAAAATGATGGCATTAGCATGACCCTTGGGTGGAGTTTTGCCTCTCTGACATCAAAAGGACCCCCAGGAGACACTTCTGCAGGTCCAAGTGAGGGGATTGGTTGCTTCAGTCAGTTTGAGATAGACAAGGCTATCCTCAGTTCCCTAAGAAAGCACTGAAACAGCCATTAACAAAGCGACCTTGCATCAGAGGTACTATGCATAGTGAATGTAAGTATAAATGACTGAGACAGGAGCAGACCTCAAACGGATCAGCCAGCTGTCTTTATCAAGCATCCGTGGAAGGTCGAATGGTACATGGCACATTTTCAGGGGAGAAAATGGGCCCTGGTTACAAGAGGGGTCTGCTTTTTACAGGTCTTAATGAGAGTCAATCTTAGCAGAATGTTCAGTGTGACTTAATCATTAGAGACTCAGGCAGTCGGGAAACTAGGTTAAAGATCTAACTCAGGAAAACAGCTGTAAAAACTCAAAACTCATTCTAACTCAGGGAAATAGCTGTAAAAGCTTGAAACTCATTGTTATTGGGATAAAAATTTAGAGCCCAGAGCTCATTTGTCTGCCTTCCCCTCCAGGACTCAGTGTTACTGGGGAAGGATGAAAGCCCAGAGCTGGCCTTTCTTGCTTCTCTTCTTCCTCTGGGATCCACTGATGCCCAGAGCTTCACTATTTGCTTTTGTCCTTCTAAACTCATTGGCAATGGGAAGGGGGAAAGTTCAGGGCCCAGTGTTCGATACCCACCTCCTTCCTTCAGCACCCACTGTCCTTGGGAAGGGATGCATGTTTCCTCCTTCCTCTCGCTCTCCTTCCAGGGCACGCTGGCCTCCTTTCATCCTGGGGATTGTCTTGGGGGATGTTACTTTTCATATCCTTCCGTGGAGTAGCTATGTGGTCTGTTCCTTTATTGTTTAGTTAAGAGACTTCTGAAATTTGTGAGGAAAATGAGTAACTAGAAACAAGTGAAGCTAGACGGTCTACTCAGATTTTCCCTGGTTTTTGAAGAACATAATATGTTTTTTGATTTTTAAACTTTAGAGGAAAAAATAATTAATTTCATTATGGGGGTGGTACATATGACCTGAGTAGGATCACCCATTCAATGATGTTCAGCCTGGTACTTGTTCTGGCACGTTCCAGATGGCCTGATTCATCTCAGTGGTTTAAGGGCCTCCTTTTATAATCCTTCCAGCAGGGTAATTAAACTTGTTATTAGTAGCTTAAAACTCAGAGTAAGTATCCTCATAGACTAAGGCAGAAGCTGCAGTCTTTTTATCACCTAGCTTGGATGCCACAGAGTGTCACTTCCAGTATATTCTATTGGTCACACAGGCTAAATCCAAATAATTATGCAAGGGAGCTATGCAGTGCATGAAGACTGGGAGTTTTGGATCATTTGAGGATCTTCTACTTCCCAGACCCCAATGACTCATGACTCTTACACATGCAAAATATATTCGTTTTCTTCCAAGATCTTCAAAGTTACATCCCATTTCTGCATGAGCTTGGAGTACAGGATTTTGTGGTTTAAATTAGTTTTTGTGTCACATGAATCTTCTTTGATGTGGCTCCTTGGGCCTTGCTCACCATAGCACATTGTCACTTTGTCTAAAGAGTCCCAGATTGAAGACAGGTTATCTCCCCTCCCTGACCATACCCCACAATATATTGGTGAGAGAGAGATGGAATAAACACAACAGACATTCCTTTAAAATAAATGCAAGAATAATACATGCATAGCCATCACTGGTCTGGAGGAATTGTGAAATCCAGCAGGGTGCAGCACCACACTCTGGGTGGCTGATTCCATCTTCTGAGTCATCTTGACTGTTAGATAAAAAGTAGCCCATGTTAGCTACGGGGAAGTGCCATCAATTGATACCTTTCCCTAGGAGTTGGGGCTCTAAAGGTATATTTTCATTTTATACTGTCTCTTTATGTTTTTTAAAAAGTGAGGTGAAATTCACATAACATAAAATTAACCATGTTAAAGTGAACAATTTTGTAGCATTTGGTACATTCACAATGTTTTGCAACCACCATCTCTGGCTAGTTTCAAAATATTTTTATCACACTCAAATAAAACTCTGTACCCACTAAGCAGTTCCTCCCCACTTTCTCCTCCCCCAGTCCTTGGCAACTACCAGTCTGCTTTCTATCTCTGTGAATTTGCCTATTCTAAATATGAAATATGAAGCAATTGTACAATATGTGAGCTTTTGTATCTGGCTTTTTCCCACTAACATAATGTTTGAGGCTCATTCACACTTTTGCCTATATCAGAGCTTTAATTTTTCATGACTGAATAATATTGCTTTGTGTGCATATTTCCAAATTTGTTAATTCAGGAACATCTGGGTTGTTTCTATCTGTTGGCTTCCGTCAATAGTTTGTTACTATTTCTTTGTATTTAAAAATATGTAATTCCCTTAAAAATTTTGAGGATATGTGATATTTTTATAATACATCCAATTAAGCAAAAATACACAATTAACTTTTTTAAAAAAATTTTTTTGGTTGTCAATGGACCTTTGTTATTGAATTTATTGATATGTGGTGCTGAGGATCAAACCCAGTGCATCACATATGCTAGGCAAGCACTCTACCATTGAGCCACAACCCCAGCCCTTAAGTTTCTTTTTGAGAGGTGTTTTTTTGTCCCTTGGGCCACATATGACTTTGTTATGGGACAATAAATAGAAGAACTTTAGAAATCATGTTGAGTAGCCAAGTTCATATGCGAAGCAGGCTGTTCAGATTTTAGAGGATACATATGTTCTGTCAGTATATATCAATGGAGTCCTTTTTTTTTTTAGCTTTCTATGACTATCTCTTTATTATTCTTCAGACTCTCATCAATAGCTAACCTCTGTCCAAACTGATTTTTCAAAGTATATGATTCTTTAATGGTTTTCCTTTTATCTTGAATATTTTTAAGGATAAAGAAAAAAAAAAGATCTTTCTAAAACCGTGTGGGATAATTTCCTAGTAATTTATATATATTTTGGCCTTGACTCTCCTAGAAGCAGAATCTGTCATAAAGTCTTGTATATAGGTAGTTTATTTGTGAAGTGGTCTCAGGATTGTGTTATCAAGGGGATTACCTTTCAGCATGAATGGGCAACCTGGATTTTAATCTCCTTGTGATGCTCTGAGAAGGTGTGCAGAATGGGCTTCAGAGTTATCTCCCTGAGAGACTGAAGACAGAGTGGGATTCATCTACCAGCTCCTATTATCACTAGTCATGAATTACCCCAATGGTAGGAAATCTCTCACACTGATGTCAGAAAAGGCTGATGCAGGAAGCAAGAATTACATGTTGCAGGTGAGGGAATGTGGTGTCATATCAAACCTGTATGAAGGCAGCTACCTCAGAAGGGCTTCAAAAAGAGAGAAGCTGAGAGTCTGTGAAATTGATAAAGTCTTCATGCATTCATGCAGAAAGCAAGGATAAGAGCTGAAGTATTTATTAACTTTTGTTGCTATAACAAATAATCCCCAAATCTTAACTATATTTATATATGGCTCTTATTACATTAGGGCAGTGGCCCTACTCAGATCTGCTTGGCTCTGTGGAGGTCATGTCCATGATATCTCTTTTCGGGATCCATATTAACAGGTCAGCTTTTATCACAAGTGTGCTTTTTCCATGGTGAAAGGCAGAATATGAGGAGTGAAAAAGCTGAATCATGCCATGTCAACGGAATCAGCAAAGTACAACCCTTATGCCAAATTTAACCTGTCATTTATTTTTGTAAATGAAATGTTATTAGAAAATAACCATGTTAGTCTCCATTTCTGTGTTATCTATGGCATTTATTTAGTGTGTGCTACCATGGCAAAGTTGAACAATTGTGACAAAACAATTATGACCCATGCAGGTAAAAAATTTGCTGTTTTGACTTTTGTAGAACACTACTTCCCCTGCTAAATTCTGATACAAAGCTTCTGCTCAAATATGGCAAATAAGCATGTTCCATTCCATTGGTCAAAGTCCAAGGTCAGTAATACATGGATGGACAGTTGATCACAGGAAGCACAGATGTGAAGAAACGATGTACAGAATCACATAACTATGTTGAAGTTGGAAACTGCAGGTTTATACGTTATTGTTCATTAATGAAGCTCCATTTAATCAAAGTGCTAGTAAGGAAAATATTTTTAAAAAGAATGTCAGCTATACAATGGAGAAAACACAGTTAACATTTATCACATAATCTTTCCAACAGAAGTAGAAAACAATTTGCAATACTCAATAATATCTTGTATAATTCAGCTCTACTGAAGTCATGTTGTATAGACATATAGGCAACCTTTGACTCTATCTATCTATCTATCTATCTATCTATCTATCTATCTATATATCTATCTATCTATCATTTACCTTTCTAATCTTTCTGTCTATATGTCTACCTATCACTCCATCTTCCACCTATATATCTAAATATCCAGATTGATTAATTATGAAATAGATTATAGGCCATTTTAGTAGCACTGTGGAAGAATGTAAAATGATTTGGTGAGAAGTTCATAAATAAAAACAAACTAGGTTACAAACTGGATGTATAGCACAGTTTTATAAAGTAATTTAATATGCATATACACAGAGAATTTGTATGATGTTGGAAACATTGGATCTGACCACTTATATGAGCTATTTTTTAAAAGTCATATAAATTAGGTCAAGTCTGCATGAGAACTGAAACATCTATTATAAAAAGCTATTAAACCTTTTAATCTAAATCATATACTGTTTATTGGAAGTTTTATAAGAAAGATATCTCTTTAGTCTGACACAGGAATATCTAGAAATTTGAATTCATCACTTAACAATGAGAGTTTAGTATCATCTTGATTTGATTATGCAAAAAATTTTTAGTATTAAAATTTTTGAAGAATTTTTCCAAAACATTGATTTTTTTTTCTTCCAATAAATCAATACACTAGGCAAAACTATTCCATAAAAGATGGTCCCACAAATAAGATGGTCCTTTGTTTCAGAGAGAAGTTTTGTCACTATAAGTAATAATATTGTTTAATTGAAAAATGTATATCATGCTAACAATAGATTTATTCTAGAGTCATTAAACAGCACTCATAAATAGATAAGATATCCATTTAGGCAAGTGACAATTTATCAATACCTATGAGAAAAAGAAATAAGAATAATGTCTGATTAGTTTCTGAGTTTAGATTAAATAAAAGATTAAGTAGGAAGACATAGATGAGTTTAAAAAATAGGTTAAAACATGCTTATAGTTTTTACATAAATCTGTGATGTAAGACTAACAAGTGTACAAAACAAAAATCTGAAAAAAATTAAATATAAAGAAAAGTTCAACAGAAAATAAACATGAATCATTTGCCACTCTTTTGACTATGTAAATTTATCATACTTTCAAGTAATTTAGCAAACGACTACCTTTCTAAAATTATGTGAAGGCTTTTATTTACTTTTTTATTCATTTCACTTTTAATTTATGCATTACTATTAAGCAGTTTTGTTAGCAGTTGGAATATCTGTTCCTAGATTGAAGAATCAGTGATCTGGATTCTGACCAGATCTAAGGCTCATGATTGTCTTCAATGGAAGCCAGTCTCACTGATAACATTAAAGCCTGTTCTGGGTGGGACAAAACAAACAGTTGTCAGAATGATGCCTTAATTGACTTTCCATCACTATAAGAAAATACCTGAAAAAATCAACTTATAAATAGGAGAGGTTTATTTAACTGACTGTTCTGGAGGTTCTAGTCCAAGACCCGTCTGACTATCACTTTTGGCCTCTGCTGGGATGCCAAATGGCAACAGTGGGGATTACATGGTCAGGAAAACTACTCATAAACTAGGATGCAAATAGGAAGATTATGATGCCAGGGCTCCACAGTCCCATTCAAGGGCATGCCCCAATGATTTATAGAGCTCCCACTAGGCCCTGCTTCCTAAAGATTCTTCCACCTCCCAATAGCATCACCCTGGAGAGCAAGCCTTTAACACCTGGATATTTGGGGGGCAAACTATGGCAATGGAAACAGGATTTCTTTTGGAATGTTATTCTTCTAATATTATGGACAAGTTGTTTGAAATACAAGAAGTATCTTGGTATGATGTACATTTTTTTAAAGAAAAGAGAAACTTGAATAAGTGATTGCATGTCATTTATTGGGAAGCAGTGGAGTTCTGCTTTATGTTGGGAGAGTAGTTGAAAATTACACCTTGCTGGGCGTAGTGGTGCACACCTGTAATCCCAGTGGCTCAGGAGGCTGAGGCAGAAGAATTGTAAATTCAAGGCCAGGCTCAGCAATAGGAAATCACTAAGCAACTCAGTGTGATCCTGTGTCTAAATAAAATTCAAAATAGGGCTGGAAATGTGGCTCAGTGGTGAAGTGCTCTTGAATTAAATCCCTGGCACCCCCATTTCTCCCCCCAAATAATCACACTTTGATGACAAATAGGACTGGTCAAAGTTCTAGCTCTGTCCTTGCTGGGTCACTTTAATGCCACTTCTCAGTAGTTCAGTTTCCTCTTAAAGTGATCACAGATTATAACTTAGGGTTTTAATACAATTTTAAAAAGATGTTTGTGAGCTCTTTGGTTTAAAGCCTGACATAGTGTAAATGCCCAGTATTACTTGGCTCTTAAAACCATTGCTAGATGCCTGCTTCTGGGGTGTGAACTGCCTCTGATTTGGAGGTCTCTAGTGTTCTACAGACATCACCTTGCTTGTTGACAGTGGCATCAGATACTTCCACAAATTTTTGTGAATCTTCATAATACAATTCAAATTTTCTCCACAATCTTAGAACTTACTAGAAAAAGCATCAAGTAGATTCCCAAAGAATTATCTGTCATCCTGTTGCTTCCTTCTACAACAATGGAATCATTTAAAAATAGGTTTTCTTCATTCAGCAGATGTTACTGTTTTATTTTTTTTAAGTCAGCAAGTTCTCAGGGTGGATTTGTGCTTCTGAATCCTCTCTTGCAGGCTATATTTATAATAACAAAGATAATTGAATGCTTCTGGGACTGGAATGTGAATCATTGAAGATAAATTATCTTCTGTAAAGCTTGGGTAAATCCCAGTCTGACTTTAAATGGAATGTGAATTACTTAACTTTCTTCCTAGTATTACTTGCATTAAAGAAACCTGATATACCACAATTGGTTCTACAAAAAAGGAAGAGTAAGAGAAAGAATATTTAATCCTGTGATGTGTTTTCTTCACACAGAATTTAGAGAAGTTTCCTTATAGGTACTAAATGCTGCTGATACACCTGTGCTTTTCCGATAGTTAATTTCCAGGTATTGAGCTTATAGGGCAAATCAACACAGCTGAAGTATGTGAGGACCACCATAAAGTGTTGTTTAATTTGAAATAAAAGTATCCCCTGGAACACTAGTAGAACTCAACTGAAAAAGATTACTCCTATTATATTGCAAAATCATGTCTCAGAGATAGGAAGGGATGCACGTGAATTCTAAGACTACTATGCTTTTAGCTAAAAACTCAAATGAACATTTTAAGACATAAGTCATAAAAATCATGCTGTCATAACTTTACTACTTCTTCCAACTTGTTGATACTTCCATGTTTCTGAAGGATCAGCTAGGAACATTTTCACCCTCCATTCAGGGCTCTCTTACTTGTGATCCCAACATCATGAGTCACTTTATGATCTTTTCCTAACTGGACTGGCCCGTATATAGCTTCACGAACTCAGTCCAGATTTATTGTTACCATCTTCTAGGCTCTGCTTCCTTCATTCGCATTTCTTCTTGCATGGATTTCTTCCTTACATGTACAGCTCCTTCCTCATATTTACCCTTCCTTCTTTTACCATTATAACTGTCATGGTTTAGCTATGAGGTGTCCCCCAAAAGCTCATGGGTGAGATAATGCAAGAAAACTTAGAGGTGAAATGCTAGGGTTATAAAAACATTAACCTAATCAGGACATTAATTCCCACATAGGGATTAACTGGTTGGTAACTGTAGGAAGGTAGAGTGTAGATGAAAGAGGTGGGTCATTGGGAGTGTGTCTTTGGGGTATATATTGTCCATGGTAAGAAGGGATTTTTTTCCTGGTGTAATGTCCTGAACTGCTTTCCTCCATCATACCCTTCTGTCACAATATTCCATTTCACTTCAAGCCCCAAGGAATGGAGTCAGCTGTCTATGAACTCTGAAACCACAAGCCCCAAATAAACTTTTCCTCCTTAAAATTATTTTTATTAAGTCTTTTGTTCCCAGCAGTGAAAAATCTGACTAAAATAATAACTTATTCTATAGTTGACTCAAATGGAAACTTTTAAACAAGGCTAGAGAGCCAGCATACAAAATCTGACATCTATACCAGTCATTTGATATTATTATAAGCTCCCTGATGAGGTTACTCATTTTTTGAAATGTCTTATCTTTTCTTGACTATATTCAAATTCTTTTATAATAAAAAATATACTTTACATATCTTATATTTTTCATGTTGCATTACAAGGTATCTTCCTTCAAATAAAGGTTTTATGAACTCTTAGATGATGGATGTGTACAGTGTTTTCCATAAATACATATAATTGCCTCACATATTGTACCATATTTCACAGGAATTTTTCATTATTCTTTGGTTTATTCATGTATTCAAGAGATATTATGAGCACCCAATACATGACCTTTGGTAGGTAATAAAGTAATAATAGAGTAATAAAGATGAATACCTTAAAATAGTGCCTCTCAAATTTTAGCATTCATCAGAACACTTAGAGAACTTGTTAAAACACTAATTACTAGGTCCACATCAGAATTTCTGATTCGTCAGGTATGGAGTGGGGCCCGAAAAGGCCATTTCTAACAACCTTCTGGGTAACGCCAATGCTGCTGACATGAGACCACACAGCTAGATCCACAGCTTTAAAACTGCTTTCCTACTTACTTTTGGAGAGATGAAACTTCTTTGTTAATAGAAAGATTTTCCTCTCATTTTCCTTAATCAACTACAATTCCTCAGCCCAGTCTTGAAGAATTTCCACATGTCCCATCTTCCCCATCACCTCCATGGCTGTTCTACCAAGATAACCTGCAAGCTATCCTGCTTTTCTGTTCATGCTTCTTACCAAATAGGGGCCCTTCCTAGTCACTATAATTTTTTCAAGTAATTCCTGTCATTCTCTTGATTGGTAAAGAAGTTCAAGATCCGAACTTTTTTCTGTTTTTTTTTTTCCCCTCTGGAAACCCACTGCTATAATTTAGACCTGAGTGTACCCCTAAAGCCTGTTTGGTAAAGTCTTTGGTAAAGGTGGTAGGGGAAGTGCTTTTGAAGGGGATTGTGAGATTCTGAACTCCTTCTCACTCTTGCTTCCTGGGTATGAGGTAAGCAGTTTTGCTCTACTACCTACTCTCACCATGATGTGTTGCCTCACACAGGCCTAAAGCAATGGGTTTAACCAATGATGGGCTAAAACTTGCAAAACTGTGAGCCAAAATAAACTTCCTTCTTTATTACTTGCTTATCTCAGACACTTGTTATAGTAATGGAAAGCTACCTAATAGAATTTATGAAGAGATTATAGTATAATCTTTAATCATTCATTCATTCCTTCTTTCAGTGTTGGTAGTCAGCCAACAATAACGCATTGGACACTTAATATGTTCAGCAAAAGGAAACATCATTATTTGAAAGCACACATACACATGTGTAAAATAATAGTGAAAATTTAAACAATGCTTCCCATTATTCAATTTAAATTTTTTTTTGTATTTTAACTACCAATATTATATTTTTAAAAAATTTATCTGAAAGAGCATACTTCAATGGAAAATTAGTCATATACATAATAATTTATTTTTATATGCATACTGAAGGAAATAACCAAGTATTGTCAAATAACAACTAAGAATCACTATTTAGTACAGTTTTGTGTACAATGACAATGATATACATCAAGAAATGGTTCCTGGGTTGATTTTGTCATTTTGTGAAATCATAGAGTAAGTGTATTTACAATAACCTAGGTAATATAAGTCAATTGCTTGACATGGTTTCTTTTTCATCTGTTTATTTGCTAAGTTACCAATACTGGGTACAAACTTGTGGTCCTCTTGTCTCAGTCCCAAGAATCACTGGGATTACAGGTATGGACCATGGCGCCTGGCTCTTGACATGGCTTCCTGATGCAATCAAGAGACCCAGTGAACATGAGATTTGTGAGGCTGCCAGTGTAACGTAACTAGTTTTATGGTAACATTTTTTAATAATTACAGTCTAAAATATCAATAAAAATTATAGTAAATACATAAACTAGTATCATAGTAGTTTATTGTAATTATCAAGTATTATGTATTGCACATAACTATATTGTTATACTTCCGTATGACTGGCAGCACTGTTGGTTTGTTTACAACAGTTACGCCATGAACATGTGAATGATATGTTGTGCTATCATATTAGGATGGCTAGAGTGCCCCTAAGGTAAAGGAATTGCTCAACACCGTCTGTTGTAAATCAAAACATTAGGTTGCACATGGCTGTACAAGAGAGAGGCAGAGCAAATAACCAGGTAAGGAGGGAAGGGAAAGCTGGTGGAGAGCTTAGGGGAATGGAGTGGTCAAGCCCTGTCTAGGCTTATCCTTGACCAGCTAATTAAGCAGGCCCAGTTTGTCTTTGAGGTCCCCGCCTCCTTTTCCCCCTTGTCTTTACTTAGGTTCTCAGGGTCCTTACCACCACCCTTCTTCCTTCTACAAAGTCATTCCATGGCAGGGTCCATGAGTCTGACTATGCAACATGAATGTAAATGATAGTTTTTAGTGAATTGTTGAATACAGGGGGAAAACATAAAACATCTTGTGAACTTTGCAACTGCTAACAAGCAGGCTGTCTTGAGGTCAGATTCCACAGGCTCCCAACGATAGCTCTCGATAGGATGCATAAGTTTTAAGGATATTTTGGGAAAAACTAAGTACATTGGCAAACCTCATGATCATATGCAGCTTCACCTCTGAATTCTTTTATTCTGATTTCCTAAACGTGTTTTTCCTAGTTTCTTACATTTGTCAGTTTTCTATCATAAAATATTTGAGATAAGAAAATTATAAAGAGAAAAAGTTCATTGTGGCTCAGAGTTTTTGGAGGTGACAATCCATAATCATTTGGCACCACTGCTTTGGGCCATGGCAGGTGCATGTGTGGAACAAAAAGCACATTATAAGCTAGGGAGTGAGGGAAAGAAAGGGGAAGTGGCCAGAGGCTCACAATCCTCTTTAGGGACACAACCTCAGTGACATAAGGACTTTTCAAAGGCCTTGCCTTTCAGATTCTACCACCTCCCACAGCACCAGACTGGGAATTAAACTGTTAACACATGGGCCTTTGGATGGGCCATTTAAGATCCAAAGTATAATACTCCTTCATAGAACACAGATAATATAAGAGAATAAACAATATCACAAAATTTGAGAAATCATTAAAGAGTTTGTGATTTAGACAAAAACATTTAGATGTAGCAAGTCTTTAAAAGATACACATCTGTCAGAGAACAAGCCTGTCAAGAGTATAGGGAACAACTGGTCTGCTACTCATAGACAATTACTTAAATTTGGTATCCCAGCACAAAGACTTCTGAATGCCCACAAATATTTGTCTCTTATTTTCTAGTGATAGAACCTAGAATTGAGCTAGTATAAGTGAACAGGGAATAAACTGGTTCACAACTCTGGACAGTATAAGAAAGACTTAAAGCATGGCTGGTTCTGTACAGTCAAAAACATGCCTTCAGATTCTATTTTCCTTGTTTGACTCTGTGAATGTTCATTTCTATCTCAGGACATGAAGTTCTCTTTCATTTGATGTACTTGTTTTTCTATCCATCTCAAGGTCTCTTACTTATTATATCTTTATAGTAAGTTTGGAAATCGGATGGCGTAAGTCCTTCAACATTGTTATTCTTCTAAAAAATGTCTTGAATATTCTAAGCTCTGCAGGTTGTCACATAAAATTTAGGGCTATCTTGTCAATTTCTGCAAAGAAGGGCTACTAGGATTTTGGTACTTATTGCAGTAAAACTATAGGTGAATTTAGGGAGAATCTTGACCTGCCCACAGAACCCACTTCTCCATTTGTTAATGTTTTCTCAAACTGCTCGAAGAAAAATATTTGAATTAACCAATATGGTAGAGTTTTGAATGAGTCAATGAATAATATGAATTTGTAGACCCAGATTGTTAGTTCAAGGTTCAGGCTGAAAGAAAAAAAAATCTTTTCTGGTCTCTATAAAGACAGCAACTCATGGTGAAAGTACAGATCAGAACAAGATCATTCACCTAATGACCACGAGGCAAAGAGAGAGCAAGGAAGAGGTCAAGGTCCCATATTCCTTTTCAGGGCACATCCTCAATGACCTAAAGATCTCCCATTAAGCTCCACCTCTTAAAAGTTTCACTATCTCCCAATTGAACCACCCTAGGACCAAAACTTTAAGCATCATTAATCTCTGGAAGATGTTCCTGACCCAAACTCTTAATAGCAAGGAGCATATAGAGCAATTCATTCTCAAGGTCAATTAGAGATATGACTTAGTAACATGAGAAGTTATATTCAAGTCATGGCAGATTCCAAGCTTCCCTATGCTTTCCTTAATTTACAAAACTTTTCTTCATGAAGATCTAAATATTATTTTGTAATTGTTTTTTATCTTCAGCTGGATGCATATTTTAAAACTTTCTTCTAATATATGCTTTTGAAGTACAGTAGGTCTTAATATTAAGACTTACTATTCTATTCACTTCATTCTGTCTTCTGATGTATATAATCAGATACAATGTGTGAACCTGGCTTATTTTTGGTGATTTTGAACCAGATAAATCATGGAAATAAAGACAGAAAGGTGGAGGTTTTAAAGTGAAAAAAGGCAGGTGCAAAATACTACATACAGTCTGATTTTGTTTTGGTTGAAAATGATCCATATGTGTATGTATTACATTTTCTTATAAAAAATTATATATGCTCTACATGGAAATTATGTAAATTATATGAATATTTTATAAATGAACATATATTGTGTAATGTAAACAGAAAAATTTGGAAGGGTACACATTAAGGCTTAATTTATGGATGTTGGGCTATTTTTATTTTATTTTTCTCAAAGGCATTTTCTAAGTTAATAATTTTCACTAGAATATCCTTTATGTAAACAAAAACATGGCAGAGTTTCTTTTTAAAGAAATGTAGGAAATGAGTTCTAAAAGTATTCGATATTAATATTATGTATTAAGGCTATTAAATACAAATTTGGAACGTGTAATTCAGGAGAACTTAAAATTTCAAATTTGCAATCAAGTTCAAACACAGAAAGCAGAAATTGACAGAGTATACATGAGAAAACTACGAATATGTAACCATAGTGAGAAATTTTTACACACCTCTCTAACCAATCTCTATGAATAGACAAAACTTTGAATAGCAAAACTAATATGCTCAATGTAATAAAAGTATACAGAACTTTCAAACAAGAATAAAGTATGCACTATTTCTTAAATGTGCATTTGTGGAAATTGACCACTTGCCTTCTCTTTATCCAGAAAACAATTTTCCAAGCATTTCTCAGTAATACTAACCATGCTGTATTAACACAGAGAAATTAGGCTAAAAAACACAGAATAAGATAGTGAAATCCTATTTATTAATCTTTAAAGGGACAGAAATTAGAAAATCTATTGTGGTGAAATACCTTTCACACTTCTTACACAGTACCTTATCAAATAAATGTTGGAGTTTTCTGTAGAGTATTTCAAGGGAAATGTATAGCTTTTCCTGCTTATATTGGAAAAGAGGAAATTACTGACAAGAAGCTCAGAACTTAGGAAAGAACTTGGGAGAAAATAAAGTAGAAGAAGTGAAATAATAAAAGAGCAGAAATGAGTCAAATGAACTCAAATAATTAATTACAGAGAATTAATAAAATCAGAAGTTGTTTCTTTGGACATGGAGTTGAGGGGACATACAAACTTTTGGCATGATGGCTCAAGAAGAAAAGGAAAAGCCCAAATAACATTGAGAGTGAAAAAGGAGACATAACTACAAACAGGGCAGAAACAAGAAAGCAAAAACTATGAATAAAGCAATCTCTATTATGTCCTACAAGCTACATGAACTAGCTAATTTCCTGGAAAAATAACTGAGAAGTTGATTTTGAAAGCAAATTTAAGAAGATCTATATAGACATAACCATTAAATAAACTGAGAATTGTATTTGAAAATCTACAGTTCACACAATGCCCCGTTATTTTACTAGAGCATTCTACTAAATATTCAAGGAGCACTTGCATTTGTTCACAAACATCTTTGGAGAATAGAAAAGGAGACAAATATTTCTGACACTAATTTATGAGATTAATCTCAGTACCACAAGGTGAAAAATACAAGAAAGAAAAATTCCAGGCTGATCATTCATAAAATGTCCTAAATTTTATGAAATATCAGCATATCCAGACTCAAAATGCCTATGTAGAAAATTCTACAAAATGTTCTCAGGGTTGCCTTTTTATTTATGTCCAATTCAGGACATATTGGGACCTGGTTTAGACCATGCTGTTCCACAAGCTGGGAACAGAGTGACAGAGTTGCTAGGTTTTTCTCCCTCAGGGACATGATTCTCTAATCATATCTTGCATTACAAATTACCTTAGTGTTACAACTGGATGTTCATCATTAATATTCTATCTCCTTGTTTTGCACTTTCTTTTAATATATGTCTGTTATTTATTCAGATGCTTCATTTCCTTTCTTGTTTCTTTTTCCCACTGATTTGAAGTTTAACCTTTCTGGTTTTTATTCCAGCAATTTCTCTGTGATTTCAGGTGTACATTTGCACATATATACATTTCTCTCTCTATATATACACATCCTTATATTTCCATATGTATGCATACATGTGAACCACTAACATCAAGTTTAAATTAACATATGTGAAAAAAGGAAATTAACAAGACAGTACTCACTCTCCCACATTTTATATTTGTGGCTATCATCTAGATTTTGTTTGTTTTATTATTAAATTATTGCTTTTTATATAATTTGATCTTTCTAATCAGGGAGTGTCTTGGTTTTCACTATATTTAAACCAGTCATCTAGCCTTGATTCAGCCTGTGCTTTGCTCATTAATCTTTTGCTCCTACCCACCATCTTGGTCCTGCACATTATCCATAGTTGTAAAACTACCTCCTCTAATTGATTTCTATGAGAAAATTCTACAAGAGCCAAACATGTTGTGCAGCACTCTCAGGGGAGACTTGGGAATCCCGTGGGATGCCACACAAATAGCCTTCCATCTGCTTACTGACTGTACCCCATTGGGTCCAAAGTCAATGCTCCCCTCACATGGCCCTTGTGGTCATGGGTAGACGTTGGAAAGCATTATCCAGTTACCTGAGAAGCAATCCTGCCTATCTGATTTTGCCTTTCCTGGGACTCCTGGAATGTGGATAAATAAAATGGTCTTCTATTACCAGTACCATTGTTCAAACTCAGAAAATGTCACTGGGCCTGCCCTGGGATAATATTTTGAAACGAGTCCTAAGTGTTAGCTCAGTAAAGAAAGTAGGTACATGGCCATAGAGAATTTAAAAACAATGATAAAAGTCATTCTGCTTTTTATTATTGTATATGTCAATATTTCTAGAAAAAAGTAAGTGAAGAAAGTGAAATACCCTTCTCTGCTGGGGATGACAACTCTGTTACAGGTAAGTTGTAGGTAGATAGTTTTATTAACCCAAAATACAGATGGGGAAACAGAGGTTTACAGAGAGTATGTCTTCTCCTCTCCCACCATGCCTTAAAGTTTATAAAGTGTTTGTATTAGGTATAGATGATTACAGTTCCAAAGTACTTAATATGTAACTGTGCCAAATTTTTTATGTCAGTGAGTTTTTTTTTTTTTAATAGCCCTTGGTTTTTCTCTGCCCCTCAATTGAGTGCCAATTGAGGCACCATTAGTGATAGTACATTTGTACAATGCTCTAGGAAAGTAATGATAGTTTCAAATAGTTATTGCCAAGGACTATTGATCAATGAGTTCCAATTTAGTGTACATGAGTAACAGAAATTTAAGGCTTCCTGAAATCATAATGAAGTACAGTTTTTGCTGGAAGATGACAGAAAATCAGAACATAACTGGTTCTCTACAATGAAGAGCCAAATTTGATATCCAAACAAAGACTTAAAAAACAGAAACTGGGCTTTGAGAAAACAGCATAGTATTTCCTAAATACTACTCTACTATTTGTCTCTGAAAGCAAAATGTTTGTTCTAGTTTAAATGATCCATAAAAATTTCCACAAATAAAATAGGAGCATTTAAGAAAAAAATATGATTCATATGCTACATGCCAAAAATGTATCACATGAGATTTATTCTCTTTTATGGTGGTGGCAGTAAATATGAAACTAATAAATATTTTTTTTTCTCTAATGGTTTGCAAAAAATTGCTACTAAGCTTAGATCCAAACTACTTGAATAAAACATACAGTTGCTATTTTTATTCATCAGGAATCATTAGCATGATCATTTTAAACTGTTTATCTATCCTTTATTCTCTACTTTGTAAATGGTTTGCCATAGGAACATCCTTTGTCACGGAAGTGCAGAAACTCTATTCCTAGAGACCTGGATTCACATCCCTCCATTGTACATGAAGAATGATACTTGTAAATTGTTGGTGTAAATGTAACTTGTAGAAATATTATAAAAATTAAATGATACTTGATATGAAATTATGCCTGGCACATGACATTTTTCCTACTAAAATGGAAATATATAATTTGTTATTTAAATTTAAGTGTGTTTAAAATATTCATTAGAATTATAAATTGGTCATAGCCAATTTGATAAATCTAATAATATATCACTTATCCAATGTAAATAATAATTATTTTGGAAATCTCATGGTTAAGAAGTTCTGCTTTAAGTAAAACTCCTCCTTTGTTATTTGAACCATTATTTTAACTCTTCTGCTTCATATACTTTTATTGAGAAAGAAAATTAATTTTTCTTTCTTATTCAATAATTTAAATTTCTAATCAATTTTGTAATATCTCAGATGAAAATAACATTATATTTCAGACATTTACATCAAACCACCTAGATTTGACAAATGTGATTTAACATTTATCATTTGCTTATACCTTTTAATTCTTTAAAAAAAATCAATTTAAGATGTACATATGTTCTTTAAGACAACATTCCTATCTGATCCCCTTCCTTCCATTCCTTAGTAACTAATCACTAAAAGAGATATTTGCTATGCAGGTTATCAGCTCACACAGCTCCAGGGTGACACTGATATAGATTACAGGGTATACAAAATCTACTATGTACTCTATACATGTATGCTTAAAACAGAAATTGCTTTATAAATGTATGCAAATAGTCTTATACTGCAGCTACAGTTTTCCCTTGGTATCTGTGAGGGGTTATTTCTAGGATTCTAAGGATTCCAAAATCTGTAGATGCTCAAGTGCCACATACAAAATTGTGCCTTATTTGTATATAACCCATGAACATCCACTCATATACTTTAAATCCTTATTTTACTTACAATACCTAATACAATGTAAGAGCTATGTAAATAGTTATTATACTGTATTGTGTAAGGAAAAAGGACAAGAAAAAAATCAGTTCGTGTTCAATATAGGCACAATTTTTTGATACTTAATTCACCATTGGTTGAATCAGCAGATGTGAATCTCACGACGGATAGGGAGGGCTTGCTATACTCTTTTTCCGTTTTTTAAAATGCAAGTTATCTGAACCTTTCATTTGAATGACTTCCATGATTTGCAATGAATGAATTCCAAAGTTTCCTTACCCAGTTTCTGACTTAGGGATAATTAATAGGTTGCTCCTTTTCTTCCCTTTCTTACATCAAATTCTATAGTTAACATCCTAATACTTTGTCCTCTTGAATTAGTATTTATTTATAGACCTGCAATTGGGATTGTTGGATTTTCTCACCAGAATAATAGGACAATTCCCATTCCCACATGTAGAAAGATGGAGTCGGTCAGGCTCCCTCACCTGGATGCATGTTTTCTGTATGTCAGAAACAATAGCGCATGCGTACTCTTATGCAACCCGTGGTATCCTGCTTGGCACGCTGCCTATAAAGTCACTGGGATTTGCAGCTGCTGAGGACTGGCCTTCTGTAGAATAAAGGGTTGTCAGATCCATACAGCCTCACCTATTTTCTTCAGGCTGCCCAAATCTGGAGTCAGCCCGCCTGGAATACAGCAGTTGCAGAACATCGCACATTCTTATCAAGATTTGGTGTTACCAAACTTGTTTTTTCGATTCATTGATTATAAAATAGTATCTCTCTGGTTTGACTACAAGAGAGGTTGAACATTTTTTAATCTGTTTGTTGGCAATTTAATTGAACCCAAGGGCACTCTACCAGTCCACTCCCCCCACCTTTTGTTTGTACTTTTGTTTTGAGATAGAATTTCACTAAGATATCTAGGCTGTCCTTGAACTTGGAATCCTCTTCTTTACCTTCCTGAGTGGGCCTTCATACCCTGCAAAAATATGCATCGTTAAGAGAGGAAGTTCCTGAGGCCAATTACGGAAAGTAGAAGTTTATTTGAGCAAAGAAGAGCAAAACAAAACAAAGGGAAATTTAATGAAATATGATTCATAAATAGAGCAGCTCCCAGACCAGAGAAGGCACTAAATACTCCAAACAAACAACAGGGTATGATAGTTTCTAAAGGAAAACAGAAGTGAGATAAAAACAACTGGTTGCAGCTTAGTTAATCAGTAAACTAACTGGTAAGGTCTCAATTAGTTAATGAGTTACAGAGCCTACTGCACCAACCAAACTCAGTTACCATGATTAAACTCTATATTGGTTTGGTTTGGGGTGTTCTGAGTAGGTGCCTATTTCAAATCTATGGCCTCCCACAAATTTAACCTATGGGTTATAGTATTAAGTTGTTGGTCTTCTTGTTGCCCCCATCTGTATGAAGTTAACAAAATATATATGTATTTTGTATAATAATGCTGTGTTGATTTTTCATTTTGCAAGTATATTTCATTGATCTGTGGTTCATCTCTTCTAGACTTCACCAGATTTATAAGATATCTTGAGGGACAGAGTTTTCTTATTTATTTGGATATCTTCTTTCAACACTGATCACCATTTGTTTTCCCTTGGGGACTAGAATCCTGTCTTTGATCAGGAGCTGCTAAGCATCTTCCTGCCCTTCTAGGACAGAAATTTCAACAATGTTGAAAATAGGAATGAAATACTCAGGACCTGGACCTGACTGAACTGGGCTAGGTGTGGATATGCTTTGATTTACAACGAATAGTGTTATGTTCTGATCAAGCTATCCTAAAAGCTAACAATGAAATGAATACACATAACCTACCAAATACCTAGCCTAACCTGAAAGTGCTCAGAACACTGAGTAGCCCCAAATTGGGAAAAAATGTCTAATACAAAACCCAATTTATGATAAAGTTTTGAATATTTCATATAATTCCGTGAATGCTTTTCTGAAAGTGAAAAACAGAATGGTTGTATGCATTGAGATGTTCCTTTGGTTTTCACTTGAATCTTTTTCTTGCTATTAATCTCAATGAAATTCAATAAACTATGGTAAAGAAATTCAATAAACTATGGTAAAGAAATTCAATAAACTATATACATATGTATATATATGCATACACATACAGTTATTATATTTATATGTGTCTTGTATGAGGGATTGAACCCAGGGTGCTTAACCACTGAGCAACATGCCCACCCCTTTTTATTTTTTTTTTGTTTTGAGACAGGTGTCACTAAATTGCTGAGGCTGAGTTTGAGCTTGCAATCTTCCTGTCTCAGCCTCCCAAGCCACTGGGAGTACAATCATGTACCATTGCACCTGGCCATAAATTTTTGTTGGGTTTTTCTAATACAAGAAAAACAGTGACATGCTACATTCAAATTCTTCATCTCTTGATTAGACAAAGGCTGAAAATACTGGACATGAATAGGCTGATAAATATCCTTGAACTCTGTATTCACAAAACTGTAAGAAGTTTTCATTCAAATATTATGAATTGGTGGAAACACTAAAATTAAGCTCACATACTTCCTAAAATTTTAACCAAATATTCTATTATATAAACATATTATTTCTGACCAATAATTCATTGTGGATGGGACTAAACATCTGAAAGATTAGTACTCAAAACAAAAGTTAATAAAGCAGCAGAGAATGATTTGTTTTTAATTTATTATCCTTTGAGGGATAATTGGTCTATTTCAAAAATAAAGTCATTTAATATAGCCAGGAGAAAAAGAAGTGAGTTGGGTCCTATAATATGCATTCAGGCAAAGATTTCTATTGCAGCCAGTGTTAACTGTAGGGCGGTATTTAATTAAACTTTATTGCTTTATTTCCTTTCTATCACAGAGAGAGAATAATTTGCATTAGTCATTTAGAAATATCCATGTTGTCTGTGTAACTGACAATCCCCTTCCTGATCATCCCCACCTAAAGTTGTGTAAAGATCTAAAATTAGACTCAAAGTTGAGAACTGCTTAAACTTAATTGGCTTCTAAGAAAAGCTGAGGAGAAATAAAAGATCACTGAGGAGTCAGTCAGAAGTCAGAATTTGGAAACCAGTTCAAGTGAGAACCAGAGGAACATCTCAAACTGTGAGTTCAGAGAATTCAATACAGATGATCCCTGACTTGCAATGTTTCAACTTATAATATTTCAGCTGTACAATAATGCAAAAGCACATGCACAAAACCATTCTGTTTTCACTTTCAGAAAAGCATTCACGGAATTATATGAAATATTCAAAACTTTATCATAAAGTGGGCTTCATATTAGACAATTTTGCCAAATTTGGGGCTACTCAGTGTTCTGAGCACTTTTAGGTTAGGCTAGGTATTTGGTAGGTTATGTGTATTAATTTCATTGTTAGCTTTTAGGATAGTTTGATCAGAACATAACACTATAAGTTGTAAATCAAAGCATATCCATATCTAGCCCAGGTCAGTCAGGTCCGGGTCCTGAGGATTTCATTCCTATTTTCAACATTATTGAAACTTCTGTCCTAGAAGGGCTAGAAGGTGCTTAGCAGCTCCTGATCAAAGATGGGATTTTAGTCCCCAAGGGAAAACAGATGGTGATCAGTGTTGAAAGAAGATATCCAAATAAATAAGAAAACTATGTCTTACAAGACTTCCATGAGAGTTTCCTTATTTACTTCTGAAATGAGGTAAGTTCTTCCATTATGTCACCAGAACTTCCAGAAGTATCAAACACCTCCCTGGATCTCCCTTTATCTGTGCCTCAGGGATCAAACATTTCTCACTTCTTTTACGTAGCACATAAGTAATAATTGAATAACCTAATTTCAATGAACTTCTGAATTGTCATCAAAACAATCAGAAAATGCTGTAAAAATTGATTTGCTAATGGCTTTATTGAATAATTTAACTGTTCTTTTATTCATTTAGCAAACCTTCGCTGAACTACTATTAAAACACCCTGTATTTCCTAGAGGCAGGATAACTGAAAATAAAAAGAAAGACAATGAGCAGATGGATTAAGTACACATGTATCTCTGGTTACTCAAATTTACAGTTAATGAGTTTAGATAGAAAGAGTGTAGATAGCCACAGTGACCAACATTTCACTATTGAATGACAGTGGGTATGAAACATATAATCCCAGGACTGTTAAAAATGCCAAACAGCTCTTAAATGATTCTGTGTGCACTTATGTATTCTAATTGTGTTTCGACAAGATTACACATGCTGTTTAATTGTATTATGATGATCTTTGGTATTTGTTAATTTTTGCTAAACAAGTAAATTATTAATGAAGATCCCATATTTAGGTTGTGTGTTTACCTGTTGGCTCTAATTTACTTCTCACATAGAAATACCAATGATATCAGATAACAGATGCAAATAAGTAATAGTTTTGGAAATAACAATTGATATATTCTCATTTCTTAAAGGAATTATGCCTCCCTTCACATCCACATCAAACCTTACACCACGGAGGTAGCCACAGAAACATCAAGGAAAGGAGATGGAAAAGCTTTTTTTTTTTTCCTATATACATACTCTGTCTCCCCTCATAAGGGACTTTAAGATTTAAGTCAACCCCAAATCCTAGAGTTCAGTTCTTAAATGGTGATACACTGGAGACAGATAATTTCCCTACTGCTATTTCTTTATCAGTTCTCTTTTCCTTTGAATCAGAATATCACAGTTCTGAGAGATGCGGCACATCTGAATGTCAAGTGAAGCAAGTAGCAGATGTGATACCCTGAGCTGTGCAATTAAGGATAGGCAGGAACAGTCCTAGGAAGAGCATCAGCTGTAGAACACAAGGACAGGTGTACTTTCATTCATGACTTCTAGCTAGCAATATATTCAGATACTTTGCTTCCATATTACTTACAAAGAAATTTACTTTCTATTATTCAATTAGGCAGGCAATAGAAAGAAGGAGAAAACCCTGTCATGCTAGCCAAACTTCAAAGCTAGCATTTGAAAGATTTGTTTAGAGATTGTAGCTACGATGGGCTCTTTAGCATTGACATGGGGATGACTTCTGCATTTCTTAATGGGATGCTATTCAATTAGAATCCCTCATCCTGCTGAGGAAAGTTAGAAAGCTGGTATAAAACCTGTTCAAAGACACAGGAGAGCTAAAAAATATGTTGAAAAATTACCTGCCAAGATTTGAGAAAAGATAGAACTCAGAAAAGACATCTGTTTCCCTGGGGTTATTTGCTGATTGCCGATGATAGAAATGTTACATGGAGTTGTGCAAGACTTTTGACAAACTTTCAAGGCTGGGATGGAGGACTAAAACTGGAAGCCGGAGTCCATCAATATAATCATGGGGAACCTGGTACAACCTGAGGCTGAGTTGAGGCATGGCAGATATCCCTTACAAGTACTAGTAACCGTCAAGCCGTCCTCCTAATGACTGTGTCAAGGCTTTACATGATCAGAAGTCTGATGAAGTCGTTCAGTCTATTGGCTGCCTATTGGAGTGGTAGAAAGTAAATTTCTTTGTAAGTAATAAGGAGGTGAAGTATCTGAATAGATTATTAGCTAGAAGTCATGAATGAAAGGAGCAAAGACGAATCTTTTCTGGAATAGCATTAGTAGCAGATCTCATAGTATAAATAACTACAATCACTGTAGGAGAGAGGACAGTGTCAATTAGAACCCACACAAACAACAGATAAAGCTGAAGGGGTGAGGGGTGGGCAGAAAGCTTTAAGTTTTAGAATCAACAATACTGACTTCAACATCACTGTCAACAATTACATCCAAATACATAAAATATAGGATTGAGAATTTCAGTACAGAACTGTAAACCTTTTTTTTTATGGTACTGAGGATTGAAACCAGGGATGCTTTATGACTGTGCTACATCCCCATCCCTGTTTGTTTGTTTATTTATTTATTTATTTACTTATTTATTTTGAGACAGGATCTTGCTAAGTTGCTGGGGCTGGCCTCAAACTTGCAATCCTCCTGCTTCAGCCTACTGACTCACTGGGATTACAGGCACTTACCAGTGCTTCCAGAGACAAATGTAAACTCTTGAATTCAGATTTCATATCTGAAAAATTAAAAAATGGAATAAATAAAACATTATATCCTTTGACTATCACCCCAGACCTCAATTTCTAATCCCTATACAACACTAATCTACTTTCTGTCTCTAGAGCTTCCTAATTTCAGACAATTGACATTGTCTGATATGTGATTACCTGTAATTGGCTTCTTCCCACTTAGCAAAGAGTTTTCAAGATTCATCCATATTGTGGATGATTCATCCATGTGCCAGAACTTCATTCTTTCTATGGCTGAATAATATTTCTTCGTGTGTATACTACATTTTGTTGATCCCATCATCAGTTGTTGAACATTTGGATTGTTTCCACATTTTGGATACTATGAACAATGCTGTTTGGACCTTTGCAATACTTTTGGAGGACATGTATTTTAATCTATCATGGGTAGATAACCAGGAGTGAAATTGCTGGATCACTTGTAACTATATGTTTAGATTTTTGGAAACTGTCAGGCAATTTTCCAAAATGAGGGTTCCATCTTGCAATCTCACCAACAGTATTTGAGGGTTTTGGCCATATTTGTATTATCTTTTTTTTAAAAAAAAATACAGTCAACTTAGTGTGTGTGAAAAAGGTTGTCAAAATGCTTTCTTCTTATCATAACTAAAAGAAGTTGGATGTAAATGAAATGATTATTTTAAGAAATAATTCCAACCCAGAAATCTATGCTTTGTGAAAATGTACCTCATAATTTCTTTGAAATAAATAGAAGTTGAACATTGAAAGAAATGGCAGCACTAAGAGGAACACAATAACATATTCTGCAGGGAGAAGGAACATTCCCAGATGAAAACTCATATGAGCATTAATCCCTAAATTCCAAGCCAGAATTCAGCTGATCCCTAAATGTTATTTCCTTAAAACCTAATAAAATGAGTGCTCTTCATTTTTCTTTATATTTATGTGTGTGCGTGAGTGTGTGTGTGTGTATATACACACACACACATATATATACACACACACACACACACACTCTTGGTTTGGAGCTCAGTTGAAAGAGTTTTGGGCTACATAATAGCCCAGAATGCTGATGGCTTATGTTGATAGTGATAGACTCAGGGTGGGAAACACTCAGCCTTCTTTAAATGTTCATGTGAAGGACATGGACATACTCCTTGCTATTCAGTGTCAGTTGGATTGCCTTGAGTTCAGGCATCTTTGATTCTCAGGTTCATCCCTGATTGAATTTCAACTACATTGAAGGAGGAAAGAAGAGATTTTGAGGAATTTCAGCAACTAAGATATGTACAGAAGGAGGCAAAAGCCACAAATATCAGAGAGAAAAGGTATCTGGAATGGCTGGGAAAAAATACTTAAGAGGAGCTAATGTTCTAGGAGCTGAGGGAAGAGAGCATTTTACAAAGGAGGTCGGATTAGAAAGACAAGGCAGAATGTGTTTTTTTATTTTTATTTTTGGGGCTTTTTATAAAGATACCCCAAGGGACATTTTTGAAACAGTTTCAGATGGTAAGTGAAGACCAAAGATATTGTGGGTGCGTGCGTGTGTGTGTGTGTGTGTGTGTGTGTGTGTGTTTGTGTGTGTGTGCAAGTATGTGTATGCATAAAGAGTATGAATGTTGGTGAAGAATGACTGGAGTCTGTGGAAGTGGAAATGGTGGGCATAAGCACCTCCTGCATAGACTGTCCCTGAGAGAAGCTTAGATTCCTCCAACCAAATTAATTTTTTTAAAAAAAGAGGGAGATGAAAAGAGAAAACAAGCAATAGCTATGCACTTTTTATATAATGGAAGCCCTGTGCAGATATGCTGAAGTATAAAACCTCATATTTTAGAGGACAGTGAGGAAAGTAATACTATATGAGGTAACTTTCATAGTTAGGGAAAGAAAGGTTTATAGAAGAGTAATGAGAAAATGAAAAAAAGGATTGGAAATAAAGACATCGATGAGAAAACATGAAGGTGATGAACCTGGGGTCTCATAACAGCTGATACAAGAAGATAAATTGGGCACACAAGAACTGTTTCACAGTCTTTCCACATTGCCTTGCATAATTTACCTTACTTAAACCACATAAATGATAGAAAAACTATTAAAAGTGATCCTGGGAAGATAAGAAGGAAATAAATGGGACACTGCATTGTAATTATATTTCTCTGTGTTTGCAGCAGATGTTCAATGGGAAGCCCCAAATGTTTGCTGCTCGCTGTTATTCTTGGCTCAGAACTGAACAGCTTGTGTGAACTGCAGGCCCAGAATGCTGCAGTGTGAAAATAAGCCACGTTGTCAACCCCATTGTGATTATTGTGAATAGATGCTGTTAACAGCATCCTGGGGGTTGTGCATTAGGTAACTTTTCTATTTCTAATCCAGAAATAAATTATATGTCATTTTGCAAATTTAAAATGCAATACACCATTGGATTATCTGTAGACATACCAACACAAAAATTGGTATTTTAGGATGTGGGAATATGTCAGAAATATATTTTTCACTGATCTATGTACAATTTCTAAGGCTAAGATGGCTAATTGTTATCAATGAGTTTTTTTTTGGAGGATTTAGAGGCAATAGTGACTAAGATTCATGTGAATAAAACTAAAATCTGTTATATCAAAATAGAAAATACTACTGTTCTGTGTTGATAATATTCTTATTGTAATGTTTAATTTAACTAAAGAAAAACACCATCACAAAAAGTGAGAGATATGGGCTCAGGAAACCCTGTAGGATAAACATAAATTTAAAAAGAAATCTTTCAAACAAGAGCCCTTAATGAAAGAACTGGAATAGGGAAATCAACAGAAGAAAAAATGTTTTCGTTTAGCTAAAACATAGAATGTTAAACAAACTTGATGTGCAGAGGGTTCCCAAATTAAATATGGGAAAAGTTACTATGAAACTGTTATTATTCTAGGCTCAATAAGAACTAAATTTGGGGGTTGGGAGTGGAGTGCTTGCCTGGTATGCATGAGGCTCTGGGTTTTACCTTATCGATGAACTTTTTCTGTTTTAATTGTAACATTAAATATTATTGAAATATATAGTTCTTCATCTATCACTAAGAAGATAGTATTCCACAAATATTTTCTGTTAGTTTCTTATAAACACAATTACTTAATTTTTGAAATGTATTTTCCTTTCCCTTCCCCTACTGTGTGTCACCCTCCAGGCACAGTACCCTATGGGGATAAGTCACCTACACTGATGTGGTAGTGTAGGCACACCTTGTTCTCTTGCAGGTCACAATCCTGTGAAGATGTCAGACAGTAATGAAGACATTATAGTTGTGGTGAGGGCTGGAAAAAGGGGACATCAATGCTTTGCAAGTTTCCAGTGCCCTCTGAAGCTACCGTGTCTCTGCTGACCAGTTTTGATACCCCAGATGCTGGTTCTCTCATCTCCCTCCCCCCCAAAAAAATCTTAGTCAAATATTGGACCTCACCATTCTTCAGCCCCTTTCTAACTGTTGAAGTTAGTTCTTTTCTTTTCAGCTGCATCTGCCATTCTTAAGAAAGAGCATGGTGGTTATAACCCAATTTTTCTTTTAAAACAACTTTGAAATGGTTGCTTTCCTCTGTTGTGCCTCTTGAAAGATTCTTATTGGAAAATCTATCAATTCATATTCTGTAAGTAGTTTAGTTTTCTATATGTAAAATCTTCTCAGGTTTCTTTTTTTTAGGACCTTGGTCTTTAAACATTTTTTTAAAATACCTGGAATTGAACCCAGGGGTGCTTAATCACTGAGCCATATCCCCATTTCTTTTTGTTTTTTATTTTGAGACAGCATCTCATTAAGTTGATAAGGGCCTCAATAAGTTGCTGAGGCTGGTCTTGAACTTGCGATTCTCCTGTCTCAGCCTCCCTAGTCACTGGGATTACAGGCATATGCCAACACATCTGTTGGGATGTAAACTTAATTCTTGCTCTAGTTTGGATTTGGAATGTCCCCTGAAGGCTCATGTAATCAGGGGTCCCCAGTTTGGCACTACTTGGAGGTGGTGGAATCTTTAAGAACTAGACCTACTGGAAGGTCTTCCAGTCATTGAGAGTGTGCCATGGATGGGACCAACTGGCCATTGCTGGAAATCTCCAAATCTATAAGCTAAAATAATCCTTTTCTCTTTGTAAGTCAATTACCTCAGCTATTTGTTACAGTAACAGAAAACTATCACAATTCTGTTTAGTGGATTTGCTATTACAATTTCTATCCGGAAAATGTTTTGTCATTTCAAAAATAAACATTGATCCCTTTCTACCCTTTCTGTGTACAAAGCATTATGATTTCAGTAAATTAAATATTAAACCCCAAAGAGTATCATAACACTTTTTGACCTCACCTTGTTTTAGAGAAAGAATCCTGAAATTAAACTATGCTCAGTGGTAGAAGTGTTTTCATGTTTTCCTCCTGGGCTTTTGGAAAAATTTACTGTGTATATTTCAGTAGAATTTATACAGCACTGTTTGTTGCTATGCAGGTTGACAGTCATGATGAATGTGGACCACGCGTCTGGTGGTACTTGGCAACTACAGAGCCTACAACCACCGGTGGCCTTAGGCCTCTTTATTTAACATGATTTTATTTTACTAATGGTACTGAAATTTTTTAAAAATGTATTTCTCACCAATAACTTAGAAGCCTTTTAGGAGCTCTAATTCTATACTAGGCGATGAGATAGGCCTACTTCTCTATTTTATAGGCAAGGAGATGGAAATTCAGGGAAATAAATCCAAAAGCTAAAAGGCCAATAAGGTGAGAATTGAAGTCAAGGTCAAAACCAAGTCTGTTCAACCCTCAACTGGCTCTTTTATCTCTTGTATATAACTCATGACACCCAGAAAATTAGCTGAACATTCAAATTGAGAATGGTACTTGAAACATCTATATTATAGTCACTGTATATCTTTTATCTCCAGTTAGATATTGTCTGTCACATCCTAGAATTATCATTAGGCCTTAGAACCACAGAGTGAAACTAAAATAGTTTGTCAAATGAATTGTAATTCAATTGCTATTCTTCCCTTAGAACCAAAGATAGATTTAAAAATTTCAAGGTATTTTTGTTATCTCTAGAACTTACTTTTAGGGCTCAGTGATTATATCTCATTTAATGATTAATAGAGTCATATGAAATTCATTAATAAACTCAAAAAACTTATAAGTGTAAACATTTCAAATTAACATGTGTAAAGTTTTTGTATATTTCTAAGTAGAATTTTTAATGGGGATGACAAGGTTCCCAAAATGATCGTGGATATTATCTTCTAAGAACATTTTAATAAAAATGTATACTATCTCAAGAATGACAAAAATAAGACATGCAATCTCATTTCCTTTCAGATTACATCTTGCAACATAAACTAGATTCTCTTCACGTTCAAATTATCCATTAGTTACATTTTCCTGTGCTATCGATAGTCTGTTTATTAATAAAAATGAAATTGTTCTTAAGTATAATAGCAACTTTTATAAGGACATCGTATATTTATATAATTGAATAATAAAAGTACTACAAATGAGACTCATGAAATGAAATGTGTTCTTTAGTGGTATGCCCAGTGTCATCATATTCTCTTTTATAATCTTATTTTTTATTTATTATATTTCATCCTTTTTGAAAGCTTTTGTGAGATATTCAATATCTTTTTAATTTACAAAATTAATGTTGCAAGTCAATTAAGACATTTAAATGGTTATTTTCCCACATAGAAAAACATAAGAATTCAGAGGGTATTTTTGTAACTTTGTATTTTCTTGTGAACATAGGTACTTTTCATTATATAATTTTAACACATTATTTTAATGAAATTATTTAATTTTAAGGAATGTCTAAATTTCTTAGATAAAAGCTCCTTTTGAGCATGAACTTGCTACTCTCCACAATATTACAAACTATAGAAAACATCCTTTTTCATTACATATAAATATGAATCCTTGTATCTCTACAGGATATGTGCATTTCAGAAAAATTGTACCAATGTACATACCCTAAATAGTGTTTAAAAACACTTATCATTCTAATATCTTCATCTCATAGTTATGGGATATATTTGTATATATTTATATCTTGTCAGTTTGGTAAAAAATTATATATATCCCAATATGTATATATCATCAAGTAATGAAGTAACAGAGACCAAATTTCAGCTTCTGGACAAAATATATAAAACATCACATCGTTGGCTAGATATTGGACAACAGGCACCACAGGACAATAATTCTTACCAGATGAAAGCAAGTTAGGGAGCTCTAAAAGTAGCCCAGAGAACTTCCTGGATAGAACAAATGGAGAATCCAAATGGAGCCCCGTAGCTCACTGGCTTCAGGAGAGCAAGTTCAGAGTTGGAGGATACTAAGAGGCTAGAATTTACAGGACAAAAAAAAGTTCATATAGAGAAAGAAATATGGAGACTTATGGAGGGGTCCCCTGTGGTTTTGGTTGGGCCCCGATACAACCAAGAATTTTCCACAATACAGGTGGAAAACTTCTGAAATCATGGAAGGAGCTATCAGAAAGGATTAGCTGAATAATTCCCATAGCTCACAGAGGGCCAGGAATATGACTGTATTAGTTCATGTTCACACGAAAAAGAGAGGACAGGCCCCCTGGCATACGACATGGGCTCTTGAGTAGGATCCTCAGAGGAAATTGCTTTAATGTAGCTAGAAAGTAACCCTGCAATCTAGGTTGCTAGGGTCCACCCAAACATATCTTAATGGAATACCTATAAAGTAAAAAAATAATAATTCTAAATAACTTAGAGAAAGTTCAATATTTGAAGGAATAGAGCAAAAATCAGCACCCTTACTGTCTGCCCAGTAACATAGTTGTTAGGACAGAACACTCAAAGAAATCTCTCAAGGAAGAGTCTTATGCTCAGAAAGCAAAGTCTCTTAGCAGGAAAGGCCTTCCAGGCTTCCCAGTAGAGTGGCACAGCAGCCAGAGTGATATCTTTTTTAACAAGGAAAATGAGCAAGCTGGATGGAAATGACCTTGGGTGTAGGTGGTTGGGTAACAACAGATTTTTGTATTTAGGGACCTTGGAAGTGGTGTGGGTTATAGGAACAGGATATCTTAAGTGTCTTTATAAGTTTTGGTTCTGAGTCCCAAACCAAAATGGAGTTATTAATATCTAGAATATTCCATTAATAGTCTACACTGTATTACTTTGTTTTCTGTTAACTGTAATGAAATACTCAAACCTGGGTACTCCATAAAGGAAAGAGATTTGTTTGGCAAAATTTGGAGACTGAACATCCAAACAGCCTAACTGGCTCTGGTAAAGGTGTTTTTGACGGTCATATCAGAGCAGATGGCCTCATGGTAGGAGTACATGTGAGGAGAGAACACATGGTAAGACAGGAAGCCATGGTAAGGCAGGAGGCCAGGGATGCTCTTTTCTAACAATTTGTTTTCATAATAATTAACTTAGGGTCCCAGGAGAACCACCTTAATCCCTTCTGAGGGCAGCACTCCCAGTGATCTGACCAACTGCCCCTAGGCCCCACCTGTTAAAGGGCCCACAACCTTTCAACATCAGCACACTGGACAGCAAACTTCCAACACATAATCTTTAGGGGACAAACCACATTCAAATCATAGCACATGCCGTAATAAAGGTTATGCCCAATATCCAAGTACAAATTCTCATGCAATCAAAGAGTCAGAATATGAATCCTAGCTAGGAGAAAAGCCAATCAGCAGAAATACATCCATAAGTATCTCAGACGACATAGTTGTCAGCAAAGGACATTAAAACAACGAATATATATATATATACTGCATATGTATAAGAAGGTGGAAAAAATATCAACATGATGATCAAAGAAGTAGAAGATAAAAAGGACACCAATCAAACTTCTAGAGATGGTAAAGATAATATCTCAAATGAAAAAATACTGACGAAGTTAAAACAGCTTGAGCACCACAGAAGCAAAGATTAATGAACTTGTAGCTATAATATTAGAAATTATTGAATGGTAAACTCAGAGGAAAAAAAGAACTGTTTTAGAATGAACTAAAAGACTATCAAACAGCTTAGTGAAATTTGAGACCAGAAAAAAGAAACAGTAGAAGAAAAAATAGGTGAAGAAATAATAAGCCAAATATTCACAGGTTTGATAAAAACTATAAAACCACAGATCCAAGGTTCTCAAAAAACTTCAAGCAAAGTAAACACAAGAAAAACTGTACAAAAATGCAGTCTAAAATCCAGGGCAAAATCAATATTACACACACACACACACACACACACACACACACACACTCACACACACATTTACATTAGGAAAAAAATCAAAGATGATAGAGTGACACTTTTAAAAAGTCAATTTAAAAATCTGCACACAGTATAACTTTTTAAAAAATTAAAGTGAAATAAAGACATTTGTAGACATTCAAAAGCTGAGAGAATTCATCACAAACACAAGCACTACAAGAAGTGTTAAAGGATCATAAACTTCAGGCAGGAAGGAAAATAAGAACAGAAGAAATTTGGGTTACAGAAAGAAATAAAGAGTACTAGAAGTGGTAAATTGGTAGCAAAATGAATCCCCACTCTTTGTATTTAAAATCTCTCTAACTTATAATTGCCTTTTAAAAATATTATTTTTTAGTTGTTGATGGACCTTTATTTTATTCATTTATTGATATGTGGTGCTGAGAATCGAACTCAGAGCCTCACACATGCTAGGCAAGTGCTCTGCCTCTGAGCCACAACCCCAGACCAAATGATAATTGTCTTTTAAAAGCAAAGGAATATATTGAGGGGTTTTAGTGTACACATACACACACACACACACACACATACACACACACACACGAAAATCAAAGACAACAAAAAGGTAGAACTCGTAACATGAATTGAAATTATAAAATTATTCAAATAATTCCAGGGAAGGCAAGTACAAGAGAAGGAAAAGATCAAGATCATGCAGGGCAATTGGAACATATATAGCAAGATGACAGATTTAAATCCAATCATAGGGATAAAAATATTTGTTGCCAGTGGTCAGAATAAATTTAAAAAATGCATTTCTAAATAATACATGAGACAAAGAAAAAAAATTATAAGAAAAACTGCCTGAGGTTTTAGGTCTTAGAGAATTTCGCTTGAAGAATAATAATATAAATAATAAAAAAGTACAGGGAATCAAGGAATTCAAATACATAATAGCTATTGATCCTGTGAAATGAGTGGGCAATAATATAATTATGTAATAATAATAATACAATTAATAATATTGTATTATTATTATTACATAATTATATTATATAATAATAATAATATTGTATTATTATTATATAATATATAAGTCAAAATATTCAAAATCATAATATACCTGAAGATAAATATATATAAAGATTTTTAAAAAGACTTATAATATTCTATGTGTCAAAGAAAAAAGAATAAGAGGACTTAATATCTTTGGCCCAATATGTACAAAGAAACAAAGATGAACTGACCAAAAAAATCAACAATTTTTCTTAGACCCATCAAAGATTTGAGGTCATTGAGCTAATTACCAGATTCAAGTCTGATACAGAAAAATACAAGGAAAGTCATCAGACAACAACAGCTCACCTGAAGCAGAAGCTCCTGGAGTCCTAATCTGCTAAAACACATAAACAGAACTTCTGTAAGCTGAATGTGAACCTGGATGGATGTGAGAAACTTCTCGAGGCCCAGTCTCTCCTTCCAGAACTGAACCATATTCTTATGGTATAGATAGAAGAAAAATCCCCTCCTGTTTTTGGCAGGAAAGTAAAAGCAAGTGTATTGAAATAGATTCAGAGGACTGTCTATAAGAAAGACTCCACTGGAAAAGCCTTTATTAGGGCTGTATCACACATGGTAGAATAGCAGGTTGACCACTCCTGGCAATCCCCTTTAGTTTTCCTGTTTCAGTTAAGGGGAGGGAAAACAGCCAAGAAACATTTCTGAAGGTCACAGACCAGAGATGCATAGTCTATAAAATACCAAGATTTAATCACAAGCTATAAGATACTCCTCTTTCCTCACATGTGTTACCACAGGATAGCAGAGCTCCAGTAAAACTCGGTGGATTTAAGCTGGTTCCTTTTACAGGAGCTAGTAATCTCTTGCTTCCTCTGGTGTCTGTCTGTGGTATTGCAAGACAGACTATTTCAGAAGGATTAATAGGAAAATCTAGTCACAACAGGTAAAGGGTAAAGGTTGGGGAGGAAGCATCAGGTACCTATAATACTATATACTATAGAGTAGTACTACAGTACTACTATAATAAGCACTAAACACAGCTTAACTCTCAGCCATATTAACATAAAATCTCACAATAAAGGCTCATTTACCTAATTTCCTGTTATTAGATACATCATATCTTTCTTTAAACAGAAAACATTACAAAACATTCTAAAAGGCAAGAAAAAGAAACTAAAGAGAGAAAGCAAACATCTCAGGTAAAATAAGTTTTGCAATTATCAGACCATTAATTTTAAATAAATATTATTAATAGGTAAAAATTTATAATATAAAAAGTAAACATTATTCAAGAACAGATGGGTAATGAAAGCAGAGAGATGAAAACTTTTAGGAAGAATAAAAAGAAATAGTAGAAATAAATGTAGTCTAACAGAAAAAAAGAATACTTGTGTTTAAATGCAACTAAAGAAAGAATCAGTAAACTTGATGACATTTCAATAGAAAATTCCCAGACTGAAATGCAAAGAGAAAAAGAATGAAAAAAATAAAAAAGATCAGAAAGAAAAGAATTTTCAAGAACTCAGGACCAATTATATAAGGAGTAAATATGTGTTATTGGAATACCAGAAGGAAAGAAAAGAGAGAAAGAAACAGAAGAAACTGTTGAGGTAAGAAAATTCTAAAATTGGTAGCTGGCATTATTCACAGATTCAGTCATATCACTTTAAAAATTAGAAAGGTAAGCACAGAAAATTTTGAAAAGAAATCAGAGGTAAAAAAATCATAAAAATTACATTGTACTTCTCATTAAAAACCATGCAAGCAAGGGGCCTAAGCAAGATGTTAGAATAAAAAGTTCCCAACTTGATTTTCTATAGACTCTAACTTAACAGCAATACAAGGATGAGAATACGTGGAGATTATGCAAACTATAGAAAGCATCTGAGAAATTGAAGTGAGTCTGGAATTGAGAAGGGGAAGAATCATTTCACTTCCAGGTGATCACCTTTCCCCAAGCTTGGCTTGCAGCCTCTCCCTGGGAGGTAGAAAAGAAGAATCCCAAACTCTGGGTTTTCAGAGAGCTTCATAGGTAACTAGTGTCTGTCATAGCTGACTCAGAGCACAAATAGCATTGGCTTAATGTGAATATTGGCCACTGAGAACAAGGGAGAGTGCAGCAGCTTGCTGTGACTCCAGAGGGCATGTAGTACCACAGAAGGAGTCCAAGGTACCTGGGTACAAATGGGAGAAACAGATGAACTTTTGTCCCTTCCCTTGGAAGATGTTGAGGAGTGGATCATGTGGCTGGTATTTTGATTTCCAGGAGACTACCCCAGGGATTGTCTTACTTGATGAGGGGTACTGAGGGAAAGCTGGCATACTTTGGACACTTGTAGCATCAGTGAATCTGCAGTACCACAGAGAGACACCAGAAGGACAAGACACCCAAACTTCTGGAAAAGAAACCAGCATATACCTCTAACTGGAACATTACCACACAGAGAAATTGCAACCCACCAAAAAAAAGGTTTTAGAAGACTCCAGAATGTCTAGCCAGGTTAATTGGAGAAGATGTTTGACTATATGATTCCAGTCCCTAAACTGATAAAGGTAGGAATTTTTAATCAAATGCATAAAATTCAGCAAAAGTAGTAAATGAATGAATGAATGAATACATAAATAAAATCACAAGGTATACAAATATAGGGGTCAAATGGTCCTATCAAAAGAGCAAAAAAAAATCTATGAATTAGCTGACTAGAATTCAAAATTGTTTTAAAGAAGTTCAATGATCTGCAAGAAAACACAGTAAGACAATTAATATCAGGGAAGTGATACATGAACAAAATGAGAATATCAACAAAAAGATAAAAAACTATTTAAAAAGTATAAATTCTGGAGCTTCAAAATATAATAATTAAATACAAATTATTAAAGGGATTCAACAGTAGATTTGATCAAGCAAGAGAAAGGATCAATGAACTCAGATTAGAATTGCAAAAGAAAAAAAAAGAACGAAGTGAAGAAAACTCAGGGAATCTCTGGGTCATCATCAAGGTCATCAAGTTCATATAGGCATCCTGGGAAGTCCAAAAGGAGAATAGAAAGAGAATAAAACAGAAAGATTGCTTTCAGAAACAATGTCTAAAAACTTCCCAAATCTGAGTAATAAAACAGATGAAGTAAGACTGACAGAACTAAGGAGAGAAATAGACAACAATCTTATAAGAGTAGAAGACTCCAATGTTCTACCTTCAGTTTTGAATAGAAAAACAACAACAAATAAACCAGAAATATGTCAAGAAGGAAACAGAAGACATGAACAATATTATAGACCAATTGGACTTAACAAACTTACACAAATCATACACTCAATAACAAAGCTTACAATCATATGATAATCATAATAGATGCAGAAAAAGCATTTGACAAAATACAGCACCCCTTCATATTCAAAACACTAGAAAAACTAGGGATAATAAGAACATATCTCAACATCATAAAGGCTATATATGCTAAGCCCCAGGCTAACATCATTCTAAATGGAGAAAAAAATAAAAGCATTCACTTTAAAAACTGGAATAAGATGAGGATGCCTTCTTTCACCATTTCTATTTACCATAGTTCTTGAAACACTGGCCAGAGCAATTAGACAGATAAAAGAAATTAAAGGAATATGGGTCGGTAAGAAAGAACTCAAAATAGCACGATATCAAAATATGACTCTATCCTAGACAACCCAAAAATTCTATCAGAAAACTTGTAGAAATAGTAAATTAATTCAGCAAGGTAGAAGGATATAAAATAAACACCCATAAATCAAAGGCATTCTGTATATCAGTGACAAATCCTCTGAAAGGGAAATGAGGAAAACTACCCCATTTATAATAGCATAAAAAAATACTTGGGAATAAACAAAAGAGGTGAATGATCTATACAATGAAAACTACAGAATGCTAATGAAAGAAATTAAAGACAACCTTAGAATATGGAAATATCTACCTTGTTCTTGGATAGGCAGAACTAATATTGTCAAAATGACCATATTACCAAAAGTACTATACAGATTTAATGCAATTCCAATAAAAAACTCAATGACATTGCTCATATAAATAGAAAAAGTAGTCATGAAACTCATCTGGAATAATAAGAGACCCAGAATAGCTAAAGCAATCCTTAGCAAGAAGAGTGAAGCAGGTTGCATCACTATACCAGACCTTAAACTATACTACAGAGCAATAGTAACAAAACAGCATGGTATTGGCACCAAAATAGACCTGTAGACCTATGGGACAGAAAAGAGGACACAGAGACTAGCCCACTAAATCTTATATTTGACAAAGACACCAAAAATATACATTGGAGAAAAGATAGCCTCTTCAACAAATGGTGCTGGGAAAATTGGAAATCCATATGCAACAAAATGAAATTTTTATGCCCCTATCTCTCACCATGCACAAAACTCAACTCAAAGTGGAACAAGGACCTGGAATTAAATCAGAGACACTGTGTATAGTAGAAGAAAAGGTAGGCTCAAATTTCTATCATGTCAGATTAGACCCCAACTTCCTTAATAAGACCAAGAATTAATATCAAGAATCAATAAATGGGATAGATTCTATCTAAAAAGCTTCTTCTCGAATGCTTTGACAACATGGCCATGGGCATGGAGGTATCAAGTCTCTGACCTCTTCAGCTGCGCAGGCATAGGGAGTCTTAAACCGTCTAAATGCTGTTTGCTCAGGATCACTAGGCAATGCTGAGCTAACGTGGATCTGGGGCAAATAGTCTGCTCCTCTCAGAACACACACCAAGCCTGGAGTGGCCGAATTCAGGCTCCCGTTTGCCTGTCTCACAAACTGCTGTGACTCAGTGCTAAAGATCCCGCTGAAACAACTTGTCGGTCCCGCCTGATCCTGCGGAGGTTAATACCAACCAAGCCTTTATAGATAGTGGCCACAGGATTGAGAAGGGGCTTGGGAGAGCTGGTCAGGACCCACCCATTGCATCGGACACCCGGCAAAGGGAACGAACTGCTGCCATTCACAGGGGATACCACCATGGCAGAGAACTGACGTCACCAGAATGCGGCAGAAGAGATAACTTCATTGAAACCAGCAGCGGCAGGTGTGTAACCCCCTAGCCCCCCCTCCACACAGCGGGGGAAACCTCAAGGGCCCCTCCCAGCTCTCCCGTGGGAATCAGGAGAGGCACGGGACCTGCAGCGCGGAACCCCAGCTACCGCTCCCACCAGCGCAGACAACTGGGGTCTCTTGCACCAGCTACCGGGGGCGTGGCTACTGGAGGGCAAGCAAAATATGCTGAGGGTTCTCAGCCCCAAGCTCCACAAACTTAGGGTCTGAGGGAATGGCAAACAGGGAGAGTGTGCCCAGTCGTTCAAGAAAATAGGGCTCCCAGGAGCAGCAGACCTGGCGTGTAGCCAGTATTGTGGTGAGCGTCACCAGTGAGCCAGGCCTGGCTAGAGGCAAAGTGGGGAAGTGACTAGACACAAGAAAAGACCCGAGGCCCTTAGGATTGGAGACCCACCCAGTTGGGGAGGAAGAGCTGCAGCACAGTGATTGGTTCCCACGTATTGAGAGGAGAAGCTTAGCTCAGTGAGCACAGCTCCACCTACTGGAAGACAAGTTAATCAAACTCTAAGACTGAATTTTTTAAATTTGTTTTTAATTTTAATTTTTTAAAATTTGTTTTATATTTTTTAATTATTCTATTATTTTTATTTTATTTATTTTTTGATTATTTTTAAAAATTTTTTTGTTTTCTATTTTTTTCTTTTGTCTTTTCATTTCTTTTCAATTTCCTTATTCCCCTTTCCTTGAATTCTACCTGCCTGTTTACTCTCATTCTCTTTCGTGACTTCTTCCCTTCCCTTCTAATACCTTTCCTCCCAGGCATCACAACACTGTTTATGTGTAATTTATTAAATATGTATAGGTCAATGTTCTGAGGCGTTATATAGTGCTACCCAGTCCCTAGCTTCCCCCAAATACTCCAGACCATTCTCTTGTTAATATCCCTCGTCAGTAGAGCAAACTTCCAAGGTTGCCAAGAGATACCAGCCTCAATACCATCATATCATTCGACCTAAGTATAAGTCCCAAGACCAAACCACAGACTGCTATATGCCACCAGAATCTGTACACAGTTTAGGAAATGAATGAATCTGCACTAAAGTGCAACAAAACTCATCATCTCTAGTCATAGTCTCCCATCACAAAAGAGAGACCCCAGAGACACACAAAACCAAATAAATTTATAGGAGTAAATAGTAACTCAGCAGTCAAACACAACAAGAAGTAACATGAGCAGCATGAAAAAGGAAGGAAGAAAAGGAGTACAAACAATGCAGGACAGCCTAAATATTCAGGAGGACCTAGAGGCATCAGAAAAATGGTCAAATAAAGAACTCAAGGAATACCTTAGACAGATGGAATGGAATCTTAAAGAGGATATGAGACAGCATATTCAAACAATGAAAGAACACATTGAAAATGAATTACATAAGCAGATAAAAGAAGCAAATAAGCATCTTTATCAGGAGATAGATTTTATAAAAAAATCAAACAATAATTCTAGAAATGAAGGAAACTAAAAACCAAATTAAAAACTCAAATGAGAGTATCACTAACAGAGTGGAGCAAGTAGAAGTAAGGATCTCAGATAATGAAGACAAAATATATCATCCTGAAAAGAGTCTAGCCAACTCAGAAAGCCTGGTAAAAAATCACAAGAAAAAACATCCAAGAGATATGGGATAAGATAAAAAAATGAAACTTAAGAGTCATCGGGATAGAGGAAGGTATAGAGGTTGAAACCAAGGGAATGAACAACCTGTTGAATGAAATAATTATAGAAAACTTTCCAGAAATAAAAAAGGAAATGGATGTACAAATTGTAGATGCATACAGGACACCGAGCATACAAAATCACAGTAGACCGACGCCAAGACACATTGTTATGAAGATATCAAATATACAGAACAAAGAGAAAATATTAAAAGCTACAAGAGAAAGGAAGCAGATTACATTCAGGGGTAAACCAATAAGGTTAACAACGGATTTTTCATCACTGAAAGCGAGAAGATCCTGGAACAACGTATTTCAAAGTATTTCAAACACTAAAAGACAATGGATGCCAAACAAGAATTTTGTATCCAGCAAAAATAAACTTCAGGTACAACAACGAAATAAAAATCTTTCAAGATGAACAAAAGTTAAAAGAATTTGCAGCCAGAAAACCGGCATTGCAAAGCATCTTGAGCAAAACACTACACGAGGAAGAAATGAAAAACAATAAACAAAAACAACAGTGGGAAGTACCTCAGTAATGTCAGAGGGCAGGGGGAAAGCTAATCATGGAGAAACAAACCAAATTTAAAAAAAAAGATAAATAATCAAACATGGCTGGAAGTATAAACCATATATCAATAATAACTCTAAACATAAATGGCTTAAACTCTCCAATAAAGCAACATAAGCTGGTAACATAGATTAAAAAAACAAATCCAACAATATGCTGCCTCCAGGAGACACATTTGATTGGAAAAGACATACACAGGCTGAAGGTGAAAGGTTTGGAAAAAAACATACCATGCACACGGTCCTCATAAGCAAGAAGGGATGGCCATCCTCATATCGAATAAAATCGACTTCAAGACTAAGTTAATCAAAAGGGATAAGGAAGGACATTATATACTGTTAAAAGGAACCATTCACCAACAAGACATAACAATTATCAATATTTATGCACCAAATAATGGTGCTGTGACATTCATAAAACAAACTCTCCTCAAGTTCAAGAATCAAATAGACCACAACACAATAATTGTGGGTGACTTCAACACACAGATCCTCCAAACAAAAGTTGAATAAAGAAACTATAGAACTTAATATCACAATCGATAAGCTAGACTTAACTGATATATATAGAATATATCAAGCATCATCAAGTGGATATACTTTTTTTCTCAGGAGCACATGGATCCTTCTCAAAAATAGACCAGATATTATGCCATATGGCAAACCTCAGTAAATATAAAGGGGTGGAGATAATACCATGCATTTTATCTGATCATAATGGAATGAAACTGAAAATCAATGATAAAAGAAGGAAGGATAAATCATACATCACATATAAAATGAACAATATGTTACTGAATGATCAATGGGTTACAGAAGACATAAAAGAAGAAATCAAAAAATTCTCAGAGATAAATGAAAATACAGAAACAACATATCGGAATCTATGGGACACAATGAAAGCAGTTTTAAAACTGAAATTCATTGCCTCGAGGTCATTCCTCAAAAAGAGAAAAAACCAACAAATAAATGAGCTCACACTTCATCTCAAAGCCCTAGAAAAGGAAGAGCAAAACAACAGCAAATGTAGCAGAAGGCAAGAAACAATTAAAATCAGAGCAGAAATCAACAAAATTGAAACAAAAGAAACTATTGAAAAAAATGACAAAACTAAAAGTTGGTTCTTCGAAAAAATAAATAAGATCAATAGACCCTTAGCCATGCTAACGAAGAGAAGAAGCGAGAGAACTCAAATTACTAACATCCATGATGAAAAAGGAAATATCACAACAGACACTACAGAAATACAGAAGATAATTAGACATTATTTTGAAAACCTATATTCCAATAAAATAGAAGATAGTGAAGACATCGATAAATTTCTTAAGTCATATGATTTGCCCAGACTGAATCAGGAGGATACACACAATTTGAACAGACCAATATCAATGGATGAAATAGAAGAAATAATCAAAAGACTACCAACCAAGAAAAGCCCAGGACCCGATGGGTATACAGCGGAGTTTTACAAAACCTTTAAAGAAGAATTAATACCAATACTTTTCAAGTTATTTCAGGAAACAGAAAAAGAGGGAGCTCTTCCAAATTCATTCTACGAGGCCAACACAACCCTGATTCCAAAACCAGACAAAGACACCTCAAAGAAAGAAAACTAGAGACCAATATCTCTAATGAACCTAGATACAAAAATCCTCAATAAAATTCTGGCAAATGGGATACAAAAACACATCAAAAAATTGTGTACCATGATCAAGTAGGATTCATCTCTGGGATGTAAGGATGGTTCAATATTTGGAAATCAATAAATGTTATTGACCACATCAATAGACTTAAAGAGAAGAACCATATGATCATCTCGATAGATGCAGAAAAAGCATTTGACAAAGTACAGCATCCCTTTATGTTCAAAACACTAGAAAAACTAGGGATAACAGGAACTTACCTCAACATTGTAAAAGCTATCTATGCTAAGCCTCAGGCTAACATCATTCTGAATGTAGAAAAACTGAAGGCATTTCCTCTAAAATCTGGAACAAGACAGGGATGCCCTCTATCACCACTTCTATTCAATATAGTCCTTGAAACACTAGCCAGAGAAATTAGACAGATGAAAGAAATTAAAGGCATAAAAATAGGAAAAGAAAAACTTAAATTATCACTATTTTCAGCCGACATGATTCTATACCTAGAAGACCCAAAAGGGTCTACAAAGAAACTACTAGAACTAATAAATGAATTCTGCAAAGTGGCAGGATATAAAATCAACATGCATAAATCAAAGGCATTTCTGTATATCAGCGACAAAACTTCTGAAATGGAAATGAGGAAAAGCACCCCATTCACAATATCCTCAAAACAAATAAAATACTTGGGAATCAACCTAACAAAAGAGGTGAAAGATTTATATAATGAAAACTACAGAACCCTAAAGAGAGAAATAGAAGAAGATCTTAGAAGATGGAAAAATATACCCTGTTCATGGATAGGCAGAACTAACATCATCAAAATGGCCATATTACCAAAAGTTCTCTATTGGTTTAAAGCAATGCTAATCAAAATTCCAATGGCATTTCTTGTAGAAATAGATAAAGCAATCATGAAATTCATATGGAAAAATAAAAGACCCAGAATAGCAAAAGCAGGAAGTGTGAATCAGGCGGTATAGTGATACCAGATTTCAAACTATACTACAGAGCAATAGTAATAAAAACAGCATGGTACTGGTACCAAAACAAGTGGGTGGACCAATGGTACAGAATAGAGGATACAGAGACCAATCCACAAAGTTACAACTATCTTATATTTGATAAAGGGGCTAAAAGCATGCAATGGAGGAAGGATAGCATCTTCAACAAATGGTGCTGGGAAAACTGGAAATCCATATGCAACAAAATGAAACTGAATCCCCTTCTCTCACCATGCACAAGTTAACTCAAAATGGATCAATTAGCTTGATATCAAATCAGAGACTCTGTGTCTGATAGAAGAAAAAGTTGGCTCCAATCTACATATTGTGGGGTCGGGCTCCAAATTCCTTAATAGGACATGCATAGCCCAAGAGTTAATAATAAGAATTTGTTAATGGGACTTACTTAAACTAAAAAGTTTTTTCTCAGCAGGAGAAACAATAAGAGAGGTAAATAGGGAGTCTACATCCTGGGAACAAATTTTTACTCCTCACACTTCAGATAGAGCCCTAATATCCAGAGTATACAAAGAACTCAAAAAATTAAACAATAAGATAACAAATAACCCAATCAACAAATGGGCCAAGGACCTGAACAGACACTTCTCAGAGGAGGACATACAATCAATCAACAAGTACATGAAAAAATGCTCACCATCTCTAGCAGTCAGAGAAATGAAAATCAAAACCACCCTAAGATACCATCTCACTCCAGTAAGACTGGCAGCCATTATGAAGTCAAACAACAAGTGCTGGCGAGGATGTGGAGAAATACACTTGTACATTGCTGGTGGGACTGCAAATTGGTGCGGCCAATTTGGAAAGCAGTATGGAGATTTCTTGGAAAGCTGGGAATGGAACCACCATTTGACCCAGCTATTCCCCTTCTTGGTCTATTCCCTAAAGACCTAAAAAGAGTATGCTACAGGGACACTGCTACAATGATGTTCATAGCAGCACGATTCACAATAGCTAGACTGTGGAACCAACCTAGATTCCCTTCAATAGATGAATGAATAAAAAAATGTGGCATTTATACACAATGGAGTATTACTCTGCACTAAAAAATGACAAAATCATGGAATTTGCAAGGAAATGGATGGCACTAGAGCAGATTATGCTAAGTGAAGCTAGCCAATCCTTAAAAACAAATGCCAAATATCATCTTTGATATAAGGAGAGCAACTAAGAACAGAATAGGGAGGAAGAGCATGAGAAGAAGATCATCACTAAACAGGGACGAGAGGGGGGAGGGAAAGAGAGAGAGAAGGGAAATTGCATGGTAAAGGAAGGAGACCCTCATGGTTATACAAAATTACATATAAGAGGAAGTGAGGGGGAAAGGGAAAAAAAAACAAGCGAGAGAAATGAATTACAGTAGATGGGGTAGAGAGAGAAGATGGGAGGGGAGGGAAGGGGAGGGGGCTTAGTAGAGGATAGGAAAGGTAGAAGAATTCAATAGTCACTAGTATGGCAGTAGGTAAAAAAGTGGATGTGTAACCGATGTGAATCTGTAATATGTATATGGGGTAAAAATGGAGTTCATAACCCACTTGAATCAAATGTATGAAATATGATATGTCAAGAGCTTTGTAATGTTTTGAACATCTAATAATAAAAAAAATAAAAATAAAAAAAATAAAAAGCTTCTTCTCAGAAAAAAAAAAAACAATCAGTGAGGTGAATAGAGAGCCTACTAATTGGGAACAGATTCTATCACATGCACATCAAATAGAGCACAAATCTCTAGAATATATAATGAACTCAAATATCTTAACACCAAAAACCAAATAACCCAATCAATAAATGGGTCAAGGACCTGAACAGACACTTCTCTGCAGAACATATATAACCAACCACCAAATATATGAAAAGAAATCATTGCCAGCAATTAGAGAAATGCAAATCAAAACTACTCTAAGATTTCATCTCACTCCAGTCAGAATGGCAGCTATTAAGAATATGAAAAACAATAAGTGTTGGTGAGGATGTGGGGGAAAAGGTATACTCATACATTGATGGTCGGACTACAAATTGGTGCAGCCAATATGAAAAGCATTATTGAGAATCCTTGGAAAACTGGGAATGGAACCACCATTTGACCCAGCTATCCCACTCCTTGGTCTATATCCAAAGGACTTACAAACAGTATACTACAGGGACACAGCCACAACAATGTTTATAGCAGCTTCATTCACAATAGCTAAACTGTGGAACCAACCTAGATGACTGTCAGTAGATGAATGAATAAAGAAAATGTGGTATATATACACAATGGAATGTTATTCAGCATTAAAAGAGAATAAGTTCATGGCATTTGCAGGTAAATGGATGGAGCTGAAGAATATAATGCTAAGTGAAATTAGCCAATCACCCAAAATCAAATGCTGAATGATTTCTCTGATTTAAGGATGCTGATTTAAATATGGTTTGGGGGTGGGGGTTGGGTGGGGTTGGAGGATTAAATGAACTCTAGATAGGGCAAAGGGGAAAAGAGGAGGGAGTAGAAGGAAGGGGGAAATGGAGTAGGAAAGACAGTGGAATACCATGGTCAACATTACCCTTAAGTACATATATGAACACACAAAGGATGTGACTCTACTTTGTGTACAACCAGAGATATGAAAAATTTTGCTCTATATGTGTAATATGAATTGTAATGCATTCTGTTATCATATATAACAAATTAAAATGAAATAAAAAGAACTCACAAAAAAATAACAGAGCTTACAAATTCTTCTCAAGAGTATGTGGATCATTCGCCAGAAGCAATCACATGTCAGATCAGAAAATAAGTCTTAAAAAAAGGAAAATATAGCAAATCAAAACTTACAGGAATCAGTACTAAGTGGCAAGTTTATAATGGTAGCCACTTATATTAAAAAAGGAAACTAAGTGGCAAATTTATAGTGGTAGCCACTTATATTAAAAAAGGAAGTATCTCATGTCAATAATGTAATTATGTACCTCAAAGAACTTTAAGAGTCAAAACAAACTAAACCTTAAGTTAGTAGAATGTTGGAAGAATAAAGATTAGAGCCAACAAAAACAAAATGGAGAATATAAAATAGGAAAAAAAATCAACAAATCTAAGTTTGATTTTGGGAAAGATCAACAACACTGACAATCTTTAGTCAGGAAACTAAAAGAAAAGGAAAGAAAACTAAAATCAGAAATGAAAAAGAGAAATTAGGACTGATTCTACAAACATGATTATAAGAATGTTCTATGAACAAACATCGACACATTGGATGATCCAGAAGAATTAGTTAAGTTCTGAGAAACATATGGCTTTAGAAAACTGAATCATGAAGAAATAGAAAATTGGAATGGACTAGAAATAACTAAAAAGGAGGAGACTGAACTGGTAACCTAACCTCTTCTACCCTATTGACCTAATTACCTTCCCAAGTGCCAACTTCCTTAAATCATCATACTGGGTATTTTAACATATGGATATTGGGGAATCTAAATATTTACTCCATAGAACTTCACCCCTGGCCTGCACAAATTCATAGGTTTCTTGCAGGCAAATACATTCCTTCCTTCCCATTAATTCCAAAAGTCTTAACTGTTCTAGGATCAACTCAAGTCTAGCATCTTATCTTAATTTTGTCTAAGTTATACTGAATGAGACTCAAGGCATGACATCCTGAAATAACTATCGTTCTCCAGCTTGGTCCTGTGAAACCAAAAGAAATTGTGTAATTCCAAAATACAATAGTGAGACAAACATTAAATAAATGTTGCCATTCAAAAAGGAAGAAGGAAAAATGAGGGACAGGTCCTAAGTCTAAAACCTAGAAAGGCAAAGTACATGAGCTCTTAGGCATGAGGATAAGCCTCTTTAGCCTGAAACTCTGCTTTCTGGACCCACCGAGTTGGCAACCTCATTGCTCTGGGTTGTGTGGCAATGCCTATGGGTAGCTTTGCTGGGAAGGGCTCGTGCACCTAGAGCTCTGCTGGGTGGACCCATGCCCATGGTTTCTGTGGGGCCTCTTGGCCCTTTGAATCAGAGGTAATGGCCCTGAAGGTCTCTGAATTGTTTGGGGGTATTTCTTTCCCTTTCTCCAATGATAACTCACCTTTTCAGGTTTCTTTTATTCTGTCCTATTTTTCCCAATTTCATTTAGTGTTTCTATCATTTTAATCCCACCTCTTCCTGGCTTCTCTGAAATAACTGATTAAATTTCTAACTCATACCTACTCTAATCTCCTTATCATTAGCCTGTCACACTAGTGTTATCTTCCAAATGTATTTTAATTTTTTTTAACATCCAGAGGTTCTGCAAATTTCCAAATCTTTAAGTTCTGGTTCCTTTTAAAAATGATTTGTTCTTTAAGGTATACATGACTGTAGAGTGTACTTTGAGGTATTAAACATATATGGAGTATAACTTATTCTAGTTACGATCCTATTTTTGTGGTTGTACATGATATGGAGTTTCACTGGTCATGTATTCATATACGAACATAGGAAAGTTGTATCCTATTCATTCTCCTGTCTTTCCTGTTCCCATCCCCTTTCTCTTCCTCCATCTCCCTTTGTCTAATCCAATGAACTTCTGTTCTTCCACCCTACCCCCTTATTGTGTGTTAGTATCCACGTGTCAGAGAGGACATTTGGCCTTTGTTTCCTTTTTTTAAAATTAACGATTCATTTTCAAATGATTTATCTCTTCTTACATTTTACTATAAGTCAAGAGAGACCAAGCTACTCTTTTGACATTTTGACATCCAGCTCTTCAGCGGGCTACACAAAAATGCGTAATAACGAATGTGAACACAGTTCCACTAAATTTTCTTTGTCACTTTGTAACAAGAATCACTTTTCCTCTAGTTCCCAAAAACATCCCCAAAACATTCATTTTTATCTCAGAGCTCATCAGAATGACCTTTACGTTTGTATTTCCACAATGAGCTTCACTGTCCATGGTCCCGCCAACTTTCTATTCATGATTACTTGTGTTCTCTCCAAAAAGATGGAGCCTCTCTTTCTAGCTCTCCTTTTTTGTTTTTTTCCACAGCCTTTGTGAGAACCTCCACTAAATATCACTCAATAGGAAGACAAGCTTTGTGCGTGTGTGTGTGTGTGTGTGTGTGTGTGATGGAACTAAAATTTTCACAGCCTTCACTCACTGCCCAGTTACCAAGTTGTTTCTCACATTTTTAGGTATTTGTTATGAAAGCATCCCATTTCTCTATACCAATTTCTGTCTTAGATACCTAAAGTATACTATAGATTATGTGGCTTAAATGTCAAACATTATTTTTTCTGAAAGTTCTGGGGATCAGTCCAAGATCAAGGTACCAGCAGATAAGGTTCTACTGGAGGCATACTCCTGGCTAGCAGAGGCCTCACGTGGCTTTGCATGCTCATGTGGTGTGGGGAGAGAATGAAATCTCTCACATCTGTTAGAAATATACCAATACTATTCATGAGGGCTCTACCATTACAACCCAATTACTCTTTCAAACTTCTACTTCCTAATACAATCATTGTAAAGTGCCAAATTTTCAACATATGATTTTTTGGGAAACTCAAATAATTTAGTTTATAAAAAAGGCAAAAATATTATACACTAAAAACTATTAAACATTGCAAAAAAAAGCTAAAGACACAAATGAAAGGAAAGAAATTTGCATTTATAAATCAGAAGACAATAATATTGTTGAAATATGCATACTATCCAAAATAATCCATAGATTCATTACAATCCCTATCAGAATCCCAATGCCATTATTTTGGCAAAATAAAACCATTCTAAATTGCAATTCTCCTAATTAGTTAAAATCTTTTTGAGAAAAAATGAATAAAGCTGGATTTTTAGAGCATCTCTATTGAAAAATATATTATAATCAAAAGCATTATCATCTTGTCATAATGAAAGACACAATAGAGACCTCAGAAGTAAATCATCAGATACATGATCAAATGACCTTTGAAAAAAGACTATGCAATAGAAAAAAATTTCTATTAAAATTTTTTGTCTGTTCTACAAACGTTATTAGGAAAATTGAGTATCCCCATGTAAAAGAATTCTTATCTTGCATCCATACAAACGTTAACTAAAGCTGTATTAAAGACGTAAGGCCTGAAGCTAAAACTCCTCGAAGAAACCATAAGGTCAAAGTTTAGTGATACAAGTTTTGATAATATTTTCTTGGTTATAACATCAAAAGTAAAAGTAACATACACAAAACCAAGACAATGGTCATTGATCAACCCTACAAATTTCTACATAAAAAAGAAATAACAGAATGAAAAGGCAATATGTGAAATGGGAGAAAATATTTGCAAGCCATATATCACATTAGAGGTTAGTAGATAGGATCTATTCCAATTTAAATACAAAAAAGAACAAACAACTTAATAAAAATTTACAAAGGACTTAAACAGACATTTAAAATATGTATGTGTGTATATATCTATAGATAGATAGATATACACACATCTCCATGAAGCATATCCATATACAAAGATGCTTAACATCCCTAATCATCTGAAAATTGCAAATCAAAATAACAATGAGTTGATTTTAGGATTCACTCCTACTAAAAAATAATTAATAAGGCAAGAATTTGGAGAAATTGGTATTGTTGTCCATTGGTGGATACATAACATGGACAGTAACTATGAATAAAGTAAGAAGTTTTCTAAAAAAAAATAGAATAAGAAATATTCTATTAAGCTATCCCACTTGTGGGTATACACCTATTGTAGTTTGGATCAAGAATGTTCCCCAAAGGCTCCTGTGTTGAAAGCTTGGCCTGCAGCTAGTGGTTCTAGCAGATGGGGCCTAGTTGGAAGAAGTGGATCGCTGGGGGTGTGTCTTTGGAAAGTATATCTTGTCCGTGGACACTTCTTTCTCTGTGTGTGTGTCTTGATACTATGAGGTGAGCAGGTTGCTCTACCACACCATCTCTGCCTTGATGTTCTGCCTCACCACAGAACCAGAATCAACAGAGCCATTGACCATGGACTGAAATCTCTAATACTGTGAGTCAAAGTAAAGAAAACTTAAAATGTCTATGCCACCAAACATGATAACTTATATAAAATTGAACAATTCCTTGAAAGACACAAATTACTAAAAATTATGTAAGGAGAAATAGGTAATTTGAATAGGTGTATTAAATAAATTAATAATTAGCAACCATCTCAAAAAAAGAAAAAGACCCAGTATTGTTCATAAATAAATAATTCCAAACATTTCTGGATGAAATTATACTACTTCTCTATTTTTTTTCAGAAATCAGAAACAGAGGAAATACTTCCAAATGCATTCTAAGAGACTAGCATTACTTTAACATAAAAACTAGATAAATATTTTTTTTTAAAAGAAGGAAAATTACATACCAATATCACTTCTGAACATAGAGTTTTAAAAGTCCTCAACTAAATACTGTGGTACCAAATCAAATTCAGCAGTATGCAAAATAAATTATACATTTTGCAAATAAATGGATGTACTTAATAAATGAATTTCATTAAATTATAGAGATTCATGCACCATATCAACAGTATAAAAGAAAAACCATATGATCATATAATTGGTGCAGAAAAAACATTTTTTAAAAAAACAAGAGTATTCAATAAAAACCCCTCAGAACACAAGGAATTGAGGGAATATTCCTCAGTTTGATAACGAGTATGTATTTAGAAATAAAGCTAACATCATACTTGATGAAAAACTGAATACTTTCCTCCTAAAATAGGGTATGTGGCAAGGATTTCTCCTTTCTTCATTCTATTTAACATCATACTGGAAAAATCTTAGTGCAGAAAGGCAAGAAAAGGAAAGAAAATGTATCTTGATTGTGAAGGAAGAAATAAAACTGTCATAGTTTTATTCTTAACTCTGACATAGAAAATGTCAGAGTTAAGAATAAAAATTCTTGAATTAAAAAGTGATTCAAATAATTTTACAGGAGATAATAATGAACAGATGTCAATTGCTTTTCTACATACCAGCGATGAAAAATTCTAACTTACAAAAACAAAATACCACTTGTATTCACACCAAAACATTTAAATATTTGGAAATATATTTGGAAATACAAAATAATTGAATGTATATAGGATCAACTTTCAAAACAACTATACAATTCTGATTAAAGAAATGAAAGGAAATATGAATGATTATAGAGATATCCTAAGCCCATAGATTGAGAAACTCAATATTGTGAAGATGCAAACTTTTTTCCAACTTGATATAGAGATTCATGCAATCCCAAGCAAAATCTCAATAAACTTATGAATATCCTTCCGTCCTTCCTCTCTTCCCCCATCTCTCTTTCTTTCTTTATTATACTGGGGATTGAATCAGTCATGTTTACCACTGACCACATCTCCAGTCCTTTTCATTGTTTAATTTGATACAGTGTCTCACTAAGTTGCTGAGTCTGACCTTGAACTTGTTGTCCTCCTGTCTCAGCCTCCTGAATCTCTGAGATTACAGGCTGTGTCTCCATACACAGTTCCTTTGTGGATTTCAAAACTCCAGTTCTAAACTTCATATGGAAAAGCAAAAGATTTAGTGTGGTCAATATAATAGTAAGGAAGAGGAACAAAGTTTGTCAACTAATCCTACCTGATTTCCAGACTATACGTTCCAGGTATAGAAATTCAGGCAGATGTATTTAGCAAAAGAATAGATGTATAGATGTATTGATGTATGAAACAGAATTCAAAGTCCAGAAATATACTCATGTAAATAAAGTGTGAAAAGATAATTCAATTGAGAAAGAATGGCCATTTCAATAAGCAGTTATTTAGCAAAAGGATATTCATATGTAAAACAGCACCCCAACTAAATTTAGATAAAGATTACATTTTTCATAAAAATCAACTCTAAGCTGATCATAGACCTAAATGTAAAATTAAAAAATATTATCAAACTTCTAGAAAATAGCATAGGAAAAATAACTAGGTGATTTAAGATTTGGTGTTCCATTTTTAGATAAAACACAAAAATCATAATCAAGGAAAGGAAAGATTGATAAATTGTATTTTATTAGAACTAAAAACTCCCACTTGTGAAAGACATCTGTTAAGGGAAAGAAAAGGCAAGTCAGAAACTGGGAGAAAATATTTGCAAAATACATATCTAATAAAGTCTTCCATCTAAAGATAGATATATATATAGATATATAGATATATGGATATATGGATAGATAGCGGTAGATATAGAAAGGTAGATTTTCAGATATAGGTATATATATAGATATCGATAAATATAGATATGTAGATAACAAGCACATACAAAGATACTCAACATCAGTTGCAAATTACAACAAAGATGAGAGCCCCCTATATAAATATAATTGCTGAAATCCAGAATACTACCAACACCAAATGCTGATGATGATATAAAGCAAAAGGAACTCTCACTCATTGCTTGGGAGAGTGAAAAATGGTACAACCACTGTGAAGGATGTTCTAGCAGTTCTTACAGAACTAAATATATATTATCATATAATCTGTCAAGCATACTCCCAGGTATTTACTCAACAGATTTGAAAAATTATGTCCACATAAAAACCTTCATGATAATGTTTATAGTGGCTTTATGCATATTCAACAAAACCTGCATCTTTTTGAGGGGGTATTATTAGGGATTGGACTCAGGGGCACTCAGCCACTGAGCCACATCCCCAGCCCTATTTTGTATTTTATTTAGAGACAGGGTCTCACTGAGTTGCTTAGCACCTTGCTTTTGCTGAGTGTGCCATTGAACCTTGAGTCCTCCTCCCTTAGCTGCCCCGACTGCTGGAATTACATGTACGCACCACTGTGCCCTGCCAAAAGCTGCATCTCAATAAATCACTTGTACATTTATTCTTATTTCAGGATCTGATTTTGGGGAACTTGACCTAAACCCATAAATTTCCAATAACACATACAGCTACTGCTGAATATCCATTAGGAACAAAATGAAATTATGTTTCAATTTATCACCATACATAAAAATTAATTTCAAATAGATTCAAGAGCCAACTGAATAATATATCTTAAATATAGTATATAGAAAAACATTTCACATAGGAAGTAATTCTAGGCATCAAACCAAACTTAAGAAAAATTAGAAAATATAGCCATGAACTAAGTTAAGGTTTTCTGATGAGAAAAATATTGTTTAGTTTAAAGATAAAAGATAGATCTAAAAATTATTTTCAGTACATATTACAAAAGGTTACATAAATTACACATAAATTTCTAGAAATAATAAAGCCCAAATAACCCATATAAAATGATATAAGAGATGGGCAAAGGTAATTCATAGATGGAATGTGTTTAACTACAGTAATCAAATGTACATTAAACCTGAATATCATCCTGTAAATGGGAAAAAGTTATGATTGGCAACAGTGTGTGAAAATGAACACATATCCACGTGCAGGTAGAGAGAATTTTGTCAGCCAGAATTTCTCAATATTTTAAATGTACCAACCTCAGGAATATCTCTTGTAATAATTTATAAAAATATTTTTCAGGAGTCAAAAGAAATATAAATAGAGGTTTTACAAAAATCAAATGGAAATTAATTAAATAATAAAAAGATTTGAGATGATTTAAGTGTCCATTAATAGAGGAAACACTGAAATATCATGGGGTTGTACTTTACAGAGATCAAAACAATGAAGTGATTTACATGTGGTGATGTGGAAAGGTTTCTGACACTTGGGTAAAAATAAGCACACTGCAGAACATGCAAGATGTATGGTTCCGCTTATCCAACAACACCATCAACAGCAAACCCTGTGTACGCAGACCTGCTCATGGGTGTATGTTATGTTTACCAACTTACGTTTGGTATGAAGTATGTCTTCTACTTGTGATACTGATCTGTGCTTTGTAACTATCTTAAAATCCCCCAATATATTTGTGGGGATTAATTTCCTTTGCACTATAGTTGGAGGAGTTAAGATTATTGGTTTTTAAATAAGTGTTACTAGAATAACCATTCCACCATTTCATATCTGTTGACCTTCAGCAAGTTTTTCAACCCCCTAAGCTTTGATTGTCTCATTGGCTAAAATAGATAATAACAATATCATTACTTTTTTAGTGGGGCAACACAAGAAAATAAGACCTGGTCTGCAAATTTTCCACCAAAGACAGTAGTTATTTACCATCCCTATAGGAATCCATTCCTCCAGATTCTGTGGCTGTCAGAGGGGGATTTTGAATAAGTCTTAAGATTCTCAAACATTTCAGAGGAAAAATAAAAATTGAAGACTTTTGTTTCTAAAATAGATTTTAAGGTATAACACATAATTTCAGAGTATTTTAGTTCAAAAGACCTAAAAAGATGGCAAAGCCAAACTGACCTTCCATTGATCTTCTGTCATTGGTTTCTTTTAATTTAGTCTCACCTTCTCTCTTTAGCAAAACTATTTAATCTTTTTACAGGGGTGCAAACAGCTCTCATTTAGTTTTTTGAAAAAAGAAAGTAAATATTATTGGTAGAAAAATGACTACCTAGGGAAGTCAATAGTCTTACATAAAATAAATTCTGTAAAAATTGTATTACACAATACAACAATTTTGGATTTAGGTTGATTATTGAAAAATTGCATCGCCACTGACTCTTTTGTAAGATTTTGTCTTTCTTTCACAAAGTTTTGAAATTTGTATTATTTTGATGCACTACGTAGTCTGGTTAATTACTTTAGAAAGCACAAAAAAGAATAACTATTATTCTAGAAAGACCTGATACTATTTTCATGGCCTTGGCCAAGTACTTCTCTTCTCTCCACTTTCTTTATCTCTATGTGTCAAAAATACTTCAGTGCAGAGGGTTTTCATTAAGTGTGAAGATAATAAATGAAGAGTTTCCACCAAGTGCTTTCAGCACAGTAAGCACTCGACAAATTGTAGCTGATGTTCTTGGTAATCAGGCTGTTCACATTTTGAGACATAATTTTTCATGAAAGAGCTGAGCTGATATCTTGGAGTTTGGGGCCAACATTTTTTTTCTAACAGTTGCAGGGTTTCTTGTCTAATTCTTAGGTCCTTGATGCACTTTGAGTTGCATTTTGTGCAGGGTAAGAGATAGGGATTAAATGTCATCCTACTACATATAGACTTCCGGTTTTCTCTGCTCCTTTGTCAGAAAGGCTATATTTCATCCTACATGTGTTTTTGGCACCCTTCTCTAGTATGAGATAGCTGTTAGTTAGGTGAGTTTGTCTCTGTGTCCTCTATTTTATCATTGGTCTTCATGCCTGTTTTGATGCCTGTACCAAGCCGCTTTAGTTATTATAGCTCTGTAGTATAATTTGAGGCTTGGTATTGTGATACCTCCTGCTTTGCTTTTCTTGCTAAGAATTGCTTTGGCTATTTTGGTCCTCCATTCCTAGGAATATATCCAAAGGATTTAAAATCAGCATACTATAGTGATGCAGCCACACCAATGTTTATAGCAGTAAAATTCACAATATCTAAGTTATGGAACCAACGTAGGTGCCCTTCAACAAATAAATGGTAAAGAAAATGTGGTATATGTACAAAATAGAGTACTACTCAGCCACAAACAAGAATGACTCAATGGCATTTTCCTGTAAATGGATGAATCTGGGGACTGTCATGCTAAGTGAAATAAGCGAGTCCCAAAAAGTCAAAGGTCAAAACTTTTTTTCTCTGATATGTGAAAGCTAATCTAAAATAAGTGAGGAGTGCAGGGCTATAGAAAAAGAATAGAAGGAAGATCAGAGGAGTAAGACAAAGGGGAATGAAGGATGGGATGGGGGAAAGGCAGTGGAATGAATCTAACCTAGCTTTCCTATGTACATATATGAGTATACCACAGTGAATCTCACCATCATGTACATCCATCCACATGAGACTAATTTAAAAAAACTATAAATAAATAGCAAAAAGATCAGTAGAGGAAAGGGAACAGAGTGTGGGAGGGAGGGAGAGGAGGGGAAGGATAAGTATTAGGAACTGAATAGAACACATTGTATTCTATGCTTTTATAATCATGTCAAAATGAATTCTATTTTTCATGTCTAGCTCAAAAATAAGCCAATAAGAAACTTATGAATTGTTGGGGTAAGAAAGATATGTCACTTGAATAAAAAATCCTGAATGCAGGCTATGTAAACTCATGAGGCTACCTAAGGAAGGTGTAGCTTTCAGATGCTTAGTCCATACTTTCCAACATTCCTTTTAGGTAATCTCAGAGTTAAAGCCCAGAAACTTCTTGCTTCAAGATAACCTCAGTGAGTTTAGCAGTCTACCTCTATTTTGCTTCTATCTGAGGTCTAGTTTTCATTTGACACATAGAAACCCTTGCCTGTTGATATCTTCTTATCTCTTGCATAGGTTTCTACTTCCTATGTTATATTCTTTCCCGATCTGTCATTAGAGGAGCAAACTACTTACAGTTTTTTTAAAATTTAAGTCTCACTGGAGACTATTCCACATGTACATGTGAAATACACACACACACACACACACACACACACACATTTTCTCATGGCTTTCTTCCTTTTACTACAGCTCTTCAATTGCCTTTGTATCATGTGTATATTTGATCACACTGTGTAACATATCCCTATGGCAATGTGACTCCTGATGGATAGACTATTATATTCACTGTCAGCTAACAGTGTTGCTACTTCCATGATATTCATGGTACCAATATTCAATAATATATGATATTTTTGTAACTGAATAAATGCATGTATTTACTTCTTTTAAACTCTCTCTTTTCAGGTTTGATTCACAAAGAAATTTCTGAGCCATTATTTCATCTTCCATAGTATTTTTCATATTTCCAACTTTATAACATCTGAAAAAAAATGTATAAAGTACCTGTTATACCTTGATACCCGTCATTAGTGAACATGTTGTATGGTTTTCCATTAGTCTTCTCTTTCTCAAGTGTTGCCAGGCAACTTGAGACCTGTCCTCTAAATTCCTTTTAACTTCCAACAAAGACTTGCCACTTTCCAACCAGATCACAACCCCACCAGAATGAATAATATGTAGAAGAGATTTTGTAAAATAGTGTTATTTAGGCAGATTAATTTTGAGTACAAATTAAAGGCACTCAATAAATGTTGATTAAATGATTGGAAAAATTGCGTGGTTTAATCTCAATTTCTCAGAATTAATCTAGAGTTTAAGAACTGGTCAAACCAAACATATTGTAATGTGATGTTGTTTTCAGTTAAGATCATCATTAGTTACAAATTTCTCACATTAATTATATAAATGTAAATTTAAAATTTAGATGCAAAAGGGAGAATAATATTATTATTTAAAGACATTTGTTTTTCACTGCACCTTTTATGGTTTTTCTTCAAATGAAAACTTTTCCTTAAAATATTAGACAATTATTCTTCATTATTGAAACAATATTGAGGGTTACAATTAACAAGTAGAAAAGAAGGAGAATTCTTATAGAGCAGGAAGAAAAAAAACACCCATCCTATGGGAGGTTATAAAGAGGATCTGGAAGTTGGGATTACATTTTAAAGCCTTTATAGAGTTTAAAAATATATACAACCAGTTGAAGATGAAGGTCTTCCTGTGTAGAAGGAATGCTTCAAGGGAGTTTAAACTTTATTTATTTATTTTTATTTCACTGCCTTTTTCTGTGAAAGTCATAACCTCTTTTTACAATATGTGAAAAACTTTACAAGTTGTAAAATAAAATAAAAGCTATTTCATTGAAATATATTGAAAATTTTAGAGCACTAAGATAGAGTAAAATTCATTTGCTAATAATTATTCCATTTTCTTAAATAATAAAACCTCTGCTTTTTACTCTGAGAATTTCAGTACATTTCCAAACTCATTCTATGAGGCCAATATCACCCTGATCCCAAAACCAGGCAAAGACACATCAAAGAAAGAAAACTTCAGACCAACATCTCTAATAAACATAGATGCAAGAGTTCTCAATAAAATGCTGGGATATTAATACAAAAATATATCAAAAAGATTGTGCACTACAATCAAGTAGGATTCATCCCAGGGATGCAAGATTGGTTCAACATACAGAAATCAATAAATGTAATTCATCACATCAATAGACTTAAAGATAAGAATCATATGATCATCTCAATAGACACAGAAAAAGCATTTGACAAAATACAGCACCCCTTTATGTTCAAAGCACTAGAAAAACTAGGGAAAACAGGAACATATCTCAACATTGTAAAGGGTATCTATACTAAGGCTCAGGCCAACATCATTCTAAATGGAGAAAAAATGACGGCATTCCTTCTAAAAACTGGAACAAGATAGGAATACCCTCTCTCTCCACTTCTATTCAACATAGTTCTTGAAATACCTGCCACAGCAATTAGATAGATGAAAGAAATCAAAGGGATATGTATAGGAAAAGAAGAACTTAAATTAGCACTATTTGCTGATGATATGATTCTATACCTAGAAGACACAAAAAACTCCACCAGAAAACTTCTAGAACTAGTAAATGAATTCAGCAAGGTAGCAGGATATAAAATCAACATCCATAAATCAAAGGCATTTCTTTATATCAGTGACAAATACTCTGAGAAGAAAATGAGGAAAACTAACCCATTCACAACAACCTAAAAAAAAGGATACTTGGAAATCAACTTAATGGAAGAGGTGAAAGATCTATACAATAAAAACTACAGAACCCAAAAGAAAAAAAAATCAAAGAAGACCTTAGAAGGTGGAAAGATCTACCTTTTCTCTTGGATAGGCAGAATTAATATTATCAAAATGAGCATACTATCAAAAGTACTATACAGATTTAATGCAATTCCAATAAAAACCCAATGACATTCCTAGTAGAAATAGAAAAAAGTCATGAAATTCATCTGAAATAATAAGAGACCCAGAATAGCTAAAGCAATCCTTAGCAGGAAGAGTGAAACAGGTGGCACCACTACACTAGACTTTAAACTATACTACAGAGCAATAGTAACAAAAACAGCATGGTATTGGCACCAAAACAGACTGGTAGACCAATGGTACAGAATAGAGGACACAGAGACTAACCCATAAAATTACAATTATCTTATATTAGACAAAGGTGCCAAAAAATGCACTGGAGAAAAGATAGCATCTTCAACAAATGGTGCTGGGAAAAATGGAATTCCATATGCAACAAAATGAAATTAAACCTCTATCTCTCACATGCACAAAATTTAACTCAAAATGGATCAAGGACCTAGGAATTAAACCAGAGATTCTGCATCTAATAGAAGAAAATGTAGGCCCTAATCTTTATCATGTGAGATTAGGCCCCAACTTCCTTAATAAGACTCCTGTAGCACAAGAATTAGAATCAAGAATCAATAAATGGGTTGCAATCAAACTAAAAAGTTTGTTCTCAGCAAAAGAAACAATCTGTGAGGTGAACAGAGAGCCTACATCCTGGGAGCAAATTTTTACCCCTCACACATCAGATAGAGCACTAAAATCTAAGGTATATAAAGAACTCAAAAAGCTAAACACCAAAGAACCCCAAATAAGCTAATCAACAAATTGGCCAAGGACCTGAACAGACACGTCTCAGAAGGGGATATACAATCAGTCAACAAATATAAAAAAAATGTTCATCATCTCTAGCAATCAGAGAAACGAAAATCAAAATTACTCTAAGATATCATCTCACTTCAGTCAGAAAGAGAGCTATTATGAAGACAAACAACAATAAGTGTTGGCGAGGATGTGGGGGAAAAAGGTACACTCATACCTAGCAGGGGGGACTGAAAATTGATGCAGCCAATTTGGAAAGCAGTATGGAGATTCCTTGGAAATCTGAAAATGGAACCACCATTTGACTCAGCTATTCCTCTCCTCAGATTATACCCAAAGGACTTAAAAGCAGCGTACTACAGGGACACAGCCACATCAATGTTTATAGCAGCACAATTCACAATAGCTAAACTGTGAAGCCAAACTAGATGCCCTTCAGTGGATGAATGGATAAAAAAATGTGGCATATACACATAATGGAATTTTACTCAGCAATAAAAGAGAATAAAATCAGGGCATATGCAGGTAAATGGATGATGTTGGAGAAGATAATGCTAAGTGAAGTTAGCCAATCCCCAAAAAACACATACTGGATGTTTTCTCTGATATAAGGAGGCTGACTCATATGGGGTAGGGAGGGGGAGCATGGGAGGAATAGATGAATTATAGATAGGGAAGAGGGAAGGGAGGGAAAGGTAGGAGGCAGGGAATTAGCAAGGATGGTGGAATGTGATGGACATCATTATCCAAAGTATATGTATGAAGACACGAATTGGGTATCATCCTACTTTATATACAAACAGAGATATGAAAAATTGTGGTCTATATGTGTAATAAGAATTGTAATGCAAAAACCCCCCAAAGTACATGTATAAAGACATGAATTGGCATGAACATACTTTACATATAAAGATATGAAAAATTGTTCTCTATAAGTGTAATAAGAATTGTGATGCATTCCACTGTTGTGCATTTAAAAAAATAAAATCAATAAAAAAGAATTTCAGTACCTTTTCCAATATTTTGTGTCATTAAATGAGCAAAGGAACTGAACAGATACGTCTCAAAAGAAGAAGTGTGAATGGTCAACGAATGTATGAAAAAATGTTCAACATCTCTAACAATTGTAGAAATGCAAATTAAAAGTACACTGAGATTTCATCTTCTGTCAGAATGCCAGTTTTTAAGAATACAAGTGCCATAACCAACATGGCCAAACTAGCAGGTTACAGTGAGGGGCAATGGGAGATTAAAACAATAAAGACTCATGTATGTAGATTGTGAAGATAACCACTGGGATTGAGTGGACTGATGGAGAAGCAGGTTTAAAGAATTATGCCAGCAATCTTTATTATATATGTCTCATTGTTCAGATTAAAGACTATGCAAACATTCTTTTTATTCATGAAAGTTACAGAGTTAGCAACATTATTCAGTTTATTCCTCAGTTACATACTACAGTTGCAATGTGCAATGTTAGGAGATTTGTGTAGCTCTCAAGAAAGTCCATTGTTTAAAGTTACTGTTATGCTAGCAGGTTCAGGAGCAGCAGAGCTAGTGAAACATTATGGTTGTCTAGCAAAAGAGTTCCTGTATTCCCAGGAGCTGTGTGCCTGAGATCAAGGTCAAGGCTGATAAGACTTTACCACAGAACCTCCTCATGAAGGGCATTACCAAAGCAATTAGGCTTCCTGCATTTTTGCACAGAAACTTTCCCAGGCACCAAGCTTGCCACAGCCAAGAAGTCATCAGGGACCCAATTTCAGACACTGTTTTCCCATTCACTGTCACCACTCTCCACATACACGTACCAATAAATGTTGGAGAGGATGTGGGAAAAAGGGTGGGACTGAAAATTGGTGCAACCGATCTAGAAAGCAGTATGGAGATTCCTCAAAAAACTAAGAATGGAACCACCATTAGACCCAGCTATCTCACACCTTAGCATATACCCAAAAAATTTAAAATCAGCATATGACAGTGATGCAGCCATGTAAATGTTTGTAGCAGCACAATTCACAATAGCTAAGCTATAGAGCCAAACTAGGTGCCCTTCAACAGATGAATAGATGAAAAAAGATTATATATATATATATATATATATATATATATATATATATATATATATCCCACACACGATGGAGTAGTATTCAGCCATTAAGAAGAATGACTTTATGAAATTTTTGCCAGTGAATGGATGGATGGATCTGGAGACTATTGTGCTAAGTGAAATAAGCCAACCTCAAAATAGTTGAATATTTTTGCTGATATGTGGAAGCTAACCCAGAATAAGGGAATGAGAGAAAGAATTGAAATTCAGATTATCCAAAGGGGAAAAAGGAAAGGGGTAGGTAGGAAAAGGAAAGACAGTAGAATGAATCTAATATAATTTTCTTGTGTACCTATATGAATACACCACAGAGAATCTCACCAATGTGTACATCCACAAGAATGGCGTCCTAATTAGGATAAGATATATTCCATGCTTGCATAATTATATCAAAAGGGATTCTACTGTCATGTGTAACTAAAATGAAATAAAAAACAAGAATGAGTCTAGTAAACATATGAACTAGTAACATAATCATTTATTATCAGTTCAACTATTGCACATAACTAGATGTGCTATACTTTTATAGGACTGTTCATGCAGCAGGTGCTTTTACACCAACATCACCACACATGCATGTGCTATAGTGTCACTAGGTAGCAGGAGTTACTCAACTCCATTATGATCTTATAGAACCACCACAATGTATACAATCTGTCAAGCAAAATGTCATTTGTGGCACATGATTGTCTATCAAATCATCTTATTTTATATCTTAAATATATAAAACAAAACATTCTGGGAGACAGTGAAGAGGATATAAACAGTGCAAATTAATTTTGGAGAGAATTCTATGGTTAATGTTGGAAGATGATGAAAGATTTCTCCTATTTATGCTTAGAAATAACATGGTTCCTATTTCTTCCATTTATACCAAAGTCAGATAATTATTTTTCTCCTTACTGCTCTTACTTGGTATATACCATGCTATGATTTTGCTTTGGATTTCATGCTGTGGGAAGGGCCAAATTTCAATGAAACATACCCAGCAATCACTAAAATGTGAATTTTCTATCTTGTTGAGTGAGCACTCTGAGCCCAGAGAGGAATGAGTAACACACGGGAGTGTGAGACTAGGCAAGTTGTGCCTGAGAGAAATAGAGTAAAGAATAGAGGCCACCATGATTCAGTTGCACCAATCACTTTTTCCTCCAATGCAAGGGTTTCTCTGACATATTGTAATTGTAAAATGATGTGTGTCTATTATGGTTTGGAGGTGAGGTTTCCCCCAAAAGCTCACATGTGAAACTATGCAAGAAGGTTCAGAAGAGAAATGATTGGGTTGTTTACCCAGTCCATAAATTAATCCTCTGATAGGGATTAACTGAGTGGTAACTGAAGTGGGAGGGTGTGGCTGGAGGAGGTGGGAACTGGGGACATGGCTTTGGGATATATATTTGTATCTGGTAAGTGGAGACTCTCTCTCTCTGATTCCTGATGATGTGAGCTGCTTCCCTCTGCCACACTCTTCCGCCATGATGTTCTGCCTCACTTCTAGCCCTGAAGAATGGAGCCGGCCTTCTCAGGACTAAGACCTTTGAAATCATGAGGCCTCCAATAAACCTTTCCTCCTCTACTGTTGTTCTGCAAGTCCTTTAGTCACAGCAGTGAAAAAGCTGACTCAAATAGTGTCCTACAACAAAAGCTGACCAGATGAAGAAAACAGCTGGTACAGTATGAAGCTGAAGAGCATCAACAGAGCTGTTTCTCTACTTTGTTTCTCTTTCACCTAAATAAGAAAGGCTTAATTTATTACCCAGGCAAGAAGGGAAGCCCAACGCCAACATCACTTCAGTCAGCAACGTCTCAAAGACAAGAATCTCCATGTAAGGCACTTGGGATTCTCATCTTTCCTTTTTGCAGATCTGTATTTTGAAGTTTATGTGAAGTCACCATAGCTACATTTGCAAATTGTGTCTAAGAGCATATGTAGATCATTGAGTGTCTGAAATCTTTCACTGTAGTCTTTTTTTAAAATTAGTGTTTAAAATGGTTATACGTAGTAGTTGGGTCCATCCCAACAAACTCATACATGCATGGAAATCAATTTCAGTTCATTGCCCCCCATTTCTCTTTTTCCCCTTCCCTCTTTTTGCTGTTAGCTCCCTTGCACTCTCATTTCCAAATAATGTAATTATGGTCTTGCAGTAAAAAGCAGCATTATGAAATATCTGCCAATTGTTATAAAATTGAACATTGTCTTCCCAAACACATTCCCTGTGGAGTCAGAGGGATGATCATAAATCATATATAATTAGGCAAAGAGATAATGCCTTATTCAGCATTTGAAAAGAATGCCATGAAATGAGATGAATTTTTCTGTACCTTTCCCTTAATGAAAAAAAAATAACAGTTTCACTCTTCATTTTGAAGTTCTTTAGATGTTACTAATTAGTCTTTATTTTTTCCTTCTAAGAGAATAAGAGAAATAAACTATCATTTGCCATTGTAGCAACTGCATAGATAAATGGAAAAAAAAAACAAACCTGAGTTAATTTATCCCATGTCCTAAAGTCTGATACTCACTCATTAACACTAGTGATGATGGGACTGGATTATAGCCCAGTGGTAGAGCACTTATTTAGCACTCGAAGGCCCTGTGTTCCATTACCAGAATGCAAACCAAACCAACTAAATGCACAAAAAATGTCAAAGGGCTCTCAGCTATCGTTACTGATGGGAAAAAACCCTTCTTCCATCACAACACTGGAAAAGTCACCACTGGGCAAAATATTCCTATCTCTATTCCAAGAAATCTAGACATTAAGGCAGTTGGTCATACTATACAGAGATATGAGAGACATACATTCCTTCTTGATGCAAATTTACCTTTCTCTCTTATTGTCTTTGTGAGGTTAAACTTGATTCAAAAAAAGATCTTAAAATCAATATCCACCAAAGTGTGAATAACTGATATGCCACTGTTTATAACTTTAAAAATGTTTGTTTTGCTGATTTTGAAGTGTTTGCTGGGAATAGGAGATTTAAAAAAATAATTTGGATAGTCAAAAGCATTTTTTTGTTAGCAAATGATGGAGGATATCAAAACTGAAAAATTTAGAAATAAATTCCAAAGAATAAAAAAAAGTATTAGAAGAGAGATATTATGAAAGAAGAGCTTTGTGATGAAGTGTGGTTCTGTTTTTCTTTTACATTTTCATGAATGGGGGAACAGTTTATCAAAGTGCAATCTCAGACCAGCAATAAATTAGCATACTATGAGAACCTGAGAGAAATGTGAATTTCCAGGTATTTGCTTTTATTTGCTGAAAGGACCATAAGCTGTACTATAGGAATCATTCAGATTATTGGATATATGGTAAAGTTATAGAACAACTGATATAGGTGGGACATGATAAATTGCATAGATAACTTTAAGTTATCTGTCGATAAATTCTAAATATTTGCCACATTTTTTGAACTTGAAGAAATACTTAAATTAAAAAAAATCAATGTCCTACTCTATAAATGGGAATACTGTTGGCCCTCTGTATTAACAGGTTCTGAATCCATAAATTCAACCATTTTTTTTAAAAAAAATTGCATCTATATTAAACATGAATTTTTTCTTGTCATTTTGTCATAAACAATACAGTATGATAGTAATTTACATCACATTATGTATTATGAGTAACCTAGAAATTACTGAGGTATGTAGGAGGAGGTGTATAAGTTCTATACAAATACCATACTATTTGATATAAGGGACTTGCACATCTGAGGTTTTTGTATCCATAGGGGATACAAAACTCCATCAGATACCTAGGGACCCTTCCTGTTGTCTTGATAAATGGCCAATAAGTGCCAATACATTCTAATAAGACTTACTACTCATGTTCCAGTAGGAGTTCTTAAAATATAGCAAAGAGGAACCATTAGGCACTTAAAGGCTACATAAGATTGGAATTGAAATGCTAAAGACAATGCTTAGGGGAATTCTCCAAAGTTGAACATTCATAGGAAGTTCCAAGGGTTTTCTCCTTAGAAAAGAGTGGATGAACCTCCCCATAAAAACAAACAAACAAACAAAACAAACAAAAAAACCAAGAAAACCCCTCTAGAGACTGAAAGTTTTTAAAAGAAGATAAGATCCATAATCACTGACTGCTGAGTTATAGTTCCATTTGGACAGAGCCATTCAGGTAGAACAAGGCAGAACAATTCCTGTCATCTGACCCAGGTCTCAGAAGCATAGGTTAATATATGTTGTGTTACTTCCCCTCTGAAGATTTGGAAGTTGGAATACTGGTTGGAACAACCCTAGATTCCAGGACCAAGTGGAGGAGTCAGCCACTGGAACAGTTTCACTTCCTTATTTATTTTCTGTGGACCCATTATATGTCACAGATTAGAAGGTTAGCAAAGTGAAGGCACTTTGAAAGAATGCTACCCGTTGGGCCTGTCCACTGCCAAGAGTAAGACACACTGAGAGCTCATTGCAAGGCTTCAACCAAAGTGTGTACTGCCCATGTCAGAAAATAGTCAAGCATAGATATCCCTGCCCAGCCAGCATTATACTAATCCAGCTGTGAAGAAGGCACAAATATACTTCACAAAAGCCAATATTTGTAGGTTGATGTGACCAGCCTCTCTCAGCTGGGGAAGAACTACAGGAACCACCAGCTTTAGGATGAGACCTCTAATCTCTCTTAAAAGATTCAGCTTGACATGACTACAGCCATCTTGGACATAACTGACATTTTGCATACCAGGAGACCCTACATGCATCTCATGCTGTATTGGACAAAGTAATTAAGACAACTGAGCATGCTGTGGCAGCCACAGATGCCTGATCTGTTTTTGGTCAGATGCTTGATACATTAATAATTTTGAGAAAAGTCAGAGACATTCCTGTTGGCTATGGCCAACCTTAGTCTAGCTTAGCACATACCCCTTCTTCCTGCCTTGATGGCAGGAATTCATCTGTCTTGCTACTATTTAAAATACACTTCAGTCCCTAGTAAATTGCATTGTTTATAATCCTGGATATGTTTGCCTCTTCAGTTTCAGAATACTTTCTGCTAACACTGGGACCAGATTTTTCCAAAAACATTCCATCATCATCTTTTTTTTTTCCAGTCATCTAATCCTCATTCTTAATTCTCTGACCCTGTAAGAATTAATTCTATGGAGGAAAGAGGAAGAAAAGCTGAATGAGATGAACAAATGGTAGTTGGCTTTATTAATGGCTAGTCCCTGAGCTGGGAGAATATTGTATGAGAGATTGTAGAACAAATTGAACTATTAAAATTTCTGAAAATGAAACTGTTCTAGTAGATAAGAAATAACTGAAAAGTGACGGAATTTATCCAAAGGTGATGGTGAAGAAGAGAGTTGTTAAAGCATGATTGAATGCAGTAATGGGGAAAAATATGACTTTTCAGTTCATATTTCATCAAATCTCATGCATTCAATAAATTTGTTTCACATGGAAGGTGTTAACAGAATGTCTGAAATATGGAACTGGGTCACATGTTTCCTTTACATTATTATTATTATTGTTATTATTATTATTGCTATTATTTTTACTGTCTTGGTAGGAAGACTGTAAGGCATAAGTGTTCAAAGAGGAAAGAACTTTCATTATTTTCCACTTAGACGGTTGCTATGGTTTAAATGCTTTTGTCTCCTCCAAAATTCATGTTTTGAAACCTCAATGCAGCAGTATTATCACGTTGTCCTTTGGCAGATGAACGAGGGATGAGAGAATTACCTTCAAGAGACGGATGAGCACCCTTATAAAATGACTTGAGTTTGAAGGGACTGCTGCTTTGCTCTTCCTTCCAACATGTAAGGAGAGAGAACAATTCCTGTGAGGACTTGTCATCTAACCCAGATCTCTTGCTCTCCTCCCAGGATGCAGGAACAAAGCACCATCTTAGAAGCAGAAATCAGCCCTCTCCAGACAGGGAACCTGCCAGCGCCTTGTTCTTGGACTTCTCAGCCTCCAGAACTGTCAGACATAAATTTCTATTCCTTACAAATTATCCAGTCTATAGTAATTTGTTATAGTAGCACCAGCAGACTAAGATAAAGATGAAATCCTTGTAAGAACTTTTAAGACCAACTATTCTGAAGAACAAAACTAGAGTAATAAATACTTCTCAGAAAGAATTTGACCATAATATATTATGGCAGATTTTTTTTCTTCTCATATCAGAGAAAAAGGACTAATATTAAAGTCATGCATGGTTGAAAACACTTGAAATTGGTTATAAATCATATTTTATAATTTCTCTATCATTCAAAAAATAAATTTTAAATTAGATAATTTACTTTTAATGAAGAGAATGTCTTAGTGGTTTTCTTGATTTAATTATTGTACATTGTCTCTATGAATCATAATATCACTTTGTATCCCCTAAATTTATAAGTCATCAATTTTCAATAAAAGGGAACAAATAATTAGATAATTGAACATAAAAACCATGTGATTTGTTTTAAATACCATAGAATTATGGGATATGATCAGACACATTTATTATATCCTAAGAAAATTCTCATTATTATGTTGACACAGCTGAGACCTTGCCACACACTGGAAGACAGTCACTTTAGCCAGAGGTACCTGGAAACCTGGAAATGTATAGGCAAAAGGAGAAAGAAGGAGAAGGAGAAGGAGAAGGAGAAGGAGAAGGAGAAGGAGAAGGAGAAGGAGAAGAAGGCGGCTGCCCAAGGCTGAGGAGAGAAGATGAACAGCTGACTGGATCACTTTCATCTGGAGTTGATTCCAATCTGGGGTTCAAATAAATCGATTTTCTGTATATTTCCTCTTACTCTTCACGCAATACTTAGATTAAAAAAGACTTTTGAAATCTGCATCCCTGAAGTAATTTATAGACATTTTTATTAAAATAATATATATAATAGTAAGTAGGCTTGGTGGCGCATGACTATAATTCCGGCAGCTTGGGAAGCTGAGACAGGAGAATCAAGAGTTCAAAGCCAGCCTCAGCAATGGCAAAGCTCTAAGCTACTCAGTGAGACCCTGTCACTAAATAAAATACAAAATAGGCCTTGGCATGTGGCTCAGTGGTTGAGTTCAGTCCCTAGTACCCCCACCAAATATATATATGTATTTATTTATTTAAAACAATTTATTATAAAAATATTGGAAAGCTTGCCTTATGTATTTGTTGGGTTTTGCCAAAATTAGCTAAATAATATTGTGATATTAGAGAAGTGTACAAATTAGTAACTCTCAATGAAGTGATTTTGGACAGTCATTTTTGTGGCATAATTAGCCAAAAATCTCATCTTGTTTCTTCAGAAAGATAAACCTAAAATGAGAGGGCACAGAAATGTCAAACAGTCACTACATGCCAGCTATTGTTCTGAACACTTTATGTATGTAGAGATATAAAAAGCTTGCTACTTTAACTGAATTTTCCATTATATAAAGGGAAAAGTTTATAAATTTTATAAAAATTAAGATTTTTTTTCCTTTGTTTTATATATTCTGAATTACAAAGTTATAGACAGAATTTACTACTTTGTTTTTTCCTACTTCACACCCAAAAGTCCATTCATCTTAACCTGAGCTCTCTTTGCTAATGTACAGTGCCTAGCAGAATCTTGGGCCAATCAAAGATCATGGTTTCACCATGTTATGGTTTGGATCTGGAATGTCCCTCGAAAAGTTCATGTGTTAGGCAATGCAGCAATGTTCAGAGGTAAAACAAAACAAAAACAAACAAAAAACATCAGAGCACTAACCTCATCAGGGGATTGATTCATTTGATGAATTAATAATTTGTACAGATTACTGAGTGATTAATGGTGGACAGGTGGGGCATGACTGGAGGAAGTAGGCCACTAAGGATGTGACCTTGTGACAATATCTTGTCCCTAGCTCCTTTCTATCTCTTTCTTCTTTCTGACTGCCATGTGCTGAGCAGCTTTCCTCCATCACACCCTTCCACCAAGATATTCTTTCTCACCTCAGGCTCAGAGTGGTGAGTAGGCTGACCATAGACTGAGACCCCTGAAACCATGAGCCAAAGAAACTTTGCCTCTTCTAAGAATTCTTGTTTGGTATTTTGGTCACAATGATGAAAAGCTAACTAACGCATATGACTTCTGAATGTTAAATCAATCCATGGGAATCACTGCTACTTATGGTACTTCAATTTCTGCACTCCCACAAGGAAAATGAAATCAATGAAATATTCATAAGTATCTATGTCATAACATAATTCATACATTTCAATAGTCCCCAATTGGTACAAATTATCAGATTTTCCTAATTCTCCTTAAGTTCTACAAAACACATTGCAACTTAGAACTATCTCTGTTAACCAAAGGGTTGGAATGATGATGAACTATATAGACTCAACACAAGCCTTGGAGAGCAATAGAGTGCTTAGAATGAACCGTGCCTAGCAGAATCTTGGGCCAATCAAAGGTCATGGTTTCACGATGTCATGGTTTGGATCTGGAATTTCCCTCCAAAAGCTCACATGTCAGGCAATGCAGCAATGTTCAGAGGTGAAAAAACAAGTCATCAGAGCGATAACCTCAACAGAGGATTGACCAAATAGAGAAAAACAATAGAAGGCTTAGAATTCACCATTGCAAAAACTCCCTGAGGAAAGCAGAGCACCTTTTACTGCCTCTATATTTCCATCTGTTTTGTCTTCTTTTTGGAATGTTATTTACTCTATTTTCTGGCTGACAAATGTATTCTTTTAAATAATATCTTTTGTGTGACTGTGAAAAGCTACATTTTAATTTTGTAATATGTGGGGTTGCCCCTCACCATGGGATCAAACCAGTGGCCTTGTACTGCTGGGCAAGCCCTGTATTATTTGATTCCATCCCTCTCCTTAGAAATACAAGAATAGTAAAAGGATGTGAAACAGGAAAAAAAAAAAAAGAGGGAGTCTTCTTTTAGCTACTCAACAATGAAATATTCAAACATAATTTCTGTTACCATGGTTGCATTCAAGACATTTATCTCTGTAAAAGTGTGTGTTTATGACACTGTCTTAATTAAAAACTGGAGTCATTATTTATTGGTTATTATCTGCTTGTCCATTTTAACCTTATATACTTATCAAATTGTGTTTGATATCCTTTAAAATATAAATTTTTAATAATTTAATGGTCATCACATACTATTGATTATAACTTATTTATCAAGAATGCTCTAGTACTGGAGAGTTAGGTCATTCTTATTTTTTAATATTAATACGGTTGAAATAATTTTCCTTACTTTTATGTTCTCTTAAAAAATATATCTCTAAATTTTTGACCTATGAATAATGATTCTTTTTTTTTAGAGAGAGAGAGAATTTTTTTAATATTTATTTTTTAGTTTTTCAGCAGACACAACACCTTTGTATGTGGTGCTGAGGATGGAACCTGGGCCGCACACATGCCAGGCAAGCGCGCTACCGTTTGAGCCACATCCCCAGCCCTGAATAATGATTCTTAAAAATTAGAAATAGAGGCCAAAGAATATAATAAATTATTAAATTTTAATAATATATACAGTATATACCAAATGTATATTCATATTCTTTATCAGCAGAAAATGAGCTGGAAATATCTCAGGTGAAAGTTTTGATGTGGAAATTGCTTTGCTTTGTAACATTAACTTAATTGCTTGGATTTCTTGTGACAATAAATGTCTTCTAAATATTCATTTACCTTTTATTTTTTTTTTGCTTTTGTGATACATTGGATATCCTTTGCTTGTATTTTTATAGCAACATTTGTCTTTTCCTAACAATTTTGGATCCTTCAAATACAAAACACTTTGAGTTTTCCTTATTACCACTTTGGTTTTGTTTATACATATACCTTAAACCAAGCTGTGTCCTCACAAAGTTATCTATAAAGTCTATTATATGAAATAAAAATGCAAGTTGATATGATAATGCTACAAGGAAAAGTTTATGCATGGGGAATATTACCAAGAACTTATTACTATTATCAGGTATCAGAGATTTATCTTAACGTCAAGTTGTCTAATTAAATATAACTCCACTGGTACTTCTCCTAACAAGAAGCAAAAGAAACAGTTTTGAAATTTCCCTTTTCTTTTTTATCAATGCTTTTTCTCCCATAAAGATCTGGGAGTGGGATTCCAAAAAGCAATACAGAGTGTTTTATTTATCTCTTTAATCTTTGTGTTTTCAGCACCTAGCAAACAATGGTCAGTCATATTAATAAAGGGGGAGGGGGAGAGAGCTGGAGGGAGGGAAGAATAGACTAAGAACCATTTGTGAAAATAAATTACATTTGTGTCTAAACACACACACACACACACACACACACACACACATACACACAAGATTGAGGCAAGCAATGAAAATCTTTGGATCATTGCTTAAAAATACACACACAAAAAAACTTTTGAAAAAAAATTGTGAAAAATTTTCCAACCATAGTTGAAGAAAACACACTTCTTTTTCGTACTGTTTTCCTCATATATGAGACAAAATACCTGAAAGGCCATAGTCAATGAAACCTCTATGTCACAAGTATTGTCTGAGGTTCTTTGCTCTGTGAACCTAAAGGAGAGATCCATGCTGGCGGGGCCCTTCTCCTGCCACCCTTGACCTCACGAAGCTATTTTTTCCTTTCCCAAGGGGAAACTGTAGATTTTACTAATAACTCACTGAACTTCACCCTCTTTCCTGGGACTTGATGGATGGATTTTCTGTCTCCGTTCTCAACTTGTGTCACTCTTCTTTTCTCCCTGATAATTAATCTCAGTCCCTGTGGCAATATCTAGTTATTTTTCCAATAACTAGATATTGCCCTTTAGAGGGAGCCAACTACTAGAGTGATATGTTATTTTATTGCCCTAAATTAAGTGTAGCCTCTTGGTACAGAACTGGATCCCAACTGACCTGGAAAATTTAGTATACCACTGAAAAAATTTTTTTTAAAAAAACTTAGTTATTAGAAAATAAAACTCACCAGATTAAAATATTTTGTTTTCTTTATATTTTCAGGATTATTCTTGACTTTGTTAGTTGTTATGCAACCAATAGAATCTTATTTAAAAATGACAATTATGATGAAGTATATCTTTAAAATAAAATGAGATTAGCATGTAATTTATGATTCTATTTTTCCTGTTTGAAATATTGCCAAAAAATAGATATACTCTGTACAGTGTGAACATCATTTATTATCAGAAAACAGATGGTGTAAAGGTTAATGAAATCCTAATGGATTAACAAATATAAATGGAAAATTAGTTGTTTTACAGCAGAGAGTACAATAAATTGTACTCTATGTTTCTCAGAATTTACTCTGGCATCAAGTACTGTGCCAAGAACAAAGTAGGCGTTTAATGATGATGCTGAAGTCAAAAGAATATTTTCAGCCAATATTCAATCAAATTGTTGCAAATGATGATAAAAGTTCTTTCAAAAGAACAAATCATAAGTATTTGAAAATTCTGAGCGTTTTGAAAGTTTTTATCTACTTAGATTTGCCATGTTAGTGTTAAATATAGAAAATCATATTAAGACTTTCAAGAGAGATATTTTCTGATAATATACATAGTGCTCTAAAGCATTTAAAAATTCTAAGAAAGCAATTTCATATATATGATATATTATACAAAATACGTAAGAAATTTTCTTACAATATAAATAGCACTGTATAGCATTTAAACATGCTAAGAAAACATTTTCATGTATATTTGTTATACATAATACACAATCATATATTTAAATATCATAGGAAAGCAATTGTGTGTGTGTGAGATTTGTGTGTATGTATACCCAATTAGAGCAGTTTTGAAAAGTGACTGAACACATTAGTAGTGCTGAAAATAACCAATGGTGTGTCTTTAGCTGATCATGTTAGTCTGTTTACATGTGATTTATCTTCTATTAGAAGATAAATCACATGTAAACAGAAGATGGCCTCTCTCATGTATTTATTATAGTGAGATAGGCATGTGATTGTTGCTTCATTCAATCCTTATTTAAAATCTGGTTAAAATGTATTAGTCAAAATTAAACTGAAAATGACCATTTTTAAAATTTATGATTCAGATTAGAAAATATTCTTGTCCTCCTGTGTTGTGATAACATTGTTCTTTTAGAGCTACCAGCTGACAATTCATCTTTGCACTGGGATTACATCTGGAAGTTTCTCTTTCATACAGGCAAATACTGTATCTTTTCTAATGCAGGATATAATTTCCTGAAAATGCCTTATGTAGATTAAATTTGATTTTACATATAGTAGGGGGGGGCTAGAAGATTGAAGAAATCCAGCTCTGAATTGTTTTCTATAACACAGACCTATTATAAAATGTGATATTGAATCTTCCACCATTCAAATCAAGTTAAGTTTTTATAAATGTTCATTACATAATCTAAGTCAGTGTCCCTGGGCTACACACTGCCCAATGTGTTGTTCATATCCACCACCTTTGAAAGTTTATTTCTTTCTTTTCTATTTTTTTAATTAGTTGTAGATGACAGCAGAATAAATTTTGACACATTGTACACAAATGGAGCACATTCCTCTGGCTGTATATGATGCAGAGAGAGTCATACTAGTCCTGCAATCATACATGCATATAGGGTAATAATGTCCATCTTATTCTACCATTGTTCCCACACTCACACCTCCTCCCCTCCCATTGCTCCCCTCTGTTCCTTCATTCTTCCCTAGCCCCCCACCCCCTTTATGAACCAGCATCCACTTATCATAGAAAACATTTGGTCATGATATTCACTAGATCCATCCATTTACCTGCAAATATCATAATTTTATCTTCTTTAAAGCTGCATAATATTCCATTGTGTACATATACCACATTTTTAAAATTCATTCATCTGTTGAAGGGCATTTAGATTGGTTCCATATTTTAGCTATTGTGAATTGAGCTGCCATAAACTTGATGTGGCTGCATCACTGTAGTATGCTGTTTTAAAGTTCTTTGGATGTAAACTAAGGATTGGAATAGCTGGGTCAAAGGCTAGTTCAATTCCAAGTTTTCTGAGGAATCTCCATACCACTTTCCAGAGTGGTTGCACCAATTTGCAATGCCACCAGCAATGTATGAGTGTACCTTTTCCCCCACATCCCCACCAATATTTATTGTTGCTTGTATTTTTCACAATTGCCATTCTGACTGATAACATTGTTTTTATTTTATTTTTTTAGTTTAACTGATTTTATTTTTAAAAATTCCTGACAACAGAATGCATTACAGTTCTTATTACACATGTAGAGTACAATTTTTCATATGTTTGTGTATAGAGTATGTTCACACCAATTCATGCCATTACACATGGACTTTGTTTTTTTTTTGCATTACAATTCTTGTTACACATATATACCACATTTTTTTATATCTGTTTATATATAAAGTATGTTAACACCCTTCAAGTCTTCATACAGATAACATTGTTTTTAGAGAATCATACCAGATGCTTTCTGAATCAGCATTTAGAATATTTAATAATATGATGAATTAAGAAATTTAATCTATACAATATTTACTGAGTCATTGGACACTAGAGAGGATTTATAAAAAGTGACATAATGACTACCCCAAACACTTTTCGGACTGGACTGGGAGAAGATAAATTCATAGACACATACCAAAGAAGACCAGGGGTGCCATTAGAAATTTACAGGTAAATTCGCTGGAGCAGTTGCTGGTAAGACCACATTGTGCTGGACAATCCAACAAAGAATTCACAGAGGGGGAGAGAGCTGGAATGGGTCACACTCATGAGGTAGGAGCGGTCTAGAAAATTCAGAGCATGGCTGGCTATGGTATCTGCATGGCCAAGAGTTGACACTAAACCTCTAAAATGTTTTCTAGTTGTGAGTCCATGTGAGGCTGTGTAAATTCTAGGAGTTTTCTGAGCCTCAACCCCCTCACTTACAAATTTAGATAATAAATTACTTGCAGGTTTGCTGAGAATTGTATGAGGTTACAAATATTGAGACATGCCTACGGTGCTTTAACATGCAAGAAATTCACTAAATGGTGGCAGAAGCACTAATTCTTGTGAAAACGCCTTAATAATATATTTGTAATTTTTCTTTTGGGGGAAGTGAAACAATCACCAAAGGTGATTGGAAGATGTCACAGGCAACTGAGAGGAGGAGAAAGATTTAAAAAGGTAATTTAACAGATCTCTTGCTCTTCTGCATATTACGGATTAGGAAAAGAAGAACCCGTTACTAAGAAGTCATAGTGTCAAGAGCTAGGGTGTTTGCGTCTAGTAGGGAGTAATAATGAAGGAAGTAATACAATGAGTGGACTTGATGTCATGATTTAGACAAAGAGGAGCCAAATATGTCTTCAGATTTCTTAATAAAATTGCTGAAGGGTTAGGATAAAAAGAAGAATAAATTCAGTTTTAAGCAAGGTATAATCTGCATGCCATGTATCTAGAAAAAGGCAGATAACTTTAACCATAAGAAAAACAATCATCACACTCTATTCCATTGTGAATAATCTGCTTATCTCATTTAACCTCATTAATATGTGAGAATGCTGTCATTATCTCCCATTAATACTGAGGAAATTGACAATAAAATTGAGAGGGAAAGTTGAGATAGTGGCTCCTGCCTATTAGATCCCAAAGTTCATGCACTAGCATAATCTTTTAACTTTTTCTGAAAATAAGAAATATGGGCTGAAGGAAATGGAAAGAGGTAAAAAATGGATTCTAAATGTGTGCAATGTTCAAAATTTACAATGAGTTTTTACTGGTTTACTCAAAATAGAGAATGAATAGAAGTTAATAATAAAATATCTCTGCTTCCTTTTGTGATCAATCTATAGGACAAAATTTGATTAAAATTAATGCACATTGATTTTCTGTGAAAGAAATTCCAGAATTGAAATTCATAGCTTCACTTTTTATGTTTACATGTGAATTCTTTGCTTCCGACCAGAAAATATAATCTCCATGAGGCAAATAATCTTTTTCGGTCAAGGCAGAATTCTCCCCAGCATGATGTTTTATGTCTTTCTCATGTTAGATTTCAATAAATATTAACAAAAAATGAGCAAGTAACTTGAAAATTTGCGTTAAACTTGAAAAGAATGTTAAGGTAGCTATGAAGGTTGTTGGTTTTTAGAGACACCATCAAGCAATGAAGAAGGAATGAAAATAGCACCAGTTAAAACAACACAAAGCTCACAATTTTTACAGATTCAGCCATTTTTCTTAGTTAAGTGTTTCTTGAATTTTTTCAAGTTTTTTGGTCATTTCCTGAATTCTACAAAAGTTATTTTGGGTGACGTTCATCAGTGTTCACATTGCTTTTACAGAGGACTGGAGTTGGAGAGATTGTTACATTGGTCTTTCAAATATTCTTTGCTCTGGCTCCTGTTTCAACCTTCAAATTAAGGTAGCTGTGAAAATGAGCAGTCTAAAGGGAACTTCAGGGGGCAGAAAGGTTTGGATCTTGTCAGAAAGCTCCATCCTAGAGAACTGTCATTATTTGACTGCTCTGACCCTTCCTAGAAAAGCTCTACTCTCTTTCCTTCACTTGAATCTGAGTTCATTTGGTGTGAATTACTATATCCATAGTATGAAAATTTCAGTTCCCTGAGGTCTTCATTAGAGTTGGGGCCACAAAAGACCAGACAAAGAGACATCAAGTGAAAAACTGGAGCACTAGACATCAATAGGTGATTTTGAAAAGTTCCAATATCGTTTGGTGAATCTAGGAGGCCACACATCTGCACAAAACAGAATGCATGACCAAAACACATTAAATCGTTCCCTTCTTGATGGCCTTGAGGCTTTGCACAAATAGGAAGTGAAAGCTAATTCAGAATGCAAATGGTGTGCTCAAGCATTAGAAGTATAATCCAAGCACCCAAGCAAAGAATCACAGCAAACTGGCCTAAGACATTTTAAGGAAATTTCTGTCTAAACATTTGCTGGCCTCTAAGACAGTCAAGGAGAGACTACAGTGGCACCACATGACAAAGAATATATATATTAGTCCAGGAAAATCACTACCCAAACAAATAATAAAAATAACAACAAAAACAAAAACAAAACAAAACAAAAAAATGTTGGAGGATATATGATTTTTAAAGTTTCCACATTGTCATATTTAGTATAATGTAAAGATTTCTGTTTTATTGAAAATTAATTATCAAACATCCAAGAAAATATGAAAGTATGATTCATACATAGTCAATAGAATTTAACTATAAGGAAGACAAAATATAACACTTCCTAGAAAAAGAGAATATGTTCAATGAACTCATCAAAACCATGTCTAAAGAACTAAAAGAAAGGAGCTGGGGTTGCGGCTCAGCAAGAGAGCACTCGCCTAGCATGTGCGAGGCCTGGGTTCCATCCTCAGCATCACATAAAAATAAATAAATAAAATAAAGGTATTGTGTCCAGCTACAACTAAAAAATAAATATTAAAAAAAAGAACTAAAAGAAAAATGTAAGAAAGATGACAGCAATGGGACTAATCTTGGCCTTGGCTACTACAAATGGGAGCAAATTTTTTACCACACACACAAACACATGAGATAGAGCATTAATCTCTAGAATATGTAAAGAACTCAAAAATCTTAACACCCAAAAGATAAATAACTCAATCAGTAAATGGGCCAAGGAACAGACACTTCTCAGAAGATGATATACAGTCAGTCAACAAATACATGAAAAAATGTTCAACATCTTTAGTAATTATAGAAATGCAAATCAAAACTACTCTGTCATCTCACTCCAGTCAGTCAGAATGGCAGCTATTAAGAATACAAACAACAATAAATGTTAGCAAGGATGTGGGGAAAAAGGCATACTCATACATTGTTGGTGGGAATGCAAATTGATGCAGCCAATCTGTAAAGCAGTATGGAGATTCCTTGGAAAACTTGCAATGGAACCACCATTTGACTCAGCTATCCCACTCCTTAGTTTATACATAAAGGAGTTAAAAACAGCATACTACAGGAACACAGCCACATCAATGTTTATAGCAGCACAATTCACAATAGCTAAATTGTGAAACCAATCTAGATGCCCTTCAGTAAATGAATGGATAAAGAATCTGTGGAATATATACACAATGGAATATTACTCAGCATTAAAAGAGAATAAAATCATGGCATTTGCAGGTAAATGGATGGAGTTAGAGAATACAATGCTAAGTGAAGTAAGCCAATCCCAAAAAACAAAGGCTGAATTCTTTCTCTGATGTGTGAATGCTGATTCATAATGGGAATGGGGGAGTCATGGGAAGTATTTTAGAGAGGGCAAAGGGGAGGGAGGGAGTGGGAGGGAGCATGGGGGGTAGGAAAGATGGTGGAATCCGATGGACATCACTACCCTAAGTACATATATGAATATATAAATGGTGTGACTCTACTTTGTGAACATCAGAGATGTGAAAAATTGTGCTCTATATGTGTTCTATGAATTGAAATGCATTCTGCTGTCATGCATAACAAATTAAAATAAATAAATAAATTTAAAATAAAAAATGACAAGAAAATGAATATCAACAAAGAGGTAAAAATTATTACAGAAGAGCGGACACTCCACCGAGGCAGTCAGCGGCCACCATCTGGGAAAGCTGAAGTATCCACCACCACTCTCCGACAGATTGCAACAACAAAACAGGAGAAATCAAGACTAACAGGAGAAACCAGGAGACTAGAGGCAAGACCCTGGCCAGTGGGCGGCTGGAAACCACAGGCCCGCCGGCGACAGTTCACCCACTGCCTGCGTAACTGGGCGGTAGGAGAACGCCGCCCGCAGACGACCGATCACCTGCCAGCGGCCTGTGATACTGGGCGGCTGGAGACTGCCTGCCTGCCGTGACTGGGAACCGAAATCAAACAGAGGCAGTCCAGTCACACCCCCCTTTAGGACACCCCAGCAAGGAGCCTGGGGCCCGCCATAGCAGAGCAGTGTTGTCACTGGAACTCGGACGTCAGAATACCCTTCCCAGCGGAATCCAAGTTAGCAGGCATAGTTTAACAACACAAAGGAGAGACATCAGAGTAATACAGAACCAAAACAAAGCTATAGAAGAGAGCAGAAACACGACAATCAAAAAGAGCTGGGAAGTAACGTGGACAACATGAGAAAACAAGGGAAAAAAGGAGTACAAACAATGCAAGACAACTTAATGCTACAGGAGGACATAGAAACATCAGAAGCAGGGATAGGGAAAGAACTCAAGGCATACCTAACTCAAATGGAAAGGAATATTAGAGAAGACGTGAGACAGCAAGTCCAAGAAATAAAAGTATATTTTGAAAATGAATTAAACAAACAAATTCAAATGGCAAAGAACGAGCTCTACCAGGAGATAGAGATCTTAAAAAAAAATCAAACGATAATCCTAGAATTGCAGGAAACTATAAACCAAATTAAAAATTCAAATGAGAATATTACAAATAGACTTGATCAAGTAGAAATCAGAACATCAGATAATGAAGACAAGGTTTATCAACTTGAAAAGAGTATAGTCAACACAGAAAAGATGCTTAAAACCCACGAGCAATCTATTCAAGAGATATGGGACGTCATAAAAAAACCAAATTTGAGAGTCATTGGGATAGAAGAAGGAACAGAGATTCAAACCAAAGGAATGGACAGCATATTAAATGAAATAATTGTAGAAAACTTCCCAGAGATGAAAGATAGAATGGATTGCCAAATCCTGGAAGACTACAGGACCCCAAGCATTCAAAACCATAATAGACCAACTCCAAGACACATAATAATGAAGATAGCCAACATACAGAACAAGGAGAGAATATTAAAAGCTACGAAAGAAAAGAGGCAGATCACATTCAGGGGTAAACCAATTAGGTTAACGACGGATTTCTCATCACAGACTTTGAAAGCGGGAAGATCCTGGAACAATGTATTTCAAACACTGAAAAATAATGGATTCCAACCAAGAATGCTGTATCCAGCAAAATTGAGCTTCAGATTTGACAACGAAATCAAAATCTTTCATGATAAACAAAAGCTAAAAGAATTCGCAGCAAGAAAACCAGCACTGCAAAGTATTTTGAGCAAAATACTACAAGAAGAGGAGTTGAAAAATAGTGCACAAAACCAATAGCAGGAAGTAGCTCAGTAAAGGGGGAGGAAAATAACCAAAAAGTAAAATTAGCCAAACTAAAATAAATAAATAAAGAAGCATGACTGGAAGTACAAATCATATCTCAATTGTAACCTTAAATGTTAATGGCCTAAACTCACCAATCAAGAGACATAGGCTAGTAACCTGGATCAAAAAAATAAATCCAACAATATGCTGCCTTCAGGAGACTCATATGATAGGAAAAGACATACACAGGCTGAAGGTAAAAGGTTGGGATAAATCATACCACTCACATGACCCTCGGAAACAAGCAGGAGTGGCCATACTCATATCGAATAAAATCAACTTCAAACCTAAGTTAATCAAGAAAGATAAAGAAGGGCACTATATACTGTTAAAAGGAACCATCCACCAACAAGACATAACAATTATCAATGTGTATGCACCAAACAATGGAGCTGCAACGTTCATAAAACAAACCCTCCTCAAGTTCAAGAGTCAAATAGACCACAACACAATAATTATGGGTGATTTCAATACACCGCTCTCGCCATTAGACAGATCCTCTAAACAAAAATTGAATAAAGAAACTATAGAACTCAACAGCACAATCAACAACCTAGACTTAACCGACATATATAGAATATATCAACCATCATCAAGTGGATACACGTTCTTCTCAGCAGCACATGGATCCTACTCAAAGATAGACCATATATTATGCCATAAGACAACTCTTAGTAAATATAAAGGTGTGGAGATTATACCATGCACCATATCTGACCATAATGGAATGAAATTGGAAATCAATGATAAAAGAAGGAAGGAAAAACCCTACACCACATGGAAAATGAACAATATGTTATTGAATGATCAATGGGTTACAGAAGACATAAAGGAGGAGATGAAAAAATTCTTAGAGTCAAATGATAATACAGACACAACATACCGGAATCTATGGGACACAATGAAAGCAGTTTTAAGAGGGAAATTCATTTCTTGGAGTTCTTTTCTCAAAAAAAGAAAAAACCAACAAATAAATGAACTCACACTACGCCTCAAAAACCTAGAAAAGGAAGAGCAAAACAACAGCAAATGTAGTAGAAGACAAGAAATAATTAAAATTAGAGCAGAAATCAACGAAATTGAAACAAAAACAACCATTGAAAAAATAGATAAAACTAAAAGTTGGTTCTTTCAAAAAATAAATAAGATAGACAAGCCCTTAGCCATACTAACAAAAAGAAGAGAGAGAACTCAAATTACTAACATACGGGATGAAAAAGGCAATATCACAACAGACACTACAGAAATACAGAAGATAATTAGAAAGTATTTTGAAACCCTATATTCCAATAAAATAGAAGATAGTGAAGATATTAATAAATTTCTTAAGGCATATGATTTGCCCAGATTGAGACAGGAAGACACACAAAATTTAAACAGACCAATAACAAAGGAAAAAATTGAAGAAGCCATCAAAAGACTACCAACCAAGAAAAGCCCTGGACCGGATGGGTATACAGCAGAGTTCTACAAAACCTTCAAAGAAGAATTAATACCAATACTTTTCAAGCTATTTCAAGAAATAGAAAAAGAAGGAGCTCTTCCAAATTCATTCTATGAGGCCAACATCACTCTGATCCCAAAACCAGACAAAGATACTTCAAGGAAAGAAAACTACAGACCAATATCTCTAATGAACTTGGATGCAAAAATTCTCAATAAAATTCTGGCGAATCGAATACAAAAACATATCAGAAAACTTGTGCACCATGACCAAGTAGGATTCATCCCAGGGATGCAAGGATGGTTCAATATACGGAAATCAATAAATGCTATTCACCACATCAATAGACTTAAAGACAAGAACCATATGATCATCTCGTTAGATGCAGAAAAAGCATTTGACAAAGTACAGCATCCCTTTATGTTCAAAACACTAGAAAAACTAGGGATAACAGGAACCTACCTCAACATTGTAAAAGCTATATATGCTAAACCTCAGGCTAGCATCATCCTAAATGGAGAAAAATTGAAGGCATTCCCCCTAAAATCTGGAACAAGACAGGGGTGCCCTCTATCACCACTTCTATTCAATTTAGTTTTCGAAGTTCTAGCCAGAGAAATTAGACAGACAAAAGAAATTAAAGGCATAAAAATAGGAAAAGAAGAAGTTAAATTATCGCTATTTGCGGATGACATGATAATATACTTAACAGACCCAAAAGGGTCTACAAAGAAGCTGCTAGAGTTAATAAATGAATTCAGCAAAGTGGCAGGTTATAAAATCAACACGCATAAATCAAAGGCATTCCTGTATGTCAGCAACAAAACCTCTGAAATGGAAATAAGGAAAACCACTCCATTCACAATATCCCCAAAGAAAATAAGATACTTGGGAATCAACCTAACAAAAGAGGTGAAAGATTTATACAATGAAAACTACAGAACCCTAAAGAGAGAGATAGAAGAAGATCTCAGAAGATGGAAAAATGTACCCTGTTCATGGATAGGCAGAACTAACATCATCAAAATGGCCATATTACCAAAAGTTCTCTACAGGTTTAATGTGATGCCAATCAAAATCCCAACGGCATTTCTTGAAGAAATAGATAAAGCAATCATGAAATTCATATGGAAAAACAAAAGACCCAGAAAAGCAAAAGCAATTCTAAGCAGGAAGTGTGAATCTGGAGGTATAGCGATACCAGAGTTCAAACTGTATTACAAAGCAATAGTAACAAAAACAGCATGGTACTGGTACCAAAACAGGCGGGTGGACCAATGGTACAGAATAGAGGATACAGAGACTAATCCACAAAGTTACAACTATCTTATATTTGATAAAGGGGCTAAAATCATGCAATGGAGGAAGGATAGCATCTTCAACAAATGGTGCTGGGAAAATTGGAAATCCATATGCAACAAAATGACATTGAATCCCTTTCTCTCACCAGCCACAAAAGTTAACTCAAAATGGATCAAGGAGCTAGATATCAAACCAGAGACACTGCGTCTGATAGAAGAAAAAGTTGGCTACGATCTACATATTGTGGGGTCGGGCTCCAAATTCCTTAATAGGACTCCCATAGCCCAAGAGTTAACAACAAGAATAAACAAATGGGACTTACTTAAACTAAAAAGTTTTTTTCTCAGCAAGAGAAACAATAAAAGAGGTAAATAGAGAGCCTACATCTTGGGAACAAATTTTTACCCCCCACACATCAGATAGAGCCCTAATTTCCAGAATGTACAAAGAACTCAAAAAATTAAATAATAAGATAACAAATAATCCAATCAACAAATGGGCCAAGGACCTGAACAGACATTTCTCAGAGGAGGACATACAATCAATCAACAAGTACATGAAAAAATGCTCACCATCATTAGCAATCAGAGAAATGCAAATCAAAACCACCCTAAGATACCATCTCACTCCAGTAAGATTGGCAGCCATTATGAAGTCAAACAACAATAAGTGTTGGCGAGGATGTGGGGAAAAGGGTACACTTGTACACTGCTGGTGGGACTGCAAAATGGTGAGGCCAATTTGGAAAGCAGTATGGAGATTCCTGGGAAAGCTGGGAATGGATCCACCATTTGACCCAGCTATAGCCTTTCTTGGACTATTCCCTGAGGACCTTAAAAGAGCCCACTATAGGGATACGGCCACATCAATGATTATAGTGGCACAATTCACAATAGCTAGACTGTGGAACCAACCTAGATGCCCTTCAATAGATGAATGGATAAAAAAAATGTGGCATCTATATACAATGGAGTATTATGCAGCAATAAGAAACGACAAAATCATAGAATTTGCAGGGAAATGGATGGCATTAGAGCAGATTATGCTAAGTGAAGCTAGCCAAGCCCTAAAAAACAAATGCCAAATGTCTCCTTTGATATAAAGAGAGCAACTAAGAACAAAACAGGAAGGAAGAGCATGAGGAAAAGACTAACAGTAAACAAAGACGAATGGGGGGAGAGAAAGGGAGAGAGAAGGGAAAGGATATGCAAATGGTAGGAGACCTTCAATGATACACAAAAGTATAAGAGGTTATGATGGGCAAGGGGGAGGGGGGAAAAGGGAGAGAATTGAACAACAGCTGAGGAGGCAGAGAGGGAAGGTGGGAGGGGAGGGGAGGGGTGGGGGGATAGTAGGGGATAGGAAAGGTAGCAGATTAAGACAGTCACTAATATGCCATTAGGTAAAAATGTGAGTATGTAACAGATGTGATTCTGCTATCTGTATTTGGGGTAGAAATGGGAGTTCAAAACCCAATAGAGTCAAATGTATGAAAGATGATTTATCAAGAGCTCTGTAATATTTGGAACAATCAATAAAAAAAAGGAAAAAAAATGCCAAAAAAAATTATTACAGAAGATCTAAAAACTCTGCAGCTGAAACATAGAATAACTGAAACAAAGACCCACTGAAAAGATTCAGTAGTAAATTTGAATTGAAAGAAAAAAAAAGAGTCCTTGAATTTGATGGTCCATCAATTGAAATTATTTAGTCTGAGGAATAGTAAAACACAAGAATGAAGAGAGCCTAGCGTCAGAGACCTGTAACATACCATCAGGCCTTTTAGCACACCTGTAATGGGAATTAGAAAGAAAGATACACAGAAAGGAAAAGAAAATATATTTAAAGTAATATTAACATAAAAACTTCTAAAATTGACGAAAGACATTAGTCAGCATAAGAAAGGAGCTCAGCAAACTTGAAATCATAGATACACTGTCCAAAGCCAATGCTAGATAATCTTGAAAGCTGCTACAGAAAAGTGACATTTTACTTCCCATCAGTAACCACTGAGGCCAGAAGTTAGTAGGAGGATATACCCAAAGTTCTGAATGCACTGAATGCAAAAAAAAAAAAAAGAAAAACAAAACAAAACAAGAATTCCATATGTAACCCCGATGCTGTTTGAAAATGAAGGAGAAATTAAGATTGTCTCAGAAAAACACTTAGAGACCTTTTTGCTAGCAGATCTGACTATAAATTTTTGAAAGGAAATTCCATCAGACATTGCTTCTTTGAAAAGAAAATTCTAAAAATGACAAATTTTAGGCTAGATATTACTGAGAAAGAAAAAAAAGACAGAAATTACTAAAATCAGCATCAGAACCAAAGGACATTAAGGAACTACTATGAAAAACTGAATTCCAACATTAGATAACCCAGATGAAAGCAAAAAGTCCTAGAAATAAATGACCCATATTTCTCACTCCCATCAAGGCAATTATCAAGAATGTAAGCAACAATAAATGTAGGTGCGGATGTGAGGAAAAATGTACACTCACACATTTTTGGTGGAACTGCAAATTGGTGCAACCACTCTGGAAAGCAGTAAGGAGATTCTTCAAAAACCTAGGATTGGAACCAAAATTTGACTCAGCAGTCCCACTCCTTGGTACATATCCAAAGGATTTAAAATCAGTATACTACATTGATACAGCTACATAAATATTTATAGCAGCACAATTCACAACAGCCAAGCTATGGAGCCAAACTAGGTGCCCTTTCATATGAAAGATGCATGGATAAAGAAAATGTGTATATGGAGTATTACTCAGCCATAAAGAAGTATTACTTGATGACATTTGCCTGTTAATGGATGGAAATGAAAGCTATCATACTAAGTGAAATAAGCTAATTACCAAAAGTCAAAGGTCAAATATTTTCACTGGTATGTGGAAGCTAATCCAAAATAAGGAGTCAGGAGGTTAAAAAAAAAAAAAGAATACAGATCAGTGGAGTAGGCATAAGGGAATGAAGAGAAGGGAAGGAAATGGGAAGAGAGTGAAAGGAATCTGACTTAACATGGTATATCCTATGTACATCTATGAATATACCACAGTGAATCTCACCATAATGCACATCCACAAGACACTAATTAAAAAAAAAAACTATAAGTAAATAGCAGAAAGATCTGTAGGGTAGGTGAAAGGGAATAGGGGATGGGATGAAAGGGAAATAAAGGAACGTACCGGGGACTGATTTAGAACAAACTATTTCATGTTCTTGTAATTATATCAAAACGAATCCTATTGCCATGTGTAATTCAAAAGAAATAAAGTAAAAATGAAGTCGAGTTGGTAATGGCACTGTATCTTAGAGTCTGAACTGCGAGTGATGTAATATAGATACAAAAATAGTAAAATAAAATCCAGTATTTTTAAATATCCAGCCAATCTTCGGTTCTTCATTCCTTCTGCATTTCTATGAATCTTTATGGTATCATTTTCCTTTAGCTTTAGAATTCCACTTAATACTTGTTGTGATATTCTGTTGGTTATGGATGTTTCAGCATTTTGTTTTTAAAATGCGTTTTTATTCCTGAAGTTTATTTTCTCTGAATATAAAATTCTGAATCACTAGTTTGTTTTTAATTTCACACTTTAAATGTATCAGCCTTATTGTTGCTCTTTTGAAGCTAGTGTATCGTTTTTGCTCTGTTTTTATTGGCTATCTTTTATTTTTTTTGATAAAGGAGTTTTATTAGATAAAAAAGAAGAAATAGACTAGATGAATAGATGTAGCAAGTAAAGAAATTAAATTAGTAATTTTAAATTTCCTGCGGAGGATAACTCAAGCCCAGGAGTTCTACTGCTTTATTTTACCAAATGTTTAAAGAGGACACAGTACTAATTATTTATAAAAATAAATGGGAGCACTTCTCAACTCATTCTATGAAGCTTGTATTTTCCTGATACCAAAACTTGATAAAGGTATCACAAGAAAACTAAAAACAAATATCACTAATGAATATGTTAAAAAATTCTCAGAATTCTATAATTCAAGTTAAAGCTCCCAGTAGAAATATTGAAGGTCTTTTTACCAGCCAATATGTTGTTTTACTGTGGCAGTTAAACTAAACAAAATGTTGAAACCACTCATTTACTAGCATTGAAATGATACAATGACTTTTAAAACCTTAGGAGAGGATTTATTACTACTTTAAACTTTTATATGTAAATATAATTATGTTGAGTGGTTGAAGGTGTAGTTCAGTGGAAGAGCTATTCCCTAGAATGGGCAAGACACTATTTTTTATTTATCACAATTCTTTATGCAAGATTTAAATTTGAATAGAATACGAACACCCTGAAATTCTTTTTCTCCAATATAAAGAAATAATCCCAATCTAAGCCTTGCTAATTCACATACATATTACTTTTTCCATGTGAAGGGAAATAACAAGCTGCTTAATTTATGGTATGTGTGAGTGTCTGTGGTTTGGAAACATAAATTAAGAATTTAATGATATTCTTTAATCACCTTGCTCATATTTGTGTCACATTCCAGTTCTTTTTGTATCTTATATAAACTCATACAGGTTCATGTCTGGTGGGCTATTTCCCTGTATAAATGCAGTTAGGGAAATTGCAGAAAATTATTAGTATCTATATTAAATCACTCGCAATTCAGACTCTGAGATACAGTGCCATTAGGAACTCTTCTTCTGTAAATTTACTGACAAGTTTCTATAACTGTGTCAATTTGCTACCATATAATTCTGCACAAATGCTGAATGTTATGACAGGTCATTTGATTTTTCTCTTTTGATTTCCAGGACAAACTGAAAAAATGCCTCATTTCTGATATCGAATTTGTTTGGGGAGTAAGGCTGAGGGAAGATTGGAAAGAAGATAAACAATAGAAAATGCAAAAACATCATACATATCTTTAAAAACAGGAAACTTCCTTAGCTAAAGGCAGCTGCACAGATTCGGATTGCACTTTGTATGGAGAAAGCAAGTAAGGAGAAACGTGACTCCTTTTATCTCCACCATGAATAAGCTGGGTTAACTACAAAATCAACCACAACACTTCCACCACCCTTTTCTTTCAGAGAATTGAGGTCCCCAGGATAAGTAACGAAATCATCTGAACTCCAAACTGAGCCCTCTTCTCCACCTCCAGGGGTGGATCATGAAGTCTCCTGGGATTTGGAAGATTTGAAAGGAAGAGGAGATGTCACATGAAAGGGTAAGAAAAAAATCTGCTGAAATGTTCAAAAGTTATTGGAAGCCAGCGTGGGCTGGAGTGTCCACTGGCATACTCAAGAAGAGTTCACACACTTGGTGTCTTCTTTTTCTGGCACTGTGTCCTACATGTGCAAATTGGTCCATCTCTTTCCCCTTGCTTCTCAATGTGTGCTTTAAACTGATTGAATAAACATGATTCAAATGCCATTTTCACCTGAGAGCCTTTCTGTTCTGTAACCTATGTGTTTCTTTGATACCTGGTAGTGTATCAGAGACTATTGTACATTTAGTTTTCCTCTGAGACAGAATTTTACAGAATGGAGTTTGGTTTCCATATGTTCTGTCAGTGTAGAAAATAGTATAAGTAATAAAATATGGAAGGAAGGGGCAGAAGTTGGGAGGAAGAATAAGACTATCAGCACCTCATTCTGTAAAGGCTGGGAGCCAAAGGAGAGCTTGTGAAGCTGTCTAGTAGCATCTCAACATACTTAAAATTGCAAAGAAAGCTAATGTTATTAAATTTGGTAATATAGCAGATCTACGAGTGGCTAATTCTATTGTTGTTCTGAATAAAGAATAAATATATTCTATCCAATGAAAGGAGAAACCTTTCTGAATTAGAAGGATTAAAAGTAAGAAGAATAAGGAAAACATATAATTTAGTGAAAAGTGTTTAATATGTGTACTGGGGATGTATCTCTCTCTTAGTGGAGTGCTTGCTTAGTATGTATGAGGCCCTGGGTTTGATTCCTAGCATTGCTATGATTAATAATAATAATAATAGTTAATGATAATAATACAATGTAACCAAACATAACCATTATATCAATACACATAAATGGACTCTACTTCTCTGTAAAAATAAACAGATTTTGAGGTTGGATCACAGGCCAACTTCAACTCTATTCTGTTTTAAAAGGCACAGTAAAGTCATATAATTTAGAAAGATTAAAAATATAAAGATGTATATAAATAGATGAAAAAATAGTTATAACTGTTAGTTATAACTATAAGATATAATTGGGTCAAATGGACTCAATATAAAATAACAAATAACTAATTAACATCTAGAAAATGACTGTAATGAAAACCTCACATGGTATTATGTATAGAAAACATTAAAATGGAACTCAAAATTCATAGCCATTAATTCTCATATGGCCATATGAAAATAAATGAAAACAAATCAAGGAGATGACTGTAAAAGTAAAATAAAGCAGAAAAAATGATTGTAAACTGAAATAAATTAATCAGTAATAATACAAAAAGTGAGCAAAAATATAAACAAAACAACTGATACCTTAGAAGAAAAAAAATTCATACAGCATTAACAAACTAACCAATACAAAAGAGAAAAAATAATCTCAAATTCACAAAAGAAGAAACAACATGGGTTTAGTTGTCGTAGAAACAGAGGAAATTTAAAAAAATTGTTAAGATTTGGATTTGAGATGTTCTGGAGAAGCTCCTGTTAATGCGCATTGTCATGTGAATTGATATTTTATGGGAACACAAAGGAAAGATCAAGCACAGAACATATAAGGATTTAGAATGTGGTGACTGGAATCTCAAGTTAAAGTATGTCAAAATATGAAATTATGAATATACTGGAAGAAAATGAGTAAATCATTTATGCCTTGGAATAAGGCCTTTCTCATTATTTTAAATCTGGAAGTTACAAAATGAGAGATTGAGACTAAACCATCCTTACACTATTATAGTTGTTTATATTACTACACATAATGACATGTGGTTTAATGATGCACTGCACATATCATGGTGGTCTCATAAAATTATGTCAACTTAGTGATCACAGCCGTCTGTGTGTAATCACTCTCCATCCTGTTCTCATGATGATGAAATCTCTTAATGGCAAATTCTCTAGAACTTATTGGTTATTAAACACACATGACTGAATACCACTTTGACTTTTTGAATCACATAAATATATCAACTATTCAAAAATATTAAAAATATGATTACATTAAGAATATTCTTCTAGCTCTAGATTTTTAGGTTTCCTCTCTTTGTCTCTGTCTTTTTCTCTCCATGCTCTTCTTTTCATGTTTAATGAAAAGCATGATATTAAATCAATCACTTTTGTGATAAATTTAGCTTTCCCACAGTTGTTCTATAAAAACAACTTTAGAGAAACACCAAGCTCCTTCAGTAAAATGCATGACGTGAGCTCACCATCTAACACCGCATAAGAGCAGAGAGGGCCTGGGCTCACCTGGGACCAGGAGACTGTATGGTGATCCCAGCTGTGTCATCCAAAAAAGGCACAGTGAAGGAAACCCAGCATCTAGCACCTCCTCTTGGCTTGTTTTGTTGTCAGTAAGATGGGGTGGGTGAATCCAGTGGTCAGGATCACTGGTGTTTCTCCAGCTTGGCATGAATATGCTCAAAAAAATACATTCTTAGATTCCAGGGCATCCGTACTTTCAAGCATGTTGTCAAATCTGTCTTGCCAAGAATTGTCCCAATTTCTAGTCCTACAGCTAATTCAGAGATGAAGAAAAGAGTTAAAACTTTTCCTATACTCTGCACTTCTATTAATTTTTAGGCATTTTTTCGTTCTTCTTATTTTTCTTTTTAATTTGAGCACTTTTACAGAAAAACTCAAGGCTGTTATCAAGAAAGAAGAAAACAAATGGATACTAAACATGAAGGGTAAAAAGGGTTTCCGTGTTTTATTTGTTTATGATAAAACAATAAATGTTGAGGGTCTGTTACATTCTAGAAATTCAGATCAATTACCTAAGTGCCTCAAAATTTTATTTTAATTAATTTCTTGGAGTAAATATGGAATTACCATCTGCCCACTAGGCATTTTTTTTAAGTAGTGTATAATTGATTTTCCAGATTTAAATCTTACTGAGGCATTTTTAAAAGTTAAAGATAATCCAATCAGTTTTAGACAATTAAAATCCTCATTTGTTTTTCAAGGTATGATTTGTAAATAATAATAAGGAGACAGAGAGACAGACAAGGTGCAGAGGCAGGGAAGGTGGCAGAGTGGCTCTTTGTCCACGTGGCCACATTTATTTATATCATTAGGTTACCATTAGTACCAACAACCACATTATTGTTTAGAGTATCAGTAAGGTTGCTTATTCTGCAGTTGCATTTCAGAGTTACAATATACAATGTTAGGAGCTTTGTGCAGTTCTCAAGAAGTTTCTTTGTCTGAAGTTACTGTTAGGTGGGCAGATCCAGGAGCACTGGAGCTTTTGAAACATTGTAGTTATCAAGCAAACAAATTCCTTTATTCCCAGGAGTTATGTGCCTAAGATTAAGGTCCAAGCTGATAAGACTCTAGCAAGGAGGGCATTACCATAGCAACTGGGCATCCTATGTATTTGCAAAGAAACTTTCCCAGGCACCAAGCATGCCACAATCACAAAGTTTATCAGAGAACCAATCTCAAACACAGAACTCCTACAATGGTTAGTTAGTAATTATAATTTTATTGCCCTTATTATTACCATACAATAGTAATATTAATTTGAAAATGATCATTATAGCCTGTTGAAGCATTTTGTATTTAAATTATTTACTGTATTTCATTTTAAGAAGTATTTACATCAGAGTTTATTGTTAATTGTCAATGATTTCCAAATGAAAGCAAAGCATTTTTTTTCAATGTTGTTGTTTGAACTCAGAAGCATTGTATCACTGAGCTACATTCCCAGATATTTTTATTTTATTTTATAATAATTATTATTATTTTTCGAGATGGGGTCTTGCACAATTGCCCAGGCTGCCATCCTCCTGCTTCAGCCTCCCAATCTCTGGGATTACAGGCATGTGTCACCATGCCTGGAGGAATGAAATAACTTAGAAGGCCAGATCTGAATATTAGACTTGCAATATGTCTTTGAGTAACAGTCTCCTTGGAAGTGCATTATCTCTAGAAGAACCATCTCCCACAAAAAGAAAAAAGAGAACAAAGGCTCACATTAAAAGAATGTGAGTCGTATTTATGAAGCCTATTAAATAAAAATTAAAGCTGAGGATATAGCTCAGGGTACTTGTTTAACATGCACGAGGCCCTGGATTCTATCCTCAACACTTACAAAACAGCAAAAAATATATAATAAATAAATAAAATAATAATAATAATAATAAAATAAAGATTCCAGGAGGCTATCATTTTGGACAAAGCTCCTTAATTGACCAGACTAAAAACCAAAATAAAGTCATTCTTTTTAAATCTCCAAGTCATCAAATTGAAACTAAGCTATTTATCTAATATTCTGAAAAATCAGAATTAGAAGGGTAACAATCAAATTTCTGAAAGAGGCCACTTTAAATTGGTATGACAATGATGAACCTTCCTCTGTCTTAATTCTTCTTTTTTCTTTCTTTCTTTTCTTTCTTTCTTTTCTTTTTTTAGTTGTAGTTGGACACAATACCTCTACTTTATTTATTCATTTTTAAGTGGTGCTGAGGATTGATTGGATCCAGCACCTTGAATGTGCTGGGAGAGTGCCTACCCCTGAGGCAAAACCCCAGCTGGTAATGCTTTTTATTTTGGTAACATTTTTTTTAATTTAATTTTATTATTTACAAAAGTGGAGCACAATTTTTTATTTCTCTAGTTGTACAAGATGTAGAGTCACATCATTCATGGAATCATTCCCATACATAGGGTAATAATGCTGTCTCATTGCACCATCTTTCCCACCCCTGTACCCCTCCCCCCCCATCATCCCCTTCAATCCAAGTTCCTCCATCCTTCTCTTTCCCTTCCTCCATCATAAATCAGAGTCCACTTAGAGAAAACATTTGACCTTTGGTATTTTAGGATTGACTTATTTCTTTTAGCATATCTTCCAGCTCCATCTATTTACCTGCAAATGCCATAATTTTATTCTTCTTTAAGGAAAATATCCCATTGTGTATATATACCACATTTCTTTATCCATTCATTTATTGAAGGGCATCTAGGTTGGTTCCACAGTTTATCTTACGTGATTTGAGTTGCTATAAACATTGAGGTGGATGCATCAATGGATTATTTCAGGTTACTTCTTTAAATAAAAATTAAGGGAAAAAATCAAGTTGCCCTAATTCTCATTTAAAGAAGTAACCTGAAATAACCTGATATTAATCATTTTTTTTCTTATTGGTTCCTCTTCCCTGCCCTGTTTTACTAGGAAAGTAATTTTGAAATGATGAATGCACATTTTGGGTAGGGGGGCGGGTACTGGGGATTGAACTCAGGGGACACTCAACCACTAAGCCAAATCCCCAGCTATATTTTGTATTTTATTTGAAGAAGGGGTCTCACTGAGTTGCTTAGCTCCTCACTTTTCCTGGGGCTGGCTTTGACTCAGAATCCTCCTGTCTCAGTTTTCAGAGCGACTGGGATTACAGATGTACACCACCACCTAACCTTTCTCTTTCTATGAAACAAAGTTTTTGCTCAGATCATCAGAAAACTTATTGTGTTTATGGAATGAAATGTTCCTAGGTTCCAAAATCTAAAAATAAAACCTATTAAAATCATTAAACTTTTTTTCCTTTGACGAGCCAATAAACTTTTTTTTTAATACACATAGGAGAAAATAGTATAAGACATTCTTTTTGAGTTTGTAGTTTAAAAACTAAAGAACCATAGTCTAATCTTCCAAAGAGAAAAGATGAACAAGAATGATATTATTGGTAATTGGAAAAAGTCTACATCCCTGGGTACTGGTCATCTATCTCTTTCTGGTTGTCTATTAAAATCAGCATTGAGCTGGACATGATGGCCCATGCCTGTGATACCACTGAGCCAGCCTCAGCCACTTGGAGAGGCACTTAACAACTCAGTGAGATCTTATCTCTAAATAAAATACAAAAACGGGTTGAGGATGTGACTAAATGGTTAAGCACTCCTGGGTTCAATCCCTGGTACCAAAAAAAAAAAAAAAAAACACCATCAATCAAACAATTCACTGATTATTAAAGAAACAACCAGGTATTTAATAACACTCAGCTTCTGTTTGACCACATGCTGTCTGTGATGGATGTATAAAATTCCATAAATTGTTACTATCCTTATTATTATCCATGGGAAGATTGTGCTGGTACACATGAAATAATTAGATGATCACGTATAAATGGTATAGCATTTAACCTCTCCGACCCCAAAAGGCTATTGAACAAGGTAAATAAAAGGTTTTTGACATAAAGCAGATATTGAAGTACTGCATGCTGAGGTTGTCACTGGAGTCCTAGGCCAGAGGACCCATCCTAGGAATCCCACCAAATCAGCTCTGGCCACACCTCAACAACTAAGTGGGGAAAGTAAACGTGCAACACAGGAAAATAATTTTAATCAAAATAGCTGTATTGGGAAGGCAAAGCAAAATCAAGCCTCTTAGTATTGTCTTTGAGGATACTGACATGAGCTTAAGGTTGAAATGAAGGAAGAGTTGGAGCAGGGGGAGAAAGGTATGGAGGACTGCCCAATCTTGGTCAGACTTGTCTGATTGACCATTATCTCAGATTGGATTCTGCATGGTGGTTCCAGAGAACTCGTGTTCACACCAGGGAGCGATCTCCATTTGCTTTGCGGGACATTTATCCATCAGACCTGTGATCCTGGAAGGGGACAATTCAGTTTCCATGAAATTATTGCTTCTGGTTGGGGAAGGGTCCTATCATGGGGGTGATTTGCTGTTCCTAGAAAGTCTGGGGCAATGACTAGAGATTTTTATGTGCCACTCCAGTGGTCTGTAACAGGACATTGTAAAAGTTGGCAGCTGAATATCACTACAAGGCTTGAAGATATCTAGTCTTGGAAGGGGATGAGATAGGTTAGGAAAATTTAAGCTAATAGCCCTTGTATTACATTTCTTGAGTAATTAACATGCCTACCTGCAGAGCAGAGAAGAGCAGAGCAGCAATCTTATGCAAAATAAGGTAATAGAGGAGACAGATACAAAATGAAGCCAGGATGACAAGCTGTATCCTATTTTTTGTTAGCTGTTGGACATCTGAAGGCCCAAGTGGATGACCAGTGCTTGTAGTAAGAGTAACTTCTAATTTTCTGTGATGAGAGTGCATTTATAGCTTCATACTGATTCCCATTCACCGGAGTAACTCCTACCCACATCATTTTAATGAATGAGTAAAAAAGGAAGACTATAAACTACTATGAGGAAAAAACATTAACAAAGCATTATCAAACTCTTCGAACCTAGACTTGATCTGGTATATGATGAGAGACAAGGATAGGAGGGTCTCAATTAAATAAAAATGGTTATGCTTGGGAAGAAATAGCAAGAACAATTGGTTGAAATAGGAAAGACAGGAATGATGAATAGTCTTTAGTAACAGGTAGAGACTTGGATGTGATAACCAGAAGCTGTGCTGAAATAGTACTGTCTCCTGGGACCGTGAAGGAGAAAAACCTTCTACCTTGATCTAAAAGATAAGTTTAGTGTTTGGAATCAAACTGGGAATCAAACTGGCAAAATACAGATTAACAAGAGAAAAGACCATGTTTGTTCGCTGATGTCTACAGGAGCTCACAGAATATGTGACTCTAAGAGATGGTCAGAGAGTGGGGGTTATTTACTATCTTATGCTTACAGGGCTGGGGCCTTCTGGGAAAACGAGGCAGTGGAAAGCCCCTGCCTCTTCAAACCCCAATTCTTGTGATCAAGTTAGAAAGATTTTAGACAAGTCACTTGGGGTTACAGGCATGAGTTTATTAGAAGGGAGAAGAAAGGAGAAAGGGACCACTTTCAAGGGAGGGAGTGGTCCTCCCAGAATGAAGGGCAGTCCACTCCTTTTGCCCTCCATTTTTATCTGAGGGTCCCAGGAAAGTTCCAAGACAGTCCCTCCCAGCTCCACTTCTTTTATTCCCCATATTTTTTATTGGTACATTATAGTTGTACAAATAATAGAATTTGTTGTTACATATTGATACATGCAAACAATATAACTATGACTTGGCTGACATCACCTCCCAGGATGTCCCCTTCCCCTCTCTTCTTCTCTCACCTGATCCCTTTTCTCTACTCTACTGATCTCCCTTTGATTTCCATGAGACACCCCTCACCTTTCTTTCATTTTTAGCATCCACATATGAGAGAAAATCTAACCACCCTTGACCTTCTGAATTTGGTTTATTTCGCTTCACATAGTACTCTCATGTTTCATCTATTTTCTTGCAAAAGACATCATTTTCATTTTTACTGATGACTGAATAAAACATATGGTTTGGTTATTCTGAATGGTACTGCTCTAAACATGGGTATGCAAGTATTACTATAGTATTACTTTAATTTTTCAGGATAAGTACCAAACAGTGGTATAGCTGGGTCATGTAGTTGTTTCATTGTCTTTTGAGGAATCTCCATACTGATTTCCGTAGTGGTTGTACTAATTTACAATCCCACTAACAGTGTAAAATGTTCCTTATTCTCCACATTCTTTCCAGCATTTATTATTGTTTATATGCTTGATGGCTGCCATTCTGACTGTTATGGGATGAAATCTCAGTGTAGTTTTCCTTTGCATTTCCCTAATTGTTAATGATGGTGAATTTTTTTTTCATGCTTCTTTGAGAAGCATCTGTTTAACTTATTTGCCCATTTATTAATTGATAATTTTTGGTGCTTCATTTTATATATATTCTTGATGTTAATCCTCTGTCAAAGACTAGCTAATAAAGATTTTTCTACTAATCTGTTGGTTCTCTCTTTACATTCTTACTTATTTCTTTTTCTATGCAGAAGCTTAGTTGATGCCATCCCATTTATTAATTTGGCATTATTTTCTGAGTTTTAGGGATCCTATTGAGAAACTTGTTGCTTGTGCCTATATGATAGAGTGTTGACCTTATGATTTCTTTTTGAAATTGCAGAGTTTCTGATGTAATTTCTAGGTCTTTGATCTATTTTGAGTTGATTTTTATGCAGGGTGAGAAATAAAGGTCTAGTTTCATTATTCTACATATGGATACCCAGTTGTCCCAGCACTATTTGCTAAAAAGGCTGTTTTTCTCCAATGTATGTCTTTGGCATATTTGTCAAGAATCAGATGTCTTTATCTGTGTGTCTTCTATTCTGTACCTTTGGTCTATGTGTCTGTTATTATTATACAGCACTATATCATGCAGATTTTGTTATAATAGCTCTGCAGTATTATTTGAAGTCAGGTATTTTGATGCCTCTAGCATCACTTTTTTTTTTTTTTGCCTTAAAATTGTTTTGTCTGTTCTGGGTCTTTTTCTCTTCCAAATGAGTTTTAGGACTGACTGTTTTTTTTCCTAGTTCTGTGAAGAATGTCATTGGTAGTTTAATAGGGATTGCATTGAATCTGCATATTGCTTTTTGTTGTATGGCCATTTTGTAAATACTAATTCTGCCTATATAAGTCCTTTCCATTTTCAAAGGTCTTCTTCAATTTCTTTCTTCACTGTTACGTATTTTTCATTGTAGAGGTCTTTCACCTTCTTGGATAGATTAATTCCTAGGTATTTTATTTTTCTTCTTTTTTTTGTTTGAGGTTATTATGAAATGGGAGAATTTCACTCATTTCTTTCTCAGCAGGTTCATTGTTGGTATACAGGTAAGATACTGATTGTTATATGTAAATTTTGTAAAATGCTACTTTGCTGAACTTGTTTAATGATTCTAACTGTCTTTTGGTGGAACTTTTTGGATCTTCTAGGATCTTATCATCTGTAAGCAGTGATAATTTTCCTTCTTTCTTTCATATTTTTGTACCATTTATTTCCTTGTCTTGTTTAATTGCTTTGGCTATAATGTACAGTACTATATTACACAGGAATGGTAGGAATAGACTTCCCTGTCTTGTCCCAGATTTTAAAAAAATATTTTCAGTTTTTCACCATTTACTAGTGAGTTTGACATCAGATTCCTTATATGTATCCTTTATGGTTTTGGGGTAGTTTCCTTCTATCTTTAGTTTCTTCAGGGCTTTTATCATGAATAGGTACTGAATTTTATCAGAGGCTTTCTCTGCATCTCTTGAGATTTTCTCTGCATTTTTATGTGAGTTTTGTCCTTAATTCTAATAATGTGATGGATTACAATTACTGATTATCATATGTTAAACCATTCTTGCCTCCAAGATCCACCTTTTGACTTTTGACTGAAATAGAATGCCATTAGACATTTGAGTCTTCACTGCAGTGACCACTGTAGGTCACTTTGGCTCATGCTGACCAGTTCTACTGGAACCTATTCTTACAGATTTTATGGATAGGGGGAATTATTCTTGTCTCCCCCTTCAAGGTAACTTTTCTTCTTCTTATAGAGCTTTCAGGGCCTGCATTTCTCCTGCAGATGACAAGTAGTTTCTGAGTAATGCGATATATCCTGCAGAATTAAGACAGACAGGCCTAAGATAAAATTAATTTTACAAGTGAAAGCATGTGGGGCTCAACACAGTGGGCCAATTTTATACAATTATTCCCGTCATGTTCCCACCACTCATGTCTGTCTATATGTTATCATTATTACAGAGAGGTGGAGAAATCATACATGGTAAAACAAATGACTTTTAAGAGATAAATGTACCCTTAAGAGAAGAGAAGGGAGATTTGATAGTATTGTGACAATGTCCATTTAGTTGATTTCTTATCCTGCTGTCAATCTCTCCTCCATGGTGCTAGGGGATAATCTCCCTTATTGTTTATGACCATTGAATTAATTAGCTTTGCTTTTAGGCAGATTTAGGTGGGGGCTGTTGGGAGAACAAAAACCTCATCTTGAATCTTTTGATTTTCAGATGTATTCAGCTCCTTATGCCAGAGCCTTCTGGATTTCTTCAGAAAGCAGATATACAGTCAACAATGACATCCTCCAATTATCAATGTTCAGGATGGGTTGGGTGTGTGGTTTTCCTGGAAGCCACCCTAGAGGGAGGATTGCAGTTGTCCAGATGTACGATTGACACAAGTTAAAAAAAATGTTGAATGATATGAAGGAAAATGTACAAAAGATAGAAAATTGATTTTCCATCTGAGGAAAACAAGTCCAGGTTATACTGTAAAATAACAACCTATTACATCTACAGTTCATCAAAGAGATATGGTACAATGTAAAGAATAATGTGACATTCCACTCTGTTGTTTCAAATTGCTTTAAATTCATGTCTTCCTCAGTGCTTCAAAATTATAATGAATGCAATGAAGCTTTACCAAATGGCACCTCAAACAGCTCCTACCAAAGACAGAAAAGAAATGACTCAAGTGACTCCCACATCCCACGTAGAATTTTCCTTCATAAGTCACAAAGGATTGGTTCTAGGACACCTGGGGATGCCTAAGTCTATGTTTGCTCAAGCCCCTTGTAAAAAAAAATATCAGTGATACCTATGCACATTTTCCTGTATACTTTGTTTTTGGGTGATTTATAATGTAAAAACCATGTAAGTATTTGTTATACTGTATTGTTTAGGAATGATAACAAAGGAAAATATGCGTTATGTGTATCTGTTCAGTATAGATCCACTTGAAATATATTTTCAGTCTGTAGTTGATTAAATCCATAGATGTAGGACCTGTGGGTACAGAAGTGGCTAAACCCTTTGATCCTAATACTGCTTCTGCTGCTCAGCAGTACATTCTGCTCCTCATGTCGTGCCTGGCTGAACTGCCTACACTATGACCAACACTATTTTGATCTCTCATCTGGAAATTCTGTATTCTCAATTATGTCTCCACATTCATCTATACAGAGGCTAGGGCTCTCTACAACACCCAACCAGTGTGTCCATCATCGGTGCTTCTTCCTAGATGGGGGAAGATTTATTCTAGTTCCCTCCAGGTGATAAAACTGTCATCTGCCAGAAAAAAAAATGTGTTTATATTGTTACATGATTTAGTCAGTCATGAGCAGGTGGGTAGGGGGAAAGACAATAATTTATAGGGAGGAAATTTGACATATGCATCAAAGAGAGTCTATAGGTCATAGGACTTAGGATAATAGAGAACTTTATTAAAGCAGATTAAGAACAAAAGAAACCTTTACCAGGAAACTCTAATACCAGCCTGGGAAGGAAGGAAGCTAAGCCATACACTCTCTGCTCCAGAAATATTCAAAGTCAGATTGGTAGGAAAGCTTCATTGTTTTAACAGTTCCATCTTCAAAATCTTTGGGAAGAAGGGAGTTTTTAGAAGTGGAACAGGATGCAGTAGGTCAAAAGACAAAAAAATCATAGGTTCAAATCATAGGTCTCACTGCCAGCAATTTCACAGATATTAACTCTTTCTGAGGGCTGGGAGTCTTCCTTACCTTGTCAAAGAGAGTGTAACTTCCTAGGTCCAGCATCTGTGCCTTCCGGTTTCATAGTGGGAGAGATTCCAAGTTCAGTCTTAAAAGCCCTTGAGATGGGCTTGGTGGTGCACACCTGTAATCCCAGTGGCTCGGAAGGCTGAGGCAGGAGGATTGCAAATTCAAAGCCAGCCTCAGCAAAAGCGAGGCACTAAGCAACTCCGTGAGACCCTGTCTTTAAATAAAAGACAAAATAGGGCTGGGGATGTGGCTCAGTGGCCAAGTGCCCTTGAGCTCAATCCCTGGTCCTCTCACCCCCCCAAAAAATGCCCTTGACTATCTAATGCCTACGTTAACCTCCCTGAGGTGACCCATTCAGTCTGTCCTGACTCTCTGCATTCTCCATCTTTCTCATAAACTCCTGCCTGCTCCTATGTGTGAAATTCTTCCTGCAGGGTCTCAGAAACCATTGGGTTGCGTACTCCTGGGGTAGCTCCAATTTTACAGGCTTCCTCCCATATATCAATGTTATTCAAAATTCTACGTAGGATGTGGGAGTCACTTCTTTTCTTTCTTTGGTGGGGGGTGTTTGAGGTGCCATTGGGTAAAGCTTCATTGCGCTCATCAGAAGTCTGAAGCACTGAGGAAGTCTTACGAATGCACATCTGGTTGTCTCCTCCTTGGCACATTGTTATATTGGTGACCCTATTTTGCTAGGCACAAACACTTTGGGGCCAGCCTCAAGACTTGTGGTGGTGGTGAAGTTCCTGCCTGTCTAAAGGACTGCTCTTCCTTCCAGTTGTTCTTCCGTTTCACATAAGGCTTTCCAGAGAAAGTGATAAGGAACCACCCAAATTTGCTGAGTCACTCTGACTCACTTCTCAAGGTGACCCACAATAAACTTTGCTCATTATGATCTCATTATATGATGCTAAATTATCTGCCCAGGAAGGCTTTACCATCTGCTGCTTTTGAACACATGATGTATTAAGAAGAATGATTTCCAACTGAGCATGCTTAGGAAGGTGCCCACCTCTGCATGGGATGATGATGTGGAAAACAACCTCACCTACCCAGACAAAAAGAATGGACTAATATGTGTCTGGGTGAGCAGGGACACTGAGTGCAGTCACAGTGAGCACCTTCTCCCCTAGTGTACAAGGTCCTGCCCCTGTATTCTAATGGCTGAGTACTATGGGGTGTGCAGTCTCCTAGGATTTACTATCTCCCATTGGGTTGTTTAAAGAAATCTATCTTGAGTTGTCCCCACCTCCCTTTGTTCTCTTGTGGTGGGAAAGTCTCCTTGGGATGAAGACCTGAGTGCATCTTGGCACATACCTTTGTGGGTGAGGCCAACCCTTCCCCCTCACCTCCTTTTGTCAAGGGGCTATGATTTTTCACACTCCAGTGTTACCTGTTTGTGCACTGTGCTCTCCCCTCCAGCTGCTTTTCTTACATCCAAAATTTAGATTTAAGGCAAAATACTCTATTCTGAAAATGCAACACACCAGAGTTTCTATTTCTCACCGTGGGTCTTTCTGATGTACATAGGCATGAGTTTCCCCAATAAAAGCTCCTTGCTTTATTTGTTTGGGGAAACACTGCATCCCTAGTACTCTCCTTACTTGTAAAAATATTAAAACTTCCTTCTTTCTTTTACCTCCTGGTGGTGCTCCTTGGCTTTGCAGTCATCAAGGGGCAAAAACATTTTGTTTGGTTACAAAGAGAGGAGAAGCCAACACTGTAGAAGGCCATGAAAGAGTTGTGTATGGGAAGATGAGACGCTAATGCACCTGGTGCCCAATGCACATCTGATTGTCTCCTCCTGGGCACATTGTCATATTGGTGACCTTATTGTCACTTTAAGAGGATGAAACTCAGGTTCAGGGAAGTCTGGCGTTTTCCCAAAGTCATTCATCTATTGACTTAATGGAGCTGGGGCAATGTTTATCTTGGTCTTGAGTAATAGCTGGAATGTTGACGATAGCATAAGTTAAGGAGAATATTTTAGGCAGAAACAAAGAAGGTGCACTACAGAACGCATTCTATCAAATGTTCCAGGAGTCACAAACAAATGGTAAAGAAATGCAAGAACCTGGCACATGCTTGAGGGAGTTGAGTTTCAGCCACATGCAAGAAAGTTTGGAAGGGGAGATGGTAAATTTTAAGTGTCAACTTGACTGAATGAAGGAATACCCAGAGTTTGTGAGGTGTTATTTCTGGGTGTGTCTGTGAGGGTGTTTCTGGAAGAGATTGCTGCTTGCATCAGTGAACTCAGTGAAGAAAAGCATCCCTCACCTAGAGCAGGTGGGTGGTATCCAATGGGCCCAAGGCCTGGAGAGAAACCCAAAATTGGCTTTGGAATCATAAAGTTCTGAGTTCAACAGCCAATTTCTAGGTGGCTGACCTTGAATGAAACAAAGTAACCTCTCTCAACATTATTTTCCTCATCATGTCAGTGAAAATTTCAGTATCCACTTTATAAACATATTTTCTGGAAATTAAATGCAATACCATGTATGAGCAATCTAATAAGTATTAGTTTTTTCTCCTTCATATCTGAACCCCATTCTTAAATGTTGCCTCAGTTTTCACAATTTGTATCTCAAAATTATATTCACAGTAGCTTAGCCATGTATTTAAATTCCCATTGCACAAAATATGAGCAAAAGTGTGATGAGAGAGAAAAAAGAAACTCTTAAAAGAAGAATTTTCTTCCCTTCTATCTTTTGGAGTGAGTCATGGAAATATGTCTGAAAGCTTTGAGTGGGCACAGACTGTAGAGGGGACAGCCAGTGGTCACTATGTAATAGTCAGTTGTAGAATAAAGAAATATCATTTTAATCCTCCAATACAATTTAGTTTGATTATTTTATTATTTTAAGAGAAAGATTTACAAGTTGCCTTCATAATTTGGTAAACACCTCTTCAGTGGGCTGAGAGATAAAAAAAAAAAGAAAGAAAAGAAAAGAAAGTAGAGACTGAACAGATCCATCCAGAGCATCCATACCTTGGAAAGCTAGGGCCTTAGGAAGTTTCTCAATTTTCAGATAATATCCCACATGCTCCAGATCCTTGGCTTTTTATCTTTTGTTGCACCTTTTTTTGTTCTTATTTTTTGGGTGAATGTTGGGGATTAAACTGTGAAAATGGCTTCAGCATGAATGTGAGGAACTTCATCACAATGATGTCAGCATAAAATATCACTAATATCTATTTGCTGAAAGACATAGAAACACGTCTGTGTCTTTCAGAAAATATACTAATTTGTATACTATACATATAGTATACTTGTATACTAACATTAAATTTTAAGGAAAATATCTTACTGTAGAATACATATTCCTGCTGACTTAGAATATCTTGTTTAAAGCCACTGAGGTTTGGTATAGGTAGAAAAACCACCCGAAAGTTCCAGGCATACAGGTGATACTATAAATATGTATTTGATAGGAACTTTTTTGTTATGAATATCAACACCTTTTAGTGAATCCAAAGGGCAGAAATGATAATGGAAATGGATGAAACACCCTCTAGGAGACTGGTGCTAGAACATACGGGCTCTGGGTGTCAGCAAAAAGGTCACCAGGCTATTTCCTGGCGGTAAACCCTGGCAGCTTTCCTACCACGGTGCCTAAATACAGGTTGATTTTTCCCTCATACTTGGCCACCTGAGAAAGACTGTGTCTATGATTTCTGTGTGGTGGGCTAGCGTGACTTCATGGAAGAATCTAGCATTCCTAACCTTCCCCTCAAATTAGAACATGTTTTCTGCTGTTATGTGAGTGATCCCATTGTCATGAGAGATACAATGTTAACAGGCCCTGACCTGCTGTTAGGGTTTGGGTGGGAGGTGTCCTCCAAAACCTCCTGTGTTAATGCAGGAAAGTATGGACGTGAAATGATGGGATCAGGAGATGTAACCTACTCAGTCCATCCTGGTTTGAATGGGCTGGATGGTGACTGTTGGCAGGTGGCTTGTGGCTGGAAGAGGTAGGTGACTGGAGGGAGGTGGGTGCCCTGGAAGGGTTCATCTTCCCTTCGGCCCCTTCAGCTGGCTCTCTCTGCTTCCCGATTGCCTTCTGCATAATGTCTGCCTCACCTTGGGCCCATGGACTGAACCTCTGAAACTGTGAGCCAAAATAAACTTCTCTCTTTTCAAGTTCTTTTGGTGGGTTATTTTGGTCACAGTGACAAAGTGCTCACTAACACACCTACACTGAGATCTTTTTGATTATTGGCAGAACATAAGCAAAAAGTATGAATTATATGAGAAAATTAATGTACTATAGTCACCAGAGGTCCTGGTACCTAGAAATAACTGAATAAATATTAGGACATTTTCAATCTGTTCTCTTCATAGCTAGCTGCCAGTGGACTGTCTGAAATGTAAATCCTGACTATACGCCTCTTGCCTTGACTCATTCCTGAACCTCTTAGAAAGACTTATGAGGTTCCGAATCTCTCTTCCTCCCTAATCCCACATCTTCCCTCATTTTCTGTGCTTTTTCTACAGCTCTTTACATTGCATTTTAAGTTCCTGCAATATTTAAGAACTTCCATTAGCATGTATATATATGTGTATAAAAGCTAGGCTTATTCTGTCCTTTGTATCTTATTAAGACCACTGCATCTCTTCATCTCCTCACTGTCTTGAAAATGAAATTCCAAATGACCTGTTGGGCATATAATCTCCAGTCTCTGTGGGAGGGGAGGAGTCTGATTTTGATAAGTGACAATTGGCAAACACAGACAAAGTGATCATGTTGAACAACCTCCCCTCTCATGTCTTCCAATATTAAGGTTAATTCCTCCTTTTTTATTGGCTCATTATAGATGTACATATTGACGGGATTTGTTATTATATATTTACATGTGCACACAGTCATATTTCCTGTTTATATTCCAGGAAATATTCAGATACACACAAGTATTTGATTGACAGCTTAGTTTGGTAAGATTTGGAGGATATCTACTAAGAATAAAGGTAAGAAAACAAGTTTTCAAGAGACAATCTGCTTCTCTCAACTGGTGACAAGAATGTAAAAGGAGACGCCAGAATTGGATGAAGGAGAATCACAGAATTGTGATTCTGTGCCTGTGGGTGGGGTCATTTTCTCCGTGGGAGTGAGGGTGGTTTTTATTGCTAGAGAGCGACTCCTGCTGAGACTGCTGCCAAGGCCACAGAACTGCCTGCGGGAAGCCCACACAGGCACTTCCCTCATCAGCACTGGCTGCTTCTTTCATATTTACTGTTGGTAGTAAAATAATGTGTGTGCATGCATACACACATGCAAGCGTGTCTTTAAATAGTGCTATAATTTTTGAAAAATCATGATTTGCAAATCAGGAAGGATCACATAAGTGTTTTTCTTTCTTTCTTTTTTATTTTCTTTTCTTTTTTTTTTTTTTTTTTTTGGTGGTTTTGAGATAATAGGATGGTGCTAATTAAGTTCTTTTCTGCTTCAGTGACTTCCTGTGCTCCTGGCACATGTTGACAATCCTGCTTCTGCAGATGCTCAGTGGCACATGAAGGAAGATAGTTACTGTATTTCAGTTTCATTTTTGTTGTTTTATGGAATTGCTGAACATGAATGGCAGCTATGTTCATTTGTTCCCATAACAACTGTATCATAACAAGTACTCCTCAATATCACTTTAGGTTTATGCTTTTACGATGACACTAAAATTCAGTTTACAGACATAACTGAGGCAGAGGCGTCTATCTGAACAGGCAATAAGTGTAAGGTAACACAAAACGCAGCTGACCATTGCATCTATTTCTGTCCCTGGGTTACGCAGCTAAACAGTTCTTGGAGGCAGGTTTGATGTCTGTGGCAGCTGTTTACCTTGTAAATTGTTTCACCGTCACAAACTATCCAACTTAAACATTCAGTCTCACAAATGCATCCCACTAAATTGTAAGTTTTGGAGCTTGGGGGAATCTGTAACAACCTGTCATTTTATAGATGAGAAACAGAGGTCAAGAACTCAGAAAGAGAGGAGAGCTCACGGTCACAGGGAGTTTTGGAATTCTCAGGAATGCCTGGGTTACAAAACGAAGATGATCTCAGACTCATGGGCAGCCTTTGGCCAAGTCAGCTTAAAGTTCATGGAATTATGTTTCTCTGGCTGAATATGGGATACAAATATTGTTTAATAAATTCAATGGCAAGTTTGGTGGTGCATTCCTGTAACCCTAGCTACATTGAAGGCTGAGACAGGAGGATCACAAGTTTGATGTCAACCTCAGCAACTTAATGAAAACTTATCTCAAAATAAAATAAAAAGGGTTGGGAGTATAGGTCTCAGCTGGTAGAGCAATTCTGGGTTTAATCCTAAGTATGAAAAAATAAATAAATAATAAATAAATTCAAAGATGGATGCATTTTTAAAAATCATCTTATATTTACTTATTTATTTTTAATATTTATTTTTTAGTTTTAGGTGGACACAATATCTTAATTTTTTTTATTTTTAAGTGGTGTTGAGGATCGGGATCGAACCCAGCGCCCCACATATGCCAGGCGAGCGTGGTACTGCTTGAGCCACATCCCCAGCCCCATACTTATTTATTTTAAGGAAAATAAAAATCATATAAATTTATGTTATATAACATGATATTTGACATATGCAGACATTGTGGAATGCTTAAGTCGGCTAGGATATGCATTGCATCACACACTTTCTTGTGATAAGGAAGTTTAAAATATATTCTCTTTAGTAATTTTTAAGTATAAAATAAATTTTATTAGTGATTGTCATCATGATGTACAATAGACTTTTGAATTTATTCCTCTTTCTAACTGAAATTTTGTATCTTTTAACCAATAACTTCTCACATTCTTGGCTTCCCTAGTCCCTGATAACCACCATTCCTCTTTCCACTTCTATGAGTTTGACTTTTTCAGATTTCACATATAATAAGATCATGTGATATTTGTCTTTCTGTCCTTGACTATTTCATTTAATATAAAGTCCTCTATGTTCATCCACACTCTCACCAATCATCTGCATATTTTTGAGCTATTCCTAACCTTATTCTCCAACCCAAACACTGTATATAGAAATGAAATATATAAAACATTTGATGTTCTAGATGTGCCAGAACACCTTGTATAATCATTACGTCATTTATGGATGGATTGTCCATGAAGGCATTTGGACACTTGCTTGGTGACCAAAAGATAAACTGGAGAATAATATAGCAACTGCCAGTAAGTGCCTCATGCCACCTCTGAGGTTTCATATGCCTGTCAGCAAGACAAAGAACCATGCCTGTGAATCACCCTCCTTCCTTTCTCCTTCCCTTCATTTTTCTGACCCATTATCATTATTTTAGCAGCTAAAATTTATTAAGTGCTTATTATATGTCAGACATTTAGAAATATTATCTCACTTAATGCTCAGCACAATTCTGCAGCTAAGCAACATATTCAAGAGAGTATACAGAAGAGCTGTCACTGTGAGTCCAGCGTCACTGTCATACCAGTGATGTTATTCTGATGTTCCCAGACAAGCTTTGAGCAAGGAAAGTAGTCTTAGTAGTGTGTATGTTTGGGGAATTCAGTATTAAATTTGTATGACTAAATTATATCACTCTGGGGGTGTCTGAGGGAGGACCATGCAGAATTGAAGGTATACCCAAGAATTTCAGGTTAATATACTAATTTTAAAATCATAGTTGTTTTTAATTAGTAAACAGTCTAATAAAATTAATAATCTGAGTATATCATCTAGTCCTTTAAAAACATATTCTAGCTGTCATGGAATTCTCACTTTTGGAATCAAGGAGAATTTTTTTTTCCAGAGACTACAGATGCTGATAGTAACTCATTATTCTGGAACAGAAACACTCACCTAGAACCAGAAATTCTATTTAAGTTAAATATGAGCCAAGAACATAAGTCATTTTGGACTAATTTTTGTAAATCGTATGTGAGAATTCCATGACAGGATTGAACTCAGGTACCACTGAGCCACATCCCCATCCTGTTTTCATTCTTTATTTTGAGACAGGATCTTGCCAAGTTGCTTAGGGCCTTGCTAAGTTGCTGAGGCTGGCTTTGAACTTGCAATCCTCCTGCCTCAGCCTCCTCAGCCATTAGAATTAAGGTGTGCAGCACTGCACCTGGTTTAGCATATATTTTTTTAAAGGACTAGATTATATACTTAAATGATAGACTTTGTTAGGCAATCAGATTTTATTTCACTTAAATGACTGATTTTTTTTTAATAGTAGTACTTGGATACTTCGAAGTTTTTTTTTTTTTTTTCAGTATTTCTACTCTATTATCACTTCCAGAAGAAGTTAGGGTAGATCTTCCCCTATTACCAGAGCTACTTTGTGTACCTCCGGCTCATCAGCTACATTCCCTCTCTTGCCCATTGAGCTGCTGAGCATTTGCTTTCCCATAACAGCTCATCTCAGCATGTCCTTGGGTCTCAGTCCAGCTTCCACATACCTCCTTGCTATCATTGTCCCTGAAATTCCTCTTCTCCTCTAACCAGTAGCACAGCCCCATGTGCGTCACATCATCTGCTCTTGGAAGGACTTATGATAGGCTAAATTGTGTTCCCTCTCAATTCTCATACTAAAACTCTAACTCCTGGTACTGCAGAATGTGGCCCTTCTGTAGACAGGGGCTTTAAAGAAGTGGTTTAGTTAGAATGAGGTCTTTAGGATAAGCTCTAATCTAATCTGACATGTCTTTATAAGAAGAGGAAGTTAGAGCACCATGTCACAGATGGAGGATTACTGTGTGAGGACAAGAAGGTGGCCATCTGGGAACCACAGAGAGAGATCACAGGAGAAACCAGCTCTATAGACCCTTGACCTTAGACTTTCAGCCTACAGAAGTTTCAGTGGTTTAAGCTGTTCATTCTGTGACGTTTTGTTGTGGCAATCTGAATGGACTAAGACAGGGTTTCTTGGAGCAGAGTTTTGGAGATGCCCATGATATAGTTCTTCCATTTAATTATGCTGATAGTAACTCCTTATTCTGGAACAGAAACACTCACCTAGGACCAGAAATTCTATTTAAGTTAAATATGAGCCAAGAAGATAAGTCATTTTGGACTAATTTTCTACTTTTTAGAATACTTAAGCTTTGTGTGAGCAGACAAAACAGGATATGGGAAAGGACCAGACCTGAAAACAGTCATGCAAAGCTTCAGAACTTTTCTTTCAAGGTCAAGGCCTACCATCTTGTGGTGCCTTGTCTGATGGGTTAGTCCCTCTAGGTTGCTGCCTCTTCATGTTTCCAGTTTGATATCCTTTGCAGAACTCTGGAATCCACCAAAAAACTTAGTTTATATATAACTACCAATATTGGGCCAGATTAAAGATTTCTCCTATAGAGTTCTGCAAACCAAGTAGGCAGCTGCACTCCTGAACATTCTACTCATCTTGCAGAACAGGTAGTGACATCCAGTGTCTCTCCCTAGGGCTCAGAGGACTTCTGTGCTATGTATACTGTTTTCTGTATATTAAGATGTTTTGATCTCAAAAAACCTTTCTGATGGGGAGAAACTGACCCCATGGGACTGTTCTTAGAGCCAGGGACTCAGAAGGTAACATGTATTTGATATGAAAATTAACCAATCAGAGCCAGATCTCTTCTGTCTGGCGTCAGCACCCCAGTGGACAATGTTTCTCTGCCTTCATCATCCCAAGGCTAGATGCTAGGCAAAGAAGGACCACTCCTGTAGGAATTATTCAAACTAGCTAATCCTAAATCATTCACTTTCCCTGCCTTGCATTTACTATGAAAACCCCAATAAAGACTGGTGACATGCACTGTCCCCTCAGACCTGTCTTCTGTTTCCTGACCACCCTAGTGTCTTTCTTACGTGGCCCTGGCAGACCTGCCATGTCTCCTGCCTCTAGGACCTGTGAGGATAATAAACTGTTTTTCTGAGCCTTTCTCATGTATTCTTTTCTGGCCACAACTAACCCTCCTTATAAAAGACTATAAAACATCTGTCTCCCAGCCTGAGACCATACATGCAACTCTGATATTCTATCTGTGTCAGGAAAGAAATCAGGAGCCTGGCCATGGATATTAATGAGTCCATGTCAACTTGCTCATGATTTGGCAGGATAATGTCTATCCCACATCTACTGCTGATTTGTAAGCAGTGCTCCCTGCAGTCAATGACACCTTCCCATATCCTTCAAGTCTTCCCCTTTACCCTTCATTATTTTACCTAGCCTAAGGTATTAATTCCATAATTCATTTCTGTTCCAATCTTCCCCCCCAAAAATTACAAGTATTATGAAATATACTTGTCTGGAGTTTAAGACAAGGTCAGGGTTAGACATATAAATTTTGGAGACATCAGAGGATACTTACATTTGTAACGTAAATTTAGATGAAGTGATTTATAGAGAAGGGACATATGTAGGTGATTTGATGCCTAAATCTTTTATTTACTTGGAGGCTTTCTTAAGCAGAGAATATATAATTAGGAACAAAAATTTAAGTAAAAATGAATATGTATGTTATAATGAATTTAGAATATTAAAACATTGAGAACCCACAAAACTTACAATTTTAAAATATTATATAAAATATCATGAACATCAAAAAGTGCTGAAAAATGTTATTTTTGTTAATTAATTATCTGATACACCCCTGTAGTAATTTGCTACATGTTTTGACTATGTAACTTTTGATACAACTACTTATGACAACAATTTTATAGTATTTTCTATAATAGAATCAAAAATTCAGTTTCTTATCTAACATGGTTAAGAAGTTTTTCTGAAATATTGAAAATTTAGAAATATTTCTTTTATTGATGATGTGAGGCAAATTTTCAAGATTATCTCCAAATATAGGAAAATTTCATCAAGTGATTTTTAAATATGAATGAAAATATAATAGAACACTTCAAGCTTTGGCAGTGATTATTTTCCCCAATAATCACTGTTTTTTTTTTTCCATTTATTTATTTATTGCTAGGATAGGAGTCAGCAGATCATGGTCCACAGACCGAATTTGCTGCCTGGTTTTTGAGTGGTTTACAATCTGAGAATAGACATAACATCCTTAAATGGCTAAAAAAATCAAAAGAAAAATAATATTTTGTGACACACAAAAATATTATGCTATTCAAATTTCATTTTCTCTAAGTAAAATTTTACTGGACACAGACAGCCAAGCTGCTTTATTCACATATTGTCTATGGTTGCTTTCATATTACAATAGTCAGATAGCTCATGAATCATATTCTGCAGAAAATGTTTGCTGATCTATGGCCTAGAGTATATCCATAAATAGGAACAATCCATTAAACTGACAATTACCAAATCCTTGCCACAACATCAAATCCATCCTCTACCTCACCCCAAGTCCTTGCTCATTCTAAGCATGCACTCTACCACTGAGTTATACCTCCAGCTTATTTATTTATTTATGTTTTTATTTTTATTTAGAAAGGTTTGTTGTTGTTTTTTTTTTTTTTTTTTTTACAGTGCTAGGGACTGAACCCAGGGTTTCCTGCATGCCTAGTAAGCGATTTACCACTGAGCTGCACCTAGCTCCCAACATGTTTCTTAATGAGTTCCAAGTATTTTATTTATTTTTCACTCATCCTCATATATTATAAAGGTCTATATTGTTCATATTTAAACATTATAAATGGGAACAGACAGTAAGTTGGCCAAAGTCACCAGCATGCCAGGGGTACTGCTATATGTGAAACATCAATCTTGAGATATTAAGACCAACATCCACTAATTACCTTTGTGCAATGACCAATTTTAAACTGTTCGAATAGACGGCATTTATTAGTCAAATTGGTTCTTGTGCTCCTATTTAAAGTAGTCTGTCATGCCTTTTATATTATCTTTTGTCAACATCAGCATTTTGTGTTTACTTGATTCACTGCTTCACATTAATTAGATGAAAGTTAACTTTTCTAGTTGAAATTTATCTTTGATCTTAATGAATTATTGCTTTTAATAGTGATATGAGCACTTTCTTTTTGAAATTCATTTTTCAAAGTCAGAATAATTCCCATTAATTTCACTGATCATTTTATTGCCTTCATTTCACATTTTATTCATTTCATCTCTACTTTATCACTTCTTTAATAGATAAATTTAAATATGAACCAAAGGTGTCATTCATGTCAATTCAAATCAAGACTCTGCATTTTTTTTACTTGTGTTATTAAAATACTCAAGGTGTGCTCAAATTGCAAGTAAATAGTATTTTCCCAACTCAGCTTTCCCTTAGCTGGATTTTACTGCCTCTGCCACAAACAATGAAAAACAGATTTGAAATTGGAAATATATTTCATGTGATTTGTTTTTTAACTCCACAAAAATGTGCTTTGCTACTCCAGCTACCTCTGATAGAAGGGGTATTGTGGAGGAAGTTAGTGACAATAGATAAGGATTTCTTGGTAATGATTAAAAAGTGATTTATGCAGATTTTACAAAATGATGTGAACACATTTTTGAGGACTTCTGTCACTCACATGTAAGGTAAAGCCATCTCTGAATGTGAGGTATTATATATTGTTACAGTTTGGATCTGAATATCTCCTAAAGGCCCATACGTTGAGGGCTTGATTACCAGCCTGCTGCATTACAGGGACATGGGGGAACCTCTAGAAGCTGGGGCCTAGCCAGAGGAGGGGATGTTGGGACCTATACCCTTCTGCTCTCTTTGCTTCCTGCCCACCAGGAAGCCCTTAGGCTCCTGCTGCCTTGGTGTGTTGTGTGGCCACAGACTCAAGGCAACATGGCCATGACCATTGATTGAAAATCTTGAAACCCTGAGCCAAAATAAGCCTTTCATCCTTTAAGTAGTTCATCATAGGTATTTTGTCACAGCAACAGAAAACTGAATAACACATCGGCAAATAGCCCAAGGAGATACTCCAGGGATCTCTAGTAATTAGAAACAGTTTGAAGAGATGGATGCTGGAAAAAGAATTGAGGAGAAGTCAGTGGGAGAGGAAAAGAAGAATCAGGTATTTACTGTATCTTGGGCAGACTGCAGGTGTGAGCAGTATTTAAAATAGGCTTGGAGGAGTGAGTAGAAGTCACAAGAATCAAGTTCAATTATAAAACTCTATTCATTTCTTATATTTAGTCACAAATTCTTTTAAATTAATATTAATCTCTCTAACCATTTATGAATTTTAAAATGAAAGTTTTTAATATACAGATATATGTATGAATTTGAATGCTAAAATGATTCAGAGAAATCATACTACTTTTCTGACCAAAGTATATTAATCTATGATTAAATATAAAAAAATCACAGGGCATAAAACAGAATTTTAAATTACATAAGGAGATTATTAATAAGTACACAACATGTAATAGATGAACATTAAATAGTGATGATGGTTAAGTCTCAGAGAAACTATTGAAGTATATTACATTTAAAACTCTCTTTACAGAATATTTACATGTAGGTATCACACTCTAGATATTGATTCCTCTGCCACTTTCTGAAAAATATGTTTAAATATTGTAATAAATTTCAAATGCCTCTTTCTATTTCAGGCTTCATGTAGTTATTATTAAATAGACAAAAAAGATCACAAGCAAGAGAGAATCCTGAACTTTTGAACACATATATGTTAATGTGTGGTAATAAGAATTATTTATTTTAGGGAATTCTTGCTCAAGAATATAGAACTTTAAATCAATAAAACCCTTTACTATTTGCTTCAAGAAATCTCTGGTACAATTTCCAAAAACCAATTTATCAGAATAAACAATTTGATCATCTGAACAAATAACTTTCTTGCCAGCACAAAAGGTGCCCACCTGTGCAAAAAATCATAGTTTAATTATCAAGATCTACTGGAAGAACTTCTGGATTTACCAAGAGTAACCATTTCATCACTTCCTTTCCCCAGCTCCAATCAGTTCCCCACGGTTATGGACTGTTATATCACCCCCAAATCAATACATTAAAATCCCAATCCCAATAGGATGGAATTAGCTATTGGGCCTCTTGGAGGTAATTAAATTGTGAGTGTGGGGCCCCATGATGAGATGAATATTCTTATGAAAGAGACATGAGAGAGCTTGCTTCCTCTATTTGCCATGTGAAGATACTGAAAGAAGATGGCCATCTGCAAACCAGAAAGGTAATTGTCACCAGAACTTTACCATACTAAAATCCCGATCTCAGCCTTCTCACCTCCAGAATAAAGAAAAATAAATGTTTATTGTTTAAGCTACCCAGTCTAGGGTAATTTATTATAGCAACACAAGCTGACCTAAATACGACCCTGAATTATTTTTACCTTAATGTACTTGCATCCAGTTGTTAACCCTTTATACATTTTTTTTCTATGAGCTTTTACCCATTCTCTAAGAAATCACTATATAATTTCTTTGGCCATAAATTTAATAAACATAGTATTGATTAATCAATAGATTATAGGAGGTTCTTTTTAGGGAGTCAGAAACCAATAATCTGATGACAAATCAAATGTAGAATAATATCCTTAAGATCAAAAGGTGAATTTCTTTAAACGTTAAAAAATTAATAAAATATAGAAAATCAACCTCAGATCCTGCCACAGTTACATAGTTCTCTCTCTTAGATTTCAATGAATAATTCAGGAAAGTATTTCTAGTAACCTTCAAGTACTCTTCATATCCCTATCAATAGTTGCCTCCTTGAACATTTAGCTGAGGGATATTCTTTCCTCCTTTTCCTATTAACTTGATAGCAACTGATTTACTGTGAAAATGGCCTTTCCCAACTAAAAGCTCTGCTTATGGGCCTTTCCTTGAAATCCTTGAGGTCTACTCACTTCTTAAATAGATTATAACTAATTTGCATATTGAATTAGTATCCTGGTGTCTAAAACCAAGTTCAAATTGAAGATCTCATTCAAGTTCGGAACTCCTCATGGGCCTAAAATTCTAATGAAAATTTGATGGGATAAATCCATCAAGTTCAGATTCATCCATCCAAAACACTAACATCCAAGTTTTCATAGTATCCTCTAGTACCACAGGTAAAAATGCCAAATCCAGAGGTCAAAAGGCTAAAAGCAAAGGATTTCCACTGTTTCTGCCTTCATTGAGACTAGTCTTCCCTAATTGACTCCTTTTTTCAAGAAATTAAACTGAAGTATTTTGCAATTTAAAATTAGTTCTTCAGTACCCATCCCCACTCTCTCCCCTCTTGCCTATCTTACAAAAATTTCTAGCTTTTCTTGCATGAATAGTGATGTTTTTTCTTGTATAGTGTGATGCTTACATTTCATGAGAGATATCTGAGACTATTAACTTACCATAGTCTCTCTGTTGATTCAGTAGAAAAGCACCCAGCTTACCTTGTCAAGCCTAATAGAAAAGTTAACTAAGTTAGTGCAGTCTTCTGGCCACATATCTTCTAGCTTTGAGGTTTTCCTTTTAGTTAATGGTCCTTGCTGTTTTGAGTGTGCCCACTTCAAAATTCAAGTGTTGCTGATGTGGTAGTGAAGCCTTAAGGAATGAGGAGATCATGATGGCTGTTTACTAATGGGATAAACATGTTTGGGGAAGATGCTTCATTTAGTGTTAGCTTATTCTCTGTTGCCCTTCCACCTTCTACCATATAAGGATGTAGCAAGAAAATCTTCACCAGATGCTGGTTCCTTGATCTTGGACTTGCCTGCCTCCAAAACTATGAGAATATATTTCCAATCTTAATACATTATCCAGTTTGAAGCACAAAGTGAACTAAGATATCCCTTATGCAATCAACGTTTTGTTAAAGCCAGTACACAACATTTTTTTTTCTTATGAAACTGTTGCTTTCTCCCTCATGCTCTTACTCATTGCTGTTGTAATCCTGCTACTCTTATTCTGTTACTGGGAGCAAGACAAACTCATTCTATTTAGCTTTGCTCAGAACTATCTAGATTCCCCCAAAGAGGCATTAAACCTCTCTTTTCAAAAAAAATCTACAGCACATTTTAAAAAATTTACAGCACATTTGATGAATTATATCCAAATACTTAAACAAAAACATCAGGCTGGAAATATAAAAGAATTTATACCAGAGATTTAAAAAAAATGATATGGCAAATGATGTAAGTAATTTTGCTCATCAAAGTTTATGATTAGCTGGATATGAGGGTTAATATGCACAATAGTATCAGATATGCTTTTGCAGTGCTCTAGCATTTTGGGTATTTTTGGAACCATACATTCTTGATCTCATTAAGAGCCCCAATAAAGAAAGTCAAACATTAAGAAGCACTTGTGTGCTCTGGAGTTGTAAGAAGATGATGATCTTAAAGATAGAATCATAGACAGAAAAGGATGGCATGAAGGCTAAAGTGCATGCTGTGACTGATTCTGGCACTGGATGGTGGTCCCAGAAGGACCCTAGCTGCATGATATCTCAGATGTCAAGTGTTTGGAAAAGTTCGAAAAGGCGACTGACTGAACACCAGTAACTGACTCCAGAATCATAAAAGAAACATGGAGAAAAATCTTGTTAAAATAACAGGAGGATAAATTCAGACACTTCTAATGATGAGTAATAGTGGTATCAAAGAATTTCAAGTGGAAATATAACAAATTTATATGTGAAATTAATGACCACCAAAAGACAAAAGGCACATTTCTCAATATTTAATCAAGAAGTTTAGTGAAGATCTACTAAAATTCTAGGTGTTTTCTGTCACTATCATAACACAGAAAAACCTAAAACAGTTGAACATATGTAATAATATAAGCTTCAGATATTCTATGAACATTTGCAAATGATAAATATCTGCTCAAATAGATTTTAAATATATTCTTACTCTTAACTTATTTGGGGTCTGAATTGAAGATTTCTATTGCTGAAGACTGACAGTTCTGATAGTAACAGAATTATTGTTTAATATTATATTCCCAATCTACAGAGTTCAAATCCATTTTTCAAGTGGCAGTAATATCCATCTTATTGGGACTGTCCCTGATGATATTTACAAATCCTTAATATTTATTCCAAAACTTGACTTCCCATATCAATTTCAATATTCCAGAAAGACAGAATAAAATGTGATTCAGAAATAAAAAGGAAGATAGTGCCCAAAAATCTTAACAGTTTTACAGCCTAAGATATTGCTATGAATTTATCTATCTATCTATCTTTCTATCTATCTATCTATCTATCTATCTATTCATTCATTCATTCATTCATTCATTCATTTTCAAGCTGAGCAAACGCCCCTGGGACATATTTAAGAGTTCATCACCTGTCTCTTGGGCAGCATTCCCAGGTAGTTCTGAGAGTCTGACCATGGTAGTCAGTGTGCCACCATGCCATTATCTTAGGTGCCCCCCTTTTAATGTGTTTAAGGTGAGTGGGTGACATCATTCATAGGTCAGGTATATTTGCAAATCTGGGGCCTGGCTTCCTGATATGGATTTTTTTTTTAAATTAGAGCTACATGGCTATACATAGCACTTGGGTTCATCTTGATAAACTCATTCATGCATGGAAATTGACTTCAGTTCAGATCCCCTCTTTCACCTCCCTCTTTTCCTTCCCATCCTCTTTCCCCTCTCCCTTTTGCTTCCTCTACTAGGCTTCCTTTGCTCATGTATTAATTTGTATTGTATTGCTTCTTTATGTAATCTTATCCTTCCCACCCCTTTTCCTTTACTGTAGCTTCTGCATATGAGATAAAGCATTCTACCTTTGAGTTCCTGAGTTTTGCTGATTTCACTAGTGTGATGTTCTTTATTTCCATCCATTTTCCAGAAAATAAATGCATCAATTTCACTTTTTATAATGGCTGAGTAGAACTCCATTGTGTGTGTGTGTGTGTGTATACACACACACACATATATATATGTCTCACAATTTCCTAATCAATTCATCTATTGATGGGCATATGGGTTGATTCCAGAATTTAGGTATTATGAATCATGCTGCTATAAACATTGATGTGGCTGCTTCACTGTAGTATGCCAATTTTAGATCTTTGGGGAAAATATCCAAGAGTGGTATAGCTGGATCACATGGTGGCTCCATTCCTAGTTTTTGAGGAATCTCCAAACTGAAGTCAATTTCCATGCATGTATGAATTTTCAGAGAGGTTATACTAGTCTGCAGCCCCACCAACAATGTAAGAGTGTTCCTTTCTCCCCACAATCTTGCCAGCATTTATTGTTGTTTGTATTCTTGATCATTGCCTTTCTGAGTGGAGTGAGAGAAAATCTTAATGTAGCTTTAATTTGCATTTTACTGATTGCCTACAGATGTTGAACATTTTTTATATACTTATTGATCTTTTATGTTTCTTCTATTGAGACATTTCTCTTTAGTTATTTTTCCCTTTTATTGATTGGCTTATTTTATGTGTGTGTGTGCACATGTACACAGTAAGTTTTTTGAGTTATTTATATATTCTGGATATTAATCCCCTATCAAAGAGTAGTTGGCCAAGACTTTCTCCCATTCTGTAGGCTCTCTCTTCTTGCTCTTGTTTCCCTAGCTGTGCAGAAGATTTTTAGTTTAATGGCATTCCACTTATTGATTGTTGATTTCATTTCTTGTGTTTCGGGGTGTCTTGTTAAGGAAGCCTGTGCCAGCACCTATAGGATGATGTGTTGAGCCTAAGTTTTCTTCTAGCATTCGCAAGGTTTCTGGTCTAATTCTTAATTCTTTGATCCTTTTGATTTGAGTTTTGTGCAGGGTGAAAAATATGAGTTTAATATCATTTTTCTACATATACCTACCCAGTTTTCCAGCACAATTTGTTTAAAAGATTGAATTTTCTCCAAGATATATCATTGGCATCTTTGTCAAATATCAGACAGCTCTAAGTTTGTAGGTTTGTCTCTGTGGGTCTTCAATTCTATTGTATTGGTCTTCATGTCTATTTTAGTGCCAATACCATGCTAGGTTTGTTACTACAGCTCTGTAGTCTGTCTATCCAAGGCAGGTATTGTGATGCTTCCTGTTCCATTTTTATTGCTTAGCATTGCTTTGTCTATTCTGAATATCTTATTCACCCAAATGAATTTCACAATTGTTCTTCCTAATTCTGTGAAAAATGTCATTGGTATTTTGATGGATATTTGATTGAATCTTTTTATTACTTTAGGCAGTATGGATATTTGACAATATTAATTCTGTCTATCCAAGAACATGGAATGTCTTTCCATCTTCTAATGTCTTCCTTGATTTCTTTCTTCAGTGTTCTACAATTTTCATTGTAGAGATCTTTTACCACCTTGGTTAGATTAATTCCCAAGTGTTTTTTGAGGTTATTATGAATGGAATGGATTCTTCCTTGACCGAATGAGTGTTGGAGTATAGAAAAGATTGATTTATGGGTTTGATCTTATATCCTACTGCATTGCTAAGTTTGTTTATAACCTCTAGAAGTCTTCTTGTGGAGTTTTTTCTTTTTTGTTTTTGGGGTTTTGTTTTTCGATGTTCCTGATCCATGCATATCATTGGCAAACAAAGATAGTTTGACTTCTTTTAGTATTTGTATCCCTTTGATTTCCTTTTCCTACCTGATTGCTCTGGCTCGTGTTTCAAGGAATATATTGAATAAGAGTGGTAAGAATAGACAGCCTTGTCTTGTTCCTGAATTTAGTGGAGATGATATTATTTTTTTTTTCATTTACTATGATGTTGGCTTTGGGTTTGTCATAAATAACCTTTATAATGTTGAGGTAAGTTCCTTTGTCCCCTATCTTCTCCAGAGGTTTTAACATGAATGGGTCTTTACTTTTTTCAAAGGCTTTTACCGCATCTATCGAGATGATAATGTGAATTTGTTTTTAATTCTGTTTTAGTGATGAATAACATTTATTTATTTGCATATTTTGTACCAATCTTGCATCCTTGGAATGAAACCCACTTGATCATGTGTTTTATCTTTTTGGTGTGTTTTTGAATGTGGCTTGCTAATATTTTATTTAGAATTTTCCCATCTATTTTCTTTATTTTTTTAAAAAATAATGATAGCTGAATACATTACAATTCTTATTTCATGTATACAGCACAATTTTTCATATCTCTGGTTGTATATAAAGCATGTTGACACCAATTTGTGTCTTCATATGTGTACTTTGGATGATGATGTCTATCACATTCCACCATTCTTGCTAATCCCCTGCCCCCTCCCTTTCCCTCCCACCCCTCTGCCCTATCTAGAATTCACCAATTCCTTCCATGCTCCCCCTCCCTATCCCACTATGAGTCATCCTCCTTATATCAGAGAAAACATTCAGCATTTGTGTTTTGGGGATTGGCTAACTCCACTTAGCATTATCTTCTCCAATGCCATCCATTTACCTGCAAATGCCATGATTTCATTCTCTTTTATTGCTGAATAAAATTCCATTGTATATATATATATGCCACACTTTTTAAAATCTATTCATCTACTGAAGGGCATCTAGTTGGCTCCACAGTTTAGCTATTGTGAATTGTGCTGCTATAAACATTGATGTGTTTATAGCATATAACACATAGTACGCTCTTTTTAAGTCCTTTAGGTATAGTCCGAGGAGAGGAATAGCTGGGTCAAATGCTGGTTTCATTCTCAGATTTCCAAGAAGTCTCCATACTGCTTTCCATTTTGGCTGCACCAATTTTCAGTCCCACCAGCAATGTATGAGTGTACTTTTTTTGCCACATCCTCACCAAAACTTATTGTTGTTTGTCTTCATAATAGCTGCCATTCTGACAGGAGTGAGATTATATCTTAGTTTTGATTTTCACTTCTCTAATTGCTAGAGATTATGAACATTTTTTCTTATATTTGTTGATTGATTGTATATCATCTTCTGGGAAGTGTCTGTTCAGGTCCTTGGCCAATTTGTTGATTGGGTTATTTGGTGGTTTTTTTTTTGTTTTGTTTTGTTTTTTTTGGTGATTAGCTTTTTTTTTTTTTTTCAATTTTGAGTTCTTTATATACCATAGAGATTAGTGCTCTATCTGATGTGTGAAGGGTAAAAATTTGCTCCCAGGATGTAAGCTTTCTGTTCATCTCACATATTTTTTCTTTTGCTGAGAAGAAACTTTTTAGTTTGAGTCCATCTCATTTATTGATTCTTGGTTTTAATTCTTGTGCTATAGGTGTCTTATTAAGGAAGTTCAGGCCTAATCCCACAGGATGAAGACTAGGGCCTACTTTTTCTTCTGTTAGACACAGAGTTTCTGGTTTAATTTGTAGGCCCTTGATCCACTTTGAGTTGAGTTCTGTGCATGGTGAGAGATAGGGGTTTAATTTCATTTTGTTGCATATGGATTTCCAATTTTCAAAGCACCATTTGTTGAAGAGGCTATCTTTTCTCCAATGCATGTTGTTGGTACCTTTATCTAATATAAGATAATTGTAGTTTTGTAGGTTAGTCTCTGTGTTCTCTATTCTGTACCATTTGTCTACCAGTCTGTTTTGGTGTGAATACCATGCTGTTTTTGTTACTATTGCTCTGTAATATAATTTAAAGTCTGGTATAGTGATGCTACCTACTTCACTCTTCCTGCTAAGGATTGCTTTAGCTATTCTGGGTCTCTTATTATTCCAAATGAATTTCATGATTGCTTTTTCTATTTCTATGAGGAATGCCATTGAGATTTTGATTGGAATTGTATTAAATCTGTATAGGGCTTTTGGTAGTATGGTCATTTTGATAATATTAATTCTGCCTATCCAAGAGCAAGGCAGATCTTTCTATCTTCTAAGGTCTTCTTTGATTTTTTTTCTGTAGTTTTCATTGTATAGATCTCTCATCTCTTTTGTTAAGTTTTCCAAGTATCTTTTTTTAGGCTATTGTAAATGGGGTAGTTTTCCTCATTTCCTTCTCAGAGGATTTTTCTTTGATATACAGAAATGCCTTTGATTTATGAGTGTTCATTTTCTATCCTGCTACTTTGCTGAATTCATTTACTAGTTTTAGAAGTTTTCAGGTGGAGCTTTTGGGGTCTTCTAGGTAAAAAATCATATCATCAGCAAATAGTGATAATTTAAATTCTTCTTTTCCTATACATATCTGTTTAATTTCTTTCATCTCTCTGATTGTTCTGGCCAGCATTTCAAGACTATGTTAAATAGAAGTGGTAAAACAGGACATCCCTGTCTTGTTCTAGTTTTTAGAGGGAATGCCTTTAATTTTTTTCCATTTAGAATGATGTTGGCCTGAGGCTCAGCATAGATAGCCTTTACAATGTTGAGATAAATTCCTGTTATCCCTAGTTTTTCTATTGTCTTGAATGTGAAAGGGTGCTGTGTTTTGCCAAATCCCTTTTCTGCATCTATTGAGATGATCATATGATTTTTATCTTTGATTCTATTGATCTGATGAATTCCATTTATTGATATTTGTATATTGAGCCAACCTTGCATTATGGTCTGATAAAATGCATGGTAGTATCTTTAGTTTTTTGTATTTGCTAAGAGTTGCTTAGTGGCATAATATAGGATGTATTTTAGAGAAGGATCCATGTGCTACTGAGAAGAAAGTGTATCCAGTTTACACAGATTGAAGTGTTCTATATATGTCTGTTAAATCTAAGTTATTGATTATCATATTGAGTTCTATAATTTCTTTATTTAACTTTTGTTTCAAAAATCTATCCAGTGGTGAGAGAAGTATGTTAAAGTCACCCAAGATTATTGTGTTGTGGTGAATTTGACTCTTGAACTTGGGAAGAATTTTTTTTGATAAACAGATGCACCATTGTTTGGGGCATATGTATTTATGATTGTTATGTCTTGTTGGTGTATGGTACCCTTGAGCAGTATGTAGTGTCCATCTTTATCCCTTTTATTTAAATTTGGCTTGACGTCTACTTTATTTGATATGAGGATGGAAACCCCTGCTTGCTTCTGAAATCCATGTGAGGGGTATTATTTTTCCCAAACTTTCACCTTCAGTCTGTGTATGTCTTTTCCTATCAGATGAATCTCTTGTAGGCAGCATATAGTTGGGTCTTTTTTTAATCCAGTCTCCTAGTCTGTGTCTTTTGATTGGTGAGTTTAAGCCATTAATATTCAGGGTGATTATTGAGACATGGTTTGTATTTCCAGCCATATTAGTTTATTTTTGTTATTTAACTTGACTTAATTTTCTTCTTTGATTAGTTTTTCTTTTAAGGTACAACCTCCCTCTACTGATTTTCATTGTTGTTTTTCATCTCCTCTTCATGGAGTATTTTGCCAAGGATGTTTTGTAGTGGTTTTCTAGCTATAAATTCTTTTAACTTTTGTTTATCATGGAAGGTTTTTATTTCATCTTCAAGTCTATAGCTTAATTTTGCTGGATACAAGATTCTTGGTTGGTGCCCATTTTCTTTCAGAGCTTGATATATGTTGTTCCAGGATCCTCTAGTTTTCAGGGTCTGTGTTGAAAAATCTGCTGTTATCCTAATTTTTCCCCTATATGTAATCTGATTCCTTTCTCTTGTGACTTATAAAATTTTCTCCTTACTCTATATGTTGGGCATTTTTATTATAACATGTCTTGGTGTGGATCTGTTGTGATTTTGTACATTTGGCATTCTGTAGGCTTCTTGAATTTGGATTTCCAATTTATTGTTCATCTTTGAAAAGTTTCCTGATATTATTTCATTGAATAGATTATTCATTCCTTTGATTTGGACCTTTATGCCTTTCTCTATCCCAGTAACTCTCTAATTTGGTCTCTTTATGCTATCCATATTTCTTGAATGTCCTCCTCAAGGTTTCTTACCATTATTGATGTGAAGTATATGTTCTTTTCAAGATTATATATTTTATCTTCATTGTCTGATGTCCTATCTTCCAAGTCGTCCTCTCTGTTGGTGATGCTTTCATTTGAGCTTTTAATTTGGTTTATTGTTTCTTTCATTTCAAGGATTTCTGTTTTGTTTTTTTTTAGAACCTCTGTCTCCCTGTTGAGGTGATCTTTTGCTTCTTGGATTTGTTTATGTAGCTCCTTGCCAAAGTGATCTTTCAGTGCTTGTATTTGCTTTCTTATATATTCCTTGAGTTCACAGAACATTTTAAGCATGTATATTCTGAACTCTTTTTCTGTCATTTTTTTTTCTGCTGTGGCTGCCAATGATTCTAATGAGGTGATGTCTTGATTTGTTTGTGGTACTTTCTTCCCTTGTCTTTTCATGTTGCTCCTGTGTCTTCTTTTCTCACTGTGTGGGTCTGGGTGTTATTACTCTATAGGTTTTTAGTGTTCTTGTAGCATTCCAAGATCCCTCCTTTCTGGGGAAGGACAATATTAACTGATCCCAATATCCACAGTATTAAGGCATTTACAGTTTAGTCTCAATGTACAGAAATGTTGGATTCAATTATTACCTAAAATATAATCAGTAGTTTTGTAAAAAGATTTACAGTTTCTGACGGTGGACAATAAACTTGGGGTGGGGAGTAGGACAATATGCTGAGGGGGAAAGATGTGTGGGTATAGAGTTAGTAGATCTTAGGAAATGTGAAAGAGAAATCTAATACCGAGGGTTAGTGGCAAGAGAATAGACAGGAAGTAATTTAGGGTAGACTAGTATGTGGGATGAGGGTAGAGTACATAAAACAAACACGCATATGTATTTAGAGAAATACAAGATGTTAAAATAGTAAAATTTAGGGGGGAAAAGATAAAAGAATAAAGGAGAAAAAAGGGAATGAACAACACCTCTATATTATATTATTCAGATTACTCAGTCCTCAAAACCTATTTCATGCAAAGTTCTTGGTTTCACATATGATGAGTATGTTAGGACCGGAGGATAGAGGGGTAGATGAGATAGGAAAAAAAAAAAAAACTCAGAAGAAGAAACCAGGCTTGTTGATAGTTTTAGTGATCTGTTTCTTTACTTTTCTGTTTCTCTTCTCATCCAATAGGTGGGGCTGTCTGTTTTAAGCTGTTGTCTCTGCCCTCAAGATGGTGTAGGTAACCAGGGTGGGAGGACTGATCCTGGTGTAGGGCATCTGGAAGTGGGGAGTGCCACCTGCCAATCTCTGCAGGGAGGCTGCACCTCAGGGGTCTCTTTATGGGACCACTCGTCTGACTTGAGCACCTGGTATTGTCTCCCTCTCTTGTCTGGAGATTTCCCAGCTCCTGGTCTTTCTGTTAGGCTCCAAACTCTAGTCCCCTCCCCTCTCATTTAGCAGTTACCCCCTGCGGGACCTCTCACAGCCAGGCTCACACCAGGTGAGTGGTGCCATGGTCGCACTGCACACCTGCCCAATTGGGAGTGGTCACTGTGCCAAGGTCACCACTGGGGGTGGGTGGGAGGCGGGGGTTTGGATACCTGGTACCTGGTCAGATGGAGATCTGATTTGAGAGCCGAGAATTGCCCCCACTCAAATATGGCGAGAAAGGTTATCCAAGATGGAGTGGGTCTGCTTCCAGTGCCTGGGAGTCTGGTGAGGTAGGGGGAGCCAGGTGATGGCATTGTGCTGTGGGTACATAGTTGCCGAGTGACCTGCGTGGGACCCAAGCGTAGTCTGGAGTTCTGCAGAGGTGCTGATAGGTGATTCTGCTGAGCTGCTTGAGAGCTGTGGGTGAGCTAGAACTGCGGGCTTTGGGTTTCGGGCACCAGGGGTCCAGAGTCCTGCTCAAATGCTGAGGCTTTGAGCCCCACACGGGGGTCACAGAACTGGTGATTTTTGAGGAAATCAGCTGTATAGGGGTCCTCTTACACTCTCTGAGATGAGACCTGGGTCACGGGGCAACACAGGGTGCTGCCTGCCTCTGGCCTGCCATCTTGAGCTCCCCCATCTATTTTCATCAGGAATATTGGTCTGTAGTTGACTTTCATTGATACACTTTTGATTTTGGTATCAGGGATAAAGTAGCTTTATAAAATGTATTTGGGAGTGTTCCCTCTCTTTCAATTTCATGGAATAATCTGAGAAAGACTGGTACTGGTTTTTTCTATAATGGTCTGGTAGAGCTCAGCTGATAATCCATCAAGTCCAGGGCTTTGCTTTCTTGGAAGGCTTTTAATTGCTGTTTTAATTTTGCTACTCGATATTGGGATATTGGTCTGCTTAGGATTTCAATAACTTCCCGATTCAATATGGGCAGGTCATATGTGCCTGGAAGTTTATACATGTCTTTCAGATTTTCCAGTTAATTGGAGTATATATTTTCTAAATTGTATCTGATAATCCTCCAGATTTCAGAGAGGTCTGTAGTATGATATCTCCTTTTTCATCTCTGATCTTATTGATTTGCCTCTTTTCACTCTTTCTTTTGGTTAATTTGGCTAAGGATTTGTCAATTTTATTTATCATTTCAAAGAACCAGCTCTTCATTACGTTGATCCTGTGTATTGTTTTCTTGTTCTCAGTTTCACTGGTTTTACCTCTGATTCTAATTATTTCCTGTCTTCCACTGGTTTGGTAATTAGTTTGTTCCTTTTTTTCCTAAGGCCTTGTTGTGGAGTAGAAGCTTATTTATTTGGAATCTCTCTAATATTTTTTAATGTAGACACTCAGTGCTATAAATTTGTAGCACAGAACTGCTTTCATACTGTCTCAGAGATTTTGATATATTGTGTCTTTTTTCTAATTTATTTCTAAGAATTTCTTGATTTTTGTTCTCATTTCTTTTATGATTCATTCTTCATTTAAGAGAATTTTGTTCAATCTCCATGTGTTTATGTGGTTTCTATTGTTTTTCTTGCTGTTGTTTTCTGGCTTCATTCCATTATGATCTGATAAGATACAAAGAATTGTATCAATTTTTTTATATTTGCTAATATTTGTTTTGTGGCCTAGGATATGATCTATTTTGGATAAAGTTCTTGTACAGCTGAGAAGAATGTAAATTCAGCTGTTTGGGTTGAAGTATTCTATAGATGCCTGTTAGGTCCATTTGATTGGTTAGTGCTGTTTAGGTTGGAGATATCTTTGTTGATTTTTTTGTTTTGATGACCTATTGGTTATAAGGGTGTATTGAATTCTCCCATTATTATTGTATTGGAATCTATTTGGAAGTGAGACTTTTTGGTTTGTCTCTAAATGTGACTTGATTTTTCTCTCTTGTGGCTTTTAATATTCTTAATTTGTTTTCTCTGTTAGGCATTTTGATTATGATATGTCTTGGTGAGCTTCTCGTTTGGTTGGGTCTATTTGGGGTCCTGTGAGTTTCCTGTATGTGAATGTCTATCTCATTTCAGATATGGAGAAGTTGTCTGTAACTATCTCATTGAAAATGTTCATTACGCCTTTCGTTTGTATCTCATGCTTTCTTATATCCCAATGATTCTCAGGTTTGGTCTTTTAAATATGTCTCAGAGTTCTTGTATATTCTGCCTCAGCTCTCCATGGGCAGTTGGGATACAGTATGATGCTTATTTAACACCTGATTGTGCTTTTCAAGGACCCACATGGCTTGTTGCCTTGTAGTTCAGGTAAGTTCAAGCAGCATTTTTGATCTCACATTTCTGTACATCAAAACATGGTGCTTCACCACCTGAAATGTGACTTCCTCTACTTTCTCTCCCTTTCCAAGTAATGGGGTGGCTCTGGTGGCCAACGGTGGCTGTGGACTTTCTTCTTTAATATATACAAACTTCTGAATCTCCAAGCTGCTCTGAGTGTCAGATACTAAACCCCGGTGAAATCCATTTCCCCCACCTCACTGAGAAGCTGTGTAACCACGACCTTGGTTCCACACCACAGAGCAGCACGGAAAGCAGCCTCCTCTACCCTGCCATGTTCCTGGTCCCCTGGCCATGGCTTTAAAGACAAGATCATCCATTTCTTTGAGGTTCGTGGACTCCTCCCTTATGTATGATGGCCGTTTGCTAAAGATATTATCTAAAACATCACATTTAATTTAAAGATATTATTTAGAATGACTCATCTATGGAAAATGAACATAAACAAATTCTGCAAGGAATTCATGCAGCACATTCAACCTTGTAATCCACAGGTGTGAGCAACCTTTCCTCATAATCTCCTAAAAACTTATGTATGACCTTAAACCTTAAAATTCAGAGTTCTGAAGGAGACATGGGAAAAGCCCTAGGATCCCAAGGGAGTGAGCCTGGCAACAAAATTTCAAGGCCCTGATCCTCAAATTAAAGTTCTTCAATAAAAGAGACATAACCTTTGGATTCCTAGAAAGATGCCCTAATAAGAAGCCTCAGATGATTATTTTTAGGACTCTCCTACCAACATATATTCTTTCAGAGAAGAAAAATTCCAGTCCCATGAAGATGAGTCTTGGACCCATGGAACAAGATGCCCAGAAACAGAGTAAATTCTCACGTTTCAAAAATCTGAATGCTATTGTTGCTATTCTTTACTTTCTAGCTACTTTTCCCCTCCTGTTGTTGTTGTGTGTATTAGTTTTATTGAGATAAAATGCATACTGTATACTTCATCGATTTCAAGGGCATACAATACAATATTTTCTGTTTTCTGTATTCACAGTCATTCCATTACCCCACAATCAGTTTTAGAACATTTTTATCACTCTCAAAAGAAACCCTGTACACATTTGCAGTCATTCTACTTTCCCCTGACTACCATCACTAACCTTTAATAAACAATCATTTACTTTATGCCTCTATGTATCTTTTTATGGAAATTTTATACAAATGGAATCATACAACATATGAAGTTACATGACCTTTTTCACTAAGCATAGTCATAAGGTTCATCCATGTTGTAGCATGCCTTAGTATTTATTCCTTCTTATAAGTGAATATTATTTTATCTTATGGATATATAGTTCGTTTGTGCATTCATTTGTAGACATTTGAGTTGTTTCTAATTTTGGGCTGTTATAAAATGGTTTACAGTAATAATTTTGTGTAGATACAGGTTTTCATTTCTCGAGTTTATACCTCAGAGAAGAACTGCTAAATCATATAGTAACTCTGTGTTTAATGTTTTGGTAATTGTCCACGACTTTGCATTCTCAGTAGCAGTGTATATGATTCCAAATTTCTTCACTATCCTGCCATCACTAGTTTATATCTGCTTTTTTTCATTAAAACCAGGCCCGTAGATGTTAAGTGATATATCATTGTATTGTTGATTCAGGTTTAATTGATGAATAATAATGTTGAGTATCTTGTCTCATGCTTATTGGGCATTTATTTATTTTCTTTGAAGAAATGCCTATTCCAATCATTCTCCCATATTTTAATTGGGTTATTAATTTTTTCAGTGTTGAATTGTGGGAGTTCTTTGGATAGTCTAGGTAAATGTGTATTAGCAGATTTGCAAGTATTTTTCCTATTCTTTCATTTCTTTTCCCTTCTTCAAGCTAAAGTTTGAAGAACAAAAGTTTTTGAATGTGCTCGGCAACTTTTTGTTGCTATAACCCAAATACTTCACATACATAACTTAAAGGAGAAAATATTTATTTTGATTTATGGTTTAAGTCCCTGGTTGGCCAACTTTATTACTCTGGACCTGAGGCAAAGCAGAACATCAAGGTGAAATTGCCCCATATCCTACAGTTTCTACAATCTCCCAATAACACTTTAAAAAAACGAATCCCTCTAGTGGCCTAATGATTCAATCACTTCCTTAAATCCCTCCAGTGGTAATGATTCAATTACTTCCTGAAATCCCCACTACTGAACATTGTTGTATTGGGGACAAAGCCTTCAACACATGAGCCTTTGGGGGACACTCTATATCCAAATCATAAAAATAAATTCCTATAGTTTTCATTCTCTCATTGATATTTTTGGTATATTTTAGAAGCCTGGGCCTAATCCAAAGCCTCCAAAATTTTACTCTTCTATTTTCTTCTAAGCGATTTATAATTTAAGATCTTACATGTAGTTTTGTGGCTCATTTTTATATAAAATTGTGTATGGTAAGAAATTATGTGGAAATGTCCTAGGCTACCATAATTTGTTGAAAAGACTATCTCTTCTTCATTGAACTGCCTTGCCAGAAATCAGTCAATCAAGCATGAGGGGGCTTATTGACGCAATCTCAACTCTATTTCATTGTCTAGATATTTATTCTATGCCAGGACCAGTGTTTCTTGAATGCTAATAGCTTTGTTGTCAGTTTTGACCCCTCAAAATTTTGTTCCTTTTCAAGATTGTTTTGATTATTATATGTCCCTTACATATCCATATACATTTAGGATCAGCTGGTCAGTTTCTACAAATTGGCCAGCGGGGATTTTGGTGGTGACTGTGTTAAAACTGAAGATGAATTTGGGAAGTATTACCATGTAACAATAATAAGCTGCTTGATGGAACATGGAAACTTTCCATTTATTTAGGTGTCCTTTAATTTTGTTTAATAATGTATTTTGACTTTGAACTTATTTTATTGAATTTATTCTTAAGAATATTATTCTTTTTTAAAAACTAATTTTTTAGTTATGCATGTATTCTTAAGTATTTTATTCTTCTGAAGATATAAATAGAATTATTTTTTTAAATTCACTTTTGGATTACTCATGATGTATAGGAATAAAAGTGATTTTTATGTATTGAACTTTGTAGTCTATGTTTTTATTTCCAATTACTGTTGCAGCAAATTACTATATATATATATATTTTTTTTTTAAAGAGAGAGAGAGAGTGAGAGAGAGAGAGAGAGAGAGAGAGAGAGAGTGTTTTGATATTTATATTTTAGTTTTCAGCGGACACAACATCTTTGTTTGTATGTGGTGTTGAGGATCGAACCTGGGCTGCACATTTGCCAGGTGAGCGCGCTACTGCTTGAGCCACATCCCCAGCCCCAAATTACTATATATTAAGATGTTTAAAATAACACTTTTACATGTAAGGATGTCAGAAGTATAAAGGAGGAATTGCATTCCTTCTTGAAATTGAAGTGTAAGATGTTCCCTTGCATTTCCCAGCATTTAGAGATTTCCTCTATTTGCTCACTCATGGTCCCTCTCTCCAACTTCTACACCCTTAGCATAAGATCTTCCCTTCCCTAGGATTTTGCTTCCATCTATGCTAATCAGCTTTCTGTACCTGTGACAAATACCTGAGATAAGTCAACTTAATAAAGAAAAATGTTTATTTGGGTTCATGGTTGCAGAGATTTTAGTCCATAATCACCTGTCCTGTTGCTTTAAGCCTGTGGTGGCACAGGGCATCAATGGTAGGAGTGCCTGGTGGAGGACAGCTGCTTATTTTATGGCAACTGGGAATCAAAGAGAGACAGACGAAGGGCCAGGCTCACAATATTTGCCCCCAGTGTTTCTTTTTATGACTCCTAAGGATTCCACCATTTCCCAATAATGACTTGAGCTTGGGACTAAGCCTCCAACATATAGGCCTACTAGGGGTATTTCAGATTCAGATTATAGCACATCCTCATATTTCCATCTGACTGTGATACTACTGGGTCTCTCATATAAGGTCCCTTTTAATTACATTGGCTATATCAGATAGTTCAAGATAATAGTCCATCTCAAGATCCCTAACTTTATCAGATTCATGAAGATTTTTTTTTCCACACGAAGCAATATAGCCACAGGTTCTGAAAACATATCTTGAAGTAGGGGCCAAGGGGCTGGGGAGAATTAAGTTTAATATACCTTTCTTACTTATGAAAAGTATTTACTTATAACAGTGATGGATTTCCTTAGGATTTGCTACATTTAATATGCAAAAATTGTTTTACCTCCTGTGGGAAGCCATCCATGAAATACATGAGGATCTTCTCTCAACATGGAAGCCAGGGAGAGATAGGTCTGGCATTGGGAACTATCCATGGTTGTCTCATGGCAATAGATTGCTCAATGCACATGACCTTTCTGTCTGCTCTGCTAGGAAGTTTCCTCATAGTAGCTCTGGAGATGGGTGAAACTGCTAGGAACTGAACAGCCCACCTTTCACTTTTTTGAAGAGCATTCTACAGAAGTCCTTTGATGTTTTCCAATATAAATAAAGCCAGCACGGGCTTCATATTGTCTAGAAGCTCAATCTGTCTGATCAGCTTGCCTATCCTAATCCCACTTTTGAAACTAGTTTCTGTGATGTTTTTTTTTTTTTTTTTGTCGTTTCATTTCTCTTAGCTTTTATTTCTCAGCCATCCCATTCCACTGAAGGGAACCCCATTCCCACCACCCCTGTGGGAGGTGGGCAGGAACGTCCTACTACTGGAAACCTTTCATTTTTTAACTTAATTGCCCTGCCTAAAACCTCCAGTACAATGTGTTATAGACATGGTGAAGGTGGACATCCCTGTATTGCTCCTGTTTCTAAGGAGAAAGTTTTTGACTTTCCCCATTGTATATTGATATTAGCTGGGTGTGTTTTGCAGATTGCTTTTCAGATGTTCATTTTCACATTGAGAAACTTCCTATCTATTCTTGTTCATTGAGTTAGTTTTTCTCTATCATTAAGAGGTGTTGGACTTGGGGAAAGACTTTTTCTGCATCTATTCAAATGGTCCTATGGGCTTTTGTTGTTGTTGTTGTTCTAGTGATTTGATGTATTTTATTATTTTTTTTCCATATGTTAAACTAATTTTGCATTCTTGGACAAATTCTTGTTGAAATAAAATATCATTCTTTTTATATGTTGCTAGATTTGATCTATACATTTTGAGGATTTTTGCATGTATGTTCAGAAAAGACATTTTTTTGTACTTTAATTTTATTGTAATTTTTTTCTGCTTTTAATGTATCAAGAAAATGCTAGCTTATAAAATGAATTGGCTAGTTCCACCTCACTGATCCACAGATCCACTCTGGAGCCCAGGCCCAGAACCCAGGGCCACCCCTGGTGTTGTTTACTGAAGCCCAGGCCCAGGCCCCAGTCCAGTTCCACCTGCATAGACCACCAGACTCACTCTGGAGCACAGGCCCTGGCCAAGGACTGCCTCCACAGACCTGTGGACCTACACCAGAGGTGAGGCCCAGGCCTAGGACTGCCCCGCCAACCCATGCAGAATTCTAGGCCCAGGTTAGGCCCAGGTCTGCCCCACCAACCAGCAGACCCACTCCAGAGCTCAGGCCTTGGCCCAAGACCACCCCCACCAAATTACAGATCCATGCAGGGGCCCAGGCCCAGGTCAGGCCCAGCACCATCCTGCAGGCCCACCTGGGAGCCCAGGACTAGCCCATCTCCATCTTGGGACACTGCAGCCATCACCATAGGCTTCCCCACATAGTAGCCTCTACCTTGTGACAACATAAAGAGCCTAGAAGCAGCTGCATATTGGAACAGGCAGCCCCAAACCATTGTAAGGCCCACCCTTTCAGCTCCATCTCTGAAAGTGGTTGCATCCATCTCAGGGCTATACTGAGCTACCTCTGTTATTGCCTCCATGAACTTTAGTTGCCGTAGCACCCATTGTGGGATACAGAAAGGGACTGGAAGCCCAACACCAAGGTGAGGTACAGATGATCTTCATGGAAACTACAAGATTATAGGGTATAAACTGTGAATCTTCATATCCTCACTGCAAGAAAGGAAGACACATAGACAATATGTAAAAAACAAGGGAAGAAAGTGCCCCAAACAAACCAGGATACTACAATAAAAGAATCTATGGATAGCACAGTTGATGAAATGTCAGAAAAGGAATTCAGAATATACATAATTAAAATGATCTGTGAATTAAAGAATGACCTAAGTGAGCAAATACAGGCAAAAATTGATCACTTCAAAAGAGAGATAAGGGAGCACATACAGGTAGCAAAAGATTACATCAATAAAGAGAGATTATGAATTAAAAAATCAGAAATCCATGAAATGAAGGAAACAATAAACAAATAAAAAACTAATTGAAAAGCATCACCAACAGACTAGATCACTTGGAAGACAGGTCAGATAATGACAAAGCATACAATCTTGAAAATAAAGTTGACCACACAGTGAAGATGGTAAGAAACCATGAACAGAACATCCAAGAATTATGGGATAGCATCCAAGAATTATGGGATAGCATTATGGGTTTATTGGGTTAGAGAAAAGCACAGAGATTCAAACCAAAGGAATACACAAACTCTTCAATGAAATAATATCAGAAAATTCCCCCAATATGAAGATGAATTGGAAAATAAAATACAAGAAGCTTATAAAATACCAAGTGTACAAAATTACAACAGATCTACACCACGGCACATTATAATGAAAATGCCTAGCATGCAGAATAAGGCCTCAAGAGAGAGGAGTCAGATCACATAACGGGGGAGACCAATTCATATCTCAGCTAATTTTTCAACCCAGACCCTCAAAGCCGGGAGATCCTGGAACAACATATACCAAGCTCTGAAAGAAAATGGATGCCAACCAAGAATCTTATATCCAGCAAAACTAAGCTTTAGATTTGATGACAAAATAAAAACCTTTCATGATAAACCAAAGTTACAAGAATTTTTAGTGAGAAAGCCTGTACTACAGAGAATCCTCAAAAAAAATATTCTAACATGAGGAAATGAAAAGAAAAAATGAAAATCAGCAAATGGAGGAACTACATTCAAGGAAAGTCCAATCAAATGAGAAACCAAATCAAGTAAAAATCCAAAAATAAACCAAAATGCCCAGGAATACAAATCATATTTTACTATGTGAATGGCCTAAACTCATCAATTAAAGGATATAGACTGACAAATTGGATTTTTAAAAAATCAATGATATGTCACCATCAAGAAATTCATCTCACAGGAGATGATATCCAGAGACTGAAGGAGAAAGGGTGGGAAAAAATGGATCACATAAACAAACAGGGGTTTCCATTCTCATATCAGATAAAGTGGACTTAAAAGCAATGAAAAGTAATAAATAAGGACATTTCAAATCTAGTGAAAATGAATAAAGAAGGACATTTTATAATGCTTAAGGAATTCATTTATCAACAAAACATAACAAACATAAATATCTAACAATGGGGCATCTACGTATGTCAAACAAACCCTTCTCAAATACAAGAACCAAATAGACCACAACACAATAATACTGAGTGACTTCAATACTGAGTGTCACCACTGGATAGATCTTCCAAACAAAACTAAACAAAGAAAGTATAAAACTCAATAATATAATCAATAATTTGGACTTAACAGACATATATAGAATATTACACCCATCAACAAATAAATATACTTTATTTTTAGTAGCACATGGATCTTTCTACAAAACAGACCATATATTATGCTGCAAAGCAAGTCTTAGCAAATACAAAAACATAGAGATACTACCCTGCATTATTTCTGACCATAATGGAATACAATTAGAAATCAATGAGAAAATTAAAAAGAGAAGCTACTTCAACACCTGGAGACTAAACAATATGCTATTGAATGATGAATGGATAACAGAAGACATCAGGGAGGAAATAAAAAAATTCTAAGAGGTAAATGAGAATTCTGATACAACTTATCAAAATCTCTGGAACACCATGAAGGCAGTGCTAAGAGAAAAGTTCATTGCATTGAATTCATTCATTAAAAGAAGAAAAAGTCAACAAATAAATGACCTCACATTACATCTCAAAGCCCTAGAAAAAAAGGAAAAAACCAACACCAAAAGTAGTAGAAGACAGGGAATAATTAAAATCAAGGCAGAAATCAATGCAATAGAAACAAAAGAAACAATTCAACAATTGACAAAACCAAAAGCTGGTTCTTTGAAAAAAAAATATGCATTAATTCTTTGTCAATTTTATGACAAATACTTAAGCCGCCCTAACAAAAGGAAGGGGGAGAAAACTCAAATTACTAAAATTAATAATGAAAAAGGAAATACCACAACAGCCACTATTGAAATACAGAATACAATTAGAAACTATTTTGAAAATTTATACTCCAGTAAAACAGAAAACCTTGGAGACACTGACAAATCTTCAGAGGCATATGATCAACCCAAACTAAGGCAAGAGGACATACACAATTTAAACAGACCAATTACAAGCAAGTGCTAGGAGCCACAGCAAAAGTATTGATACATGGTACCTTTGGTTTAGGTGACTGCCAGCTAGCCATTGAGATGATTATGTTAAGCTTTACATTCATATGGTAATTGGACTCCTGCTGTTCACTTCGGCCTGTTTCAGGACTCAGGTTACTCATGTCACTCATGTAATGGGAGAGTTCCCATTGGTTGGGGAAGGATAGTAGGAGGGAACTTCCGGGGGAGGTCCGGGCGCCGGTTCCGGTGACACACGTGGGTCCACCGGCTTGCTAGCAGGACGCACACGGGACGCTGGCGGCTTTTTTAAATAAAGCTTTGTTCCCCGCTTGAACAGTTCGTGTTTTTGTGCCCAGCCGGGTTGCGGTGGCTCGTGCTTCTGTGCACAGCCGGGTTGCGGCAAGCAAGGAAATAGAAGACACCATCAAAAGCCTACCAACTAAGAAAAGCCTGGGAACAGACAGATTCACAGCTGAGTTCTACAAGGCCTACAAGAAGAATTAACACCAATACTCCTCAAATTATTCCATGAAATAGAAAAGAAAGAAACCCTTACAAACTCATTCTATGAATCTAGTATCATCCTGATACCAAAACCAGGCAGAGACACATCAAAGAAGGAAAATTTCAGATCAATATCCCTGATGAACATTGATGCAAAAAATCTCAATTCGGGCAAATTGTGTACAAAGACATATTAAAAAAGATAGTGCACCATGATCAAGTGGGGTTCATTCCAGGCATGCAAGTTGCTTCAACATATGGAAATCAATAAATAAAATTTATCACATCAATAGATTAAAGATAAGATCAAATGATTATATCAATTGATGTAGAGAAAGCATTTGAAAAAACAGAGCAATTTTAATGTTCAAACCACTAGAAAAACTGGAGATGGTAGAAACATACCTCAACTTTGTAAAAGCTATCTATGCTAAGCCCCAGGCCAACATCATTCTAAATGGAGAAAAAAATTGAAAGCATTCCCTCTAAAAAGTGGAACAAGACATAGATGCCCTCTCTCACCACTCCTATTAAACACAGTCCTTAAAACTCTCACCAGAGCAATTTGACAAACAAAAGAAATTAAAGGACTATGAATAGGAAAAGAAGAACTCAAACTATTTTTATTTGCTGATGATATGATTCTATACTTAGTGAATTCAAAAAACTCAACCAGAAAACTTCTGGAACTAATAAATGAATTCAGCAAAGTAGCAGGATATAAAATCAACAGTCATAAATCAAAAGGATTTCTATACATTTCTGAATGATGAGCCCTCAGAAAGAGACATTAGGAAAACTACCCCCTTCACAATAGGCTCAAAAACCAAACCAAACAAAACAAAAACAACAACAACAAAAAACAAAATAAAACTTGGGCATCAATCTACCAAAAGAGGTGGAATACTTCTACAATGAAAACTACAGAACACTAAAGAAAGAAATTGAAGATCTTAGAAGGTGAAAACATCTCCCATATTTTTGAATAGAAAGAATCAATGTTGTCAAAATGACCATACTATCAAAAGCATTATATAGATTTAATGCAATTCCAATTAAAATCCCAACATTCCTCATAGAAATAGAAGAAGCAATGATGAAATTCACTTGGAAAAATAAGAGACCCAGAATAGTCAAAGCAATCCTTAGCAAGAAGAGTGAAGCACGAGGCATCAGACTTTAAATATCAGACTTTAATATCAGACTTTAAACTATACTACAGAGTTATAGTAACAAAAATGACATGGTATTGGCACCAAAATAGACACGTTAGACCAACGGTACAGAATAGAGGAAATAGCAAGAAACCCACATAAATACAGTTATCTAATACTAGACAAAGGTACCAAAAACACACAGTGGAGAAAAGATAGCCTCTGTAACAAATGTGCTGGAAAAACTGGAAATCCATATGCAGCAAAATGAAATTAAACCCCTATTTCTCACCATGCACAAACTCAACTCAAAGTGGATCAAGGACCTAGAAATTAGATCAGAGACCCTGCACCTAATAGAAGAAGAAAAAAATAGGCCCAAATCTTCAACATGTTGGATTAGGTCCTGACTTCCTTAACCAGACTCCTAAAGCACAAGAAATAAAATAAGAATCAATGAATGGGATGGATTTAAATTATAAAGCTTCTTCTCAGCAAAGGAAATGATCAATAACCTGAAGACAGTGCCCAGAGTGGGAGAATATATTTACTACATGCACATCAGATAGAGCATTATTCTCCAGGATATATAAAGAACCCAAGGGAAGTTCTTATCTTTATTGATATAACTCCCAAGTACCTTTGGTAAGAGTGAGAACTAATAAAATTTTCTTAGAAAGAATTCATAGGCTCCACAGTTGCAGACAGCCATCAAGTGCTTAGGTAACACCACTACATATAAGCCCCAACTAAGGGGAGCAGGGGAGTGGATACTAAGTGATCCAAAGCCACCAGCCACCATCCACAGGAGCTCAACCAAAGTCAACTGATATTCTACCCTAGTCATGGGGATGGTACCTCAGTGATCTGCCATAGTCATAGTGGAGGCTTCTCTATAGTAGACTGCTCCTAGAGAGCCTGTGTGCAAAGCCCCCACAGTTTCATACAGCCATCAAACACAGTGATACTACATAGAAGCCCCAATGGAGGGAGGTAGTGCTCAGTATCCCATGGCAGTTAGTGACAGCCCTGAGCCCTACACCCTGTGCCCCCACACTGAATAGAAACAAAAAGCTGACGCAACATCCTCCAAGCATACAAACTTGAGCCTCTGGGCAGACTAACAAGCACAAGTTGGCAAGAAAATTACAGCAACCAGGGAAGTAGCTCCCATGCCCTAGTACCTCCAGGAGGGCCCATATTTATGTGTCCCAGAGTTTCCAGTTAGCTAAATTATCATTTAGATGCATGAATCCACAAAAGGCAATTCCTGAGAATAACCCCAAAAGATCAGCAGAGAAGCTCATGGATATACAGTGGCAGCACACACCATAAAGGGTTTCACAGAGCAGAATCCCACAGACACCAGCCACCACTTAGTGTGCCCAGAAACAAGCTCACTGACCTATGACTTGTACATTTCAGAAGGAAAAGCAGTCTTATATCATCCCATGGGCACCGAATGGCACTTCAGATTATGATACCTCTATCTTACACTTCCACATTCCACACACTCTGGAATATACACAGAGGAACTTACACTGGATTTGACAACACAGGATTCATGGAGATTTTCTTCAGGAAGGCACGCAAGACCACACAGCCCGACAGAGAAAAACTTGGCTGCTAAGTCCCAGACAATTAGGGATCATCTTCTGTGAGCCAACAGAAAGTTACTCAAGTACCTGAACATGTCAAAGACTGGAGGGGGCCTCCTAGAATTGTATCAGAGGTGAACTGGTATAATCACTACTTGCCCACTCAGGGAAACTGAAAGGTAATGCTAAGGAAGGGAGAGCATCTTCTAAAGCTTCCCAAATCTGTTGATATTCAAATTAGGAAAATTCAATAAGAAATTACCCCACCTTGACATGGATTATCATAAACAGCTGTTAAGCTGATTTTGACCTTATGGGTACTACTTTATGTATCGAATTGATAGATGTTCCCCTGTTATTTGATGTTGCAGCCCTCAAACCATTTGAGTATATTTCTTCTGATGTTTTAAAACATCAGCAGGGACCATTCTTCATGCCCTCCGCACCCCCTATCAGGTTTGTGTTTGCTTCTTTTAATCTCTTTTTGCCTCTTGCATTATCTGCTGTTGCCTCAAATTTCCCCATTTTTTCCCTCTCTTCATCTTAGAATTCTATTATTGTTTTCTATCATTTCTTTACTTTTTCTTTTTTGCTCTTTGCACATTTTTTCTCTCTTGCCCTTTCAGAAACCCATATTAGCGGAATAGTAATATTTCTAACTTAATAACTAATTTCTTAATCTATTCAACAACATTACTACAATTTATACCCATATTAAAGGAACTATGAAGGACATTTTCAATAAGTAGTTTTTAAAAAGTTTTGGTAGTACATGGATTTGCTCTGATTTGATTGAAATTAATAGGGTTTAGCATCTTTTCTCAAAGTGGTACTGCTACTGGGCATAACGGAGATACACACTGAGTAGAGTATTGATACTTGGGTATTTCTCCATCCTGGGGAACTTAAGGGAAAGAAGCTCACTAAATAGTGCCTTGCATAAAAGCAGAGGAGATAATCATCCCAGTAGATGTTCAGACATATAAACAATATGAAAAAGCAAGAGAACAAACCACCCCAGACAGCCCATTACACATCAGTAATTGATCTTATGACACCATAGTTGAGGAATCATCAGAAAAAAAATCAGAAAGTTCATAGTTAAAGTGTTCAATGATCTAAAAGATGATCTAAGAGAGAAAATACAGGAAGTGAAAGATCATTTAAATAAAGAGATATTCTGAAAAGGAACAAAAAATAGACATCATGGAAATGAAAAACTCATTAAGTAAAATTAAAATTCAATTGAAAGCATCATAAATAAATAAGACCACATAGATGACAGATTAGAACTCAAAGTATATGCTCTTGAAAACACAATTAATAACAAGAAAAGATTTTAAGAGACCAGGACCAGAATATTTAAGAAATATGGGATAACATTAAGATACCTAATATAAACATTGTTGGTGTAGAAGAAGGCCCTGAAATACAAGCTAAAGGAATGTACAACTTTCTAAATAAAATAATATACAAAAAATTTCCAACGCTTAGAAATGAGATGGAAATTCAAATACAAGTAGCATTTAGAATCCCAAATGGGCAAGATCAAAAAGTTCTTATTCAAGAAACTTTATTAAAATTAAAATATTAAATATGTAGAATAAGGATAGGAAAATGTCAGGTCACATTTAAATGTAAGCAAATCAGAATTTCTATTGATTTCTCAGCCAAGACTCAAATAGCCAAGAGTGTTAGAATAATATATACCAAGCCTTACAAAATAACTAGTGCCAACCAAGATTATTATATCCAGCAAAAGTATCCCTTAGAATTGAAGATGAAATATAATTCTTCCAAGATAAAGTGAAACCAAAAGAATTCATAAATAAAAAACATACTCAGTGAAATACCTCCCACAGAGGACATGGAAAATAAATATCAGTGACAGTATACAGATGATTAACACTAGAAGAATAGTCAATTAAAGAAGAAGCAAAACTGAATTAAGTAATAGAAATAAATCAAAATTATTTATTTTGGTAAAAATTGTTTCTCTACAGTAACACTGAATATAAATGATCTAAACTCTCCAATTCAAAGACATAGATTGGTAGAATTGATTAAATCAATACCCAAATTTAGAAATTAACACCCATTTTTAGCAGTCAAGTAAATGCACATCAAAACTACACTGTATATACGTGACTGTATGACCAATGTGATTCTGCAACCTGAACACTCAGAAAAATGAGAAATTATACCCCACTTGATTCAAATGTCTGATATGTCAAGATCATTGTACTGACATGTGTAACTAATTAAAACAAAACAAAACAAAAAAACTACACTGTAATTTCATCTTTCTCCAAGGGACACAATGCAGGCAAAGACATTCACAGGTTGAAGTTAAAAGGATAGAAAAAGATACAATGCAAATTGAGACCATAAGAAATCAGGAGTAGCTGTCTTAACATTTGACAAAGTAGACTTTTAAAGCTAATCAGCATAGACAATGTCCCTTCGTACTGGTTAAGGAAATCATCCAACAGCAAAATATAATGATTATAAATATTTATGGCCCAAACATTAGTGCATTTATGTACATAAAACAAACCCTACTCAATATAAAGACTCAAATAGACCCCAATATAATAATACTATGGGATTTCAACACCCCTCTCTCACCATTACATAGGCCATCCAGACATAAACTACTAAGTAAAGACTCTTCAGAACTAAAAAATACTGTTAATCAAATGGTCCCAACAGATAACTATTGAATAATTCATCCATCAACAACCAAATTCATTTTCTTCTCAGTGACATATAGGATATTCTCTAAATTAGAGACAAATAAAGTCTTGGCAAATACAAAAAAAATAGAGATAATTTCCTTGCTTCCTATCAGATCACAATGGAATAAAATTAGAAATCAATAGCAAGGTTTAAAACAGAAACCATTGCAACATCTTGAAAATAAATAACACTTATTTGTGTGTGTGTGTGGTGTTGGGGATTGAACCCAGGGTTCTGTGCATGTGAGGTAAGCACTCTATCAACTGAGCTATATCCCCAGCCCTTAAATAATACTATTTTAAAATGTGGAATGAATCATAGAAAAAATCAGAAAGAAATAAAAAATAGAAATAAATGAGAACAAAGATGTAATATATCAAAATCTGTGGGACAGTATGAAGGCAATTGTAAGAGGAAAGTTTAACATTCAGTGCCTACATTAAAAAAAATAGAAAAGTCCTAGTTAAATATTCTATATAATATTATAGCTCAAGGTCCTAGAAAGGGAGGAAGAAACTAGTTGCAAAATCAATAGAAGACAGAAAATAATTAAGATCAGAGCAGACATAGATCAAAAAATCTATAATAAAATATTGACAGGCTGCATTGAAAAACACAAGAAGACAGTGTGCTATGATCAAGTGGGCTTCATCCCAGGGATCCAAGGTTGATTCAACTATGCAAATCAGTCGATGAACACCACATGTATAGAACTAAGGACAAAGATCATAGTATTATCTCAATAGGTACAGAAAAATTTTGACAACATCCTGTAACCATTCATTTTAAAAGTCATGGAGAAACTAGAAAAATAATGAACTTACCATTATGAAGGATATATATAAAAACCCCAAGGACAGCATCTTACTGAGTAGAGAAAAATTGAAAGCATTTCCTCAAAAATCAGGAAAAACCACTTCTCTTTTATTCAACAGAGTTCTTGAAACTCCAGACAAAGCAATCAAGTAAGAAAAGGAAATTAAATTGATGAAAATAGGAAAGGAAGGAGCCAAATTACTTGTTTTCTGATGACATGATTCTATATTTAAAAGACATACACAAAAAAAAAACTCTAACAAAAGACCTCTAGAGTCAATAAATTCAGCAAAGTTGCTGGATATGAGATCAACATACATAAATCAATCACTTTACTCTCAAAATGAATCTGCTGAGAAAGAAGTAAGGAAAACTGTCTCTTTCACAATAACCTCAAATATAAAACAAAATACTTGGGAATTAATCTAACTATGGAGGTGAAAGACCTCCACAATAAAAACAATAGAATACAGAAAAATTTGTAAAGACCTTAGAAGATGGAAGACATCCCATGTTCTTGGATAAGGAGAAGTAATATTGTCAAAGTGGCCATACTAATGGTCACGCACAGTAGTTATATCTGTAATCTTAGTGGTTCTGGAGACTGAGGCAGGAGGATTGTGAGTTCAAAGCCAGCCTCAGAAACTTAGTGAAGCCCTAAGGAACTCAGTGAGACCCTGTCTCTAAATAAAATATAAAAAGGCTGGAGATGTGGCCTTAGTGGTCAAAGTGCCCGAGTTCAATCGGGTACTCAAAAAAAAAAAAAAAAAGCCACACTACTAAAGAGTTATACAGATTTAATAACCATTGAAAAACCAATGACATTCTTCTCAGAACTAGAGAAAACAGTCCTATAATTCCTTTGGAAAAATAAAAAACTCACATAGCTGATGGAAGCATCACAACACTTGATCTCAAATTATACCAAAGAACTTATTAATAAAAAGAGCATGACATTGACATCAAAACAGACATGAAGATAAAGGAAATAGAATAGAAGACACAGAGACAAACTCACATAGATGCAGTCATCTGACACTTGACAAAAGTGCCAAAAATATATGTTGGAGGAAAGACACCCTATTTAACAGACAGTGGCAGGAAAGCTGCATATCCATATTTAGAAAAATGAAAGTAGATTCCTATCATTCACCCTGCACAAAAGTCAACTCAAAGTGAGTCAAAGGCCTAGGAATTAGGCTGGAAACTTTGAAACTGCTAAAAGAAAACACAGGTTCAACATTCCAGCATATTGATGTGGGCACAGACTTTCTTGAAACTACCCCTAAAGCTCAAGAAATAAAACCATGAATCAATAAATCGGACAGCATCAAATTAAAACAAAACAAAACAACAACAACAAAAAAAAAACCTCTGTTCAGCAAACTAGACAATTAAGAGCATGAAGAAAGAGTCTACAGATTGGGGAAAATCTTTGCCCACTACTCATCTGACCTAACTAATATCCAGAATATATAAAAAGCTTAACATAAAAAGATAATCTGAACAATAAATGGGCAAAAGAACCAAACAGATGTTTCTCAAAAGAAGAAAAAAAATGATTAGCTATGTATTTTAAAATGTTCAACATCCTCAGCAATCAAGGAAATGCAAATCAAAATACAACTCAGCTATCCCAGTCCTTGGTATTTACCCAGAGAAACTAAAATCATCGTGTGATTGTGATAGAGGCACATTACTGTTTATAGTACTGCAGTTCACAAAAGCCAAGGTGTGCAATCAGCCCAGGGAACCTGTCAATTGACGGATGAATAAAGTAAAAGAAAATGTGGTATATATACATAATAGTGTTTTACTTTGCCATAAAGAAGAATGAAATTATGGCATTTGCTTGCAAATGGTTGGAAATGGTGAACATCATGCTAAGTGAAATAGGCCAGACTCAGAAAGTACCAAGGAGGGGGGTTATTACGGTGACTTTATGTAGTTTAGAAGCTTTTAGAATTAGTTTGTGGAAAGAATTTGGAAAAGTTTAGAGATGCAAACTAGAGAACACCTGAAATGTTGTAGGTAAAGTTTAATGGTGATTCTGGTGAGAGAAAAGTACAGAATGCTGGAAGAAATTCAGAGAGTAAAGATAATATTCATGAAGTTTCACATGGAAATAAGTACTCTTGGGAATTTGGAGGCTTCTCCTGATACATTTTGGCATCAAACGAGTTTATATTTTCTCTGTGCTCTCAGACTTTGAACGAGGCTGATTTTAAAGGTGATGGACCACTTTATTTGAAAAAGGAAATTTCAAGGCAACACAGTATTCCATCCTTGGACTGGACATTGTGCCTGATTTTTGCCATATTTACAGTAAGAATTGACTAAGCAGAAGAATTTGGAAAACTTTCAGTTTGGCCAGAAAATAAGTGTATGTAAGTGTATTTAAATTTCTAGCCAGCAGGGGTGCCCTTCCTAAAGAGATTATTGTCATGAAAAGGAAACCAAGTCTTTTTCAATGGGACAATAGGAAAGATGCCTTGAGGCCATTCAAGAATTGGCAAAGCCTTGTCTATCATAGGCTCAAAGGTATAAAAGTGTAAACTCATTTTAAAGACTTTAGTTTGAGAGAACTCAGGGCACCCTACTGACATAGGGCAACCAGGCGCATTGCTTCCCCAGGATACGTTTTCCCATGTTCAACCATGGAGATGCTCAGAGGCCACTACAGCTGTGGGTTCCAGTACAGTTCATGCCAGTGACAGACCTTGGTGTCATCTTAGGATGCTAATTTTGAGAAATGCAGAATTCAAGAGTTGTGGGGTTATGGAGGCTTTCACCCAGATCTCAAGGGAAAGTTTTGGATGCCAGACCATGGATGGCAGGGTCCGAGACCTGCTAGCAGTTTCTGACGTGTGATGTGTGAAGCTATAGGAGTGCAACAGAAGCTGCAGTGGAGATCCCAGGAAGGAAGAGATGCAAGGAACAGGGAATGCCTGCTGAGGAGAGCTGCAGGAGGTAAGCAGAGCAAGCCCCAGAAACTGGCCATGTGGGCTGAAACCTGCAAAGCTGTAGAAGAGGTGTCCAAATCCTTTGGAGCTCATTCTATGTTAGTCTATGCCCCAGATGCTAGGCAGGGAGCTATAGTGTCTTAGCTTTTCCCTGCTAGTTTTTGGTATTACTTTGATCTGATCCTCCTTCCTAGAATGGTAATGCTTACCCTGTACTATTATATTTTGGAAGTATGTGACTTTTTTGTTATTGTTTACAAGGGCTCATAGCTAAGAGTCTGCCATGAGTTTCAGAGGAGACTTTGGACTTGGACTTATGACCATCTGAACAGTTAAGACTTTGGGAACTCTTGGAGATGGATTCAATGCTTTTTACACTGTTAAACGGACATGAGCTTTTGGGGACCAGGAACAGAGTTCTATGGTTTAGCTCTTAAATGTCTCTCAAAGTCCCCTGTGTTAAAGGCTTGCTTCTCAGACAGGCACTACTGGGAAGTGGTGAACCCTTGTGTGGTAGAGCCTAATGAAAGGAAGTTAGATCATTGCGGGTGTGCCCTTGAAGGTGATATCAGGACCCTGGCCGCTTCCTGCGTGGGCTCTCTCTCGTCCAGCAAGGTCGTCCATGGAACAGGGTAGAGGGGAGTGTGGCTGTGGAGTCACTAATCAAGACCTCTGGAGACCAAGCAGGAAGCAGGTCTGATTTTATTGCACAGTTACCATGTAGATATACTCAGGCAGTAACTAAGCAGATTATAGGCAGCCACCAATGCAATTTCCACTAACTGTCCTTGCAGTGACCCATCAAGGAGTGGGCCGTGGAGCAAGCACAGGGACTGCAACATGAGGCCTCATGCCCAGGGCTGTGCCTACGGGGTAAGCAGTTTGCCACTCAGACGCCCTTAACCTATGCCATGTATGCAGTACTCCATGCACCCGTCCCCACACCTTCCTGTCACTGGTTTACTTCCCAGCTGCCATGAAGTGAATAGGCCTCCTCTGCCACCTGCTCCTCCCATGAGGTGCTGTGCTGCAACAGGCCCACGGCAACAGGGCTGTGGACTGAAACCTCTGAAGCCATGAGCAAAAAAAACCCTTTCCTCCTTATAAGTTGTTTACCTCGAGTATTTGTCAGAGACAGAAAGCTAACATACAGTGTTTTTGTTTTAGGTAGTTTTGTTGTTTTTATATTTTCCCCAAAATATATAGTTTTATATATTAATTACTTTTAACTTTTTCCAAAGCATTTAATGCACTAGGCAATCTTCTGCTTTTTCTATTACTATTATATAGATGTGTTTGTGCACACATACAAACACACACATATATTTGTGTGTGTGAGTGTGTGTGTGTGTGTGTGTGTGTGTGTGTGTGTATATATATATATATATATTTTTTTGCAGTACTGGAGATTGAACCCAGGGTATCTAAGCACTTAACTACATCCTCAGCCCTTTTTATTTTTATTTTTTTGAGACAGGGTCTCACTAAGTTGCCAAGACTGGCCTCAAGCTTGTGATCCTCTTGCCTTAGACCCCTGAGTTGCTGGGATTACAGTCCTGCACCTCCATTCCTGGTGCCTAATATTATATTTCTAAGATTTAACCATATAACTGGGCATTCATTTTGACTGTTTTAGGATATTTCTTTCTGTGAAATTACTAGTACGTGGACATTTGTATTATGTCCAGATATCTGCTATTACAAACAGTCCTGATTTAGATCTTTTTGTGTATATCCCCAAGTGAACATTCGAATAAATTCTATTTAACACCTACTCTGTTGTGAAATTACCTAGTAGTCAAAATCGTAGGTTGTTATAAAACTAAAACCCTGCTAAATTGATGAAAAGGCAAGCTACCAAGAGTGAAAAAATATTTTTGATTCTGGCAAAGGACTAGCATTTAGAATATATGAAAACATCTCAAACTAAAATAAAATAAAATAAAGAAATATCAAATTGGCAATGGGAAAAAATGAATAAATAGGTATTTCCCTGAAGAAGCACACAAAAAGATGTTCAACAATCATTAAGGAAAACCAAAAGTAAAACCAGAATAAGATGTTCCTATATGTGTTAGGATGGCAAAAATTAAAAAAAAAATTGTGACAACATCAAATGTTGAGGAGAATGAGAAACACCAAATAACTTATACATTGCTGACAGAAATTTAAAATGGCATAGTCGTTATGGACAGCAGTTTGACAGTTTCTTATGTAATTAAATATGCATTGGTTATAAATGTACATAAATCTATCTAGTCATTGTTTTCTAGAAAATTCATCCTAGATAAATGAAAATTTATATGCATGAAAAAAATGTGCAAAAGTGTTCATGGCAGCTTTATCCACAATAGCCTAATATTGGGAAAAGTTGAACTGTTCTGTAACACATGAATGGATAAACATGCTGTGATAAATCCATAACATGGAATACTACTCAACAATGAAAAGGAATGAGCAGTGATACACACGATTCTTTCTATGGGTCTCAGCAAAATTATGCTGAGTGACAAAAGCTAGAAAATCCAGCTGAACTATTAGTAATCTCAAAAGTCCTAGAAAGGTAAAAATTAAAATTCAGGACTCTAAAGTTGAGGGGACCCAATGATAATCCCAATTTTCAGTTTTGCTTCCAGAAGGATAACATTATAGGAGTAAAGAAAAACAAGAATTATACCAGAAATTAGAAAGACTAAAACCAGCTCAAAGCCTCACAGTGTTAAATGATCTTCCCTTAATACAAATGCCTTCCAGTTGTGATCAACACAGTCATTCAAGAAGAGAAGGCCCCCTTGGGTGTTGACATTTCTTCAAACATAATGCCAAGCATTAAATAAATAAATAAATAAAACACAAGATGCTTAAAGATATAAGATCAAGAGAAAAATAAAATCAGAGGCAGAAAATAGATAACAGAAACAGAGACAGAGTTGATCCAGAAACTGGAGATAACAGATTCAAACTTTAAAATAACAGTGAGTGTGTTCAAGAAGATATGTGCCAAGATGAAAAATATCATAAGGAAAAGGAAATTGACTCATAAAAATAACCAAATGAATATTCCAGAATTGAAATAGAACAACAAAAAGCAACTGGGTTCCCCCATGCTTTTCTGTCTCTATGTCCTTTTACCATGTGACTTTACAGTGGCCTCCCTATCAGTCCAGGCTCATCAGTGTGACTTGCTTTGCTGAAGGAATGCTAACAGATGTGACAAGAGCCCTTGCACATATCCACCTCCTCTCCTGCTCCTCTGTGACTGTTCTGATCATGCTGAGATTTAGCAGTTCTTTGTTTTGCAGCTTTGCTTGTTTGTAAATAGGAGATAATGTAGAAAACCTACCATTGGCTCTAATTGGGAAGAAATGTGCATAACCGCTTTGCTTTTGTGCTTTCTATTTTTTCTCCATTACAAGTACTCTCACTATTTTTGTTTTCCTATAACAGGTGCAGTTCACCTAAGCCGGGACCTGCAAAGCACACTAAAGAACTTGGTTGGAGCGGCGTGGCAAATCTTGGACTATAAGGATGAACAAAGCCCTGAGACAGTATACCACTGTCAGAATTTGTTATTCACTGTCCTTCCTCAAATTGAGTGTCACAGCAGTGGATAGCACTAGACACAATCATTTCAATAATCTCAATTTTCTTAAAATACAAATGTACCTCTTGGCGTCATGTTTGAATCTGAACATTTCCTCTCTTGATATTTTATGCAGTAAAAAAATTTCCCCTAAGTTTCCTTATGCTAAGAATCTCGTTTTTATTTCAGCAACTACAAAACTCCCAAGAGTTGTAACATGCCCCTGCTCTTACAATACATCAGATTTGGACTGAAGAATTTCATCCATCCAGACCAAAAGGGAGTTAAAAGGTCTGTATGGCATGTCGAAAAAATGTTATAACGCTGACTGCTGTACGTGACCTACGGTAGCATGTTCAGGATTGACTCTTGATGTTCTAGGTAAAGAACAAAGGAGAGATTGTTTTGACTTTTCTCATAGCATATTGACTTTCTCCTAGGGCTAAGAGAAGCTGTTCAGTTGAGTAAATTTATAAAAGATTTAGAAAAAAGATGAAATGTTTGCAAAGAAAATGTTTCTGAATTAGATTGATTGATTCTGATAGGACATATACTGCTATCTTTAAAGGACTTACAATTACATTGAGAATCAACTCATAAAGTTTCTAAAGTTTGATCATTTTTTTTGTCCAAAAAAAAAAATCTCTTTAATCTGCTTTGAAAAGTGACAGACTTAAGACAGAATTAATTGTGAGTGCAAGTCACATGTGTTTGCACTCACCCACCTAAGGGCCAGCAGAGGCCTCTAAAGTGTAGTTCTGGCAACAAAACTGCAAGCTCCCTCAAATTTGGTCCCTGTCCTTGTGACACACTAGTTCTCAATATATTTTGATCTCTTTTTCTCATCTTCTTACTGAAGTTCTTTTTTGAAGCAAAATGCTATGGATTTTATGTAGTTGTCCTCCAGGGACCTTGAGCTGTAGCCCTGGTCTTCAGTGTGGTGGTGTTAGGAGGTAGAACCATTAAGAAGTGGAGATTAGTGGGAACTGGTGAGGTCATTGGGATTCTGCCAACAGAAGGGATTCATGTTGTTCTTATGGGACCCTGGTTTGTTCCCACAAGAAAGTGTTATTATAAAAAGAGCAAGACGGCACCAGAGCCAAGAACATGGTAGGCCCCATGTTCTGGGTTCTCTAGAATCGAGAGCTAAATGAACCTCTTTCTTTAACTATTATCCAGCTTCAGGTATTTTCTTATAACAAGAGAAATGGACTGCTGCACCAAGGAAAGCACTACCTTTTTCTTATTTGTCCTATAACAGAAATGGGCTTGGAATAAAGGGCATCCTGGAGATGGTTCCCAGGGAGGCTCCTTCTGTTCACCTGTGCGTGAAGCTTACATAAGACATGGTGAAAACATCACCAGCTCTAACCATTCCAGAGTTTTTTATAGTCCTGAGTGGGGTGGAGGGAGGGTTATGCATTAGGTAGGAAATTATAAACTACCGTGGATCCTGGGATTTTTTTCTCCTCTGAATGGTCAGTGGAAGTCTTCTCCTCTCTTGTGGCCTGTAATAATATTCCATTACATTTCCAGGAGAGGTGACCTTCTCCTGGTCATCTTCTGTGTATGTATGACAGTCCTCTGAGAATTCATGGCCATCTCATGGCATTCTTCACCAAAACCAGCAGTCAGGGGCATGGGGACCCCAGAGAGACCCTGATCCACAGCACTCTGATCTCCCATGCACTTGCCTCAGATAGATGTCTCTATGCCACACACTCATCTCCCTTGTGGCTATGGCTTGGCATTATTCGCCTTCCTTGGGCCACACTGGACTAGTTTGACATTCAGTCTGGAACTCCTTCATTATTGCAGTGTGACCACTTTTCCTGAGTATGGTTGTTCATATGAGAATCTGCTTTGTTTTTCTATTACTCCAGTAGTTACGAAGTTGGAAAGCACATGTGTGTGTGTGTGTGTGTGTGTGTGTGTGTGTGTGTGTCCATATGTTGGAGCAATGGCAAAGAAAGAAAAAATATATACTTTTTTCAAAGTAAACCATATATATATAATTGAGTGGCCTTACTTTCAGGGTTCCCCATAGAATTATAGAATTTTATAGTGATTTTTCTCTGAATTAGAGACCTAGTTCATGAAAGTCTGGGATAAACTCATAGGAGATAGAACTCTGAGACAATCAATACAGAGCTATTGTCCTTAATCATTAAAAATGATCACTAATCTTCACTAATTCTGCATTACTATCCCTGGACGAGTGTATGTATATAGCTTCCATTTCAGCTTCCTTGGAATGTAGGACTATGATGGTTAACTTTTTTCTCTTTGTACCTAGCTACTTGAGAAGGGCTTAGAATATGCAGAAAACCCTCAAGCTTCCAGTTGGGCAGCAATTCTGTCAAAGTTCTTGAAAGGCCTTAGAACATTGATTAAGGAAAATAAGTCCGTATGAGCTATCATCTAGCTGTGAGCCATTAAAATACAGGGAAGCTCTTCATACACCTCGCATATCCCTAGTTAATTCTGTTCTCCAATGTGTGATTCATGCTTCCACCTGAAGGCGACTTCTTGTGCAGTTCTTCTGACTTAGAATGATCTTTCTCCAGATATCAAGATGACACAATCTCTCTCCTTGTTTAGGTTCCCTTGCAGAGGTATTTTACCTATCCAGATTAAAGTTAGTTAAATCCTGCTCTGTTTCTTCCTTTTTGTTCTCTTTACTGTTAGGCACCATTTAACATTTTTTTCTTGGTTATTTTATTTATCATCTGTCTTTGTCCCAGTGGAATATAAATTTTATAAATAGATACTATTGTCTGTTTGGATCATGCTAGTTTCCTGCTATCTGGAAGAGTGCCTGGCACAGTGAGCATCCAATTCATGTTATTGAATAAATAAACTAAAATTGCTCATATAGTGCTGCAGTTTACTCTGTCTCGCTGTTTATAAAGGTTCTCCCTAACTTCTTAGTTTTGAAAACATTTTCTTGGTTTTCATTATTTCTTAATATTTTAAACTTCAAACCATCTACCATCTAATTTTGAATTTGATATGCAGTAAGTAGTCAATATTTTCTTCCAGATGGACATTCAATTTCACTAGTATAATGAGATTTATTTAAATCATGATGTGTTTATATATATGTGTGTGTGTATATATATGTGTAAAATGTATATGTGTGCAATATCTACCAATCATCTATCTAATCTGTATCTCTTTTTTTACACCTGATGCTACATCAGATTGTACAAATTTATTTTATAACAATTGAATTCTGTCACAAGCCAATCTGCTATTCTTAAAAAAGATAAAAATATGCATGTTACTTATTTCTAACATATTAAGTTTTATATGCTAGAGTCAGATATGGGGCTGAATTCTAACTCTGCTCTTTCCTAGCTATGTGACTTCTATGAGTTACTTCTCCTCCTCTGCCTCATTTATGTTTTTAAGATCCTGAGTTCCATTCTTTTAGGTATATATGCAGAGTAATATTGCTGTATAATATGGTAGTTCTATTTTTAAGTCCATGTTCATTGAAGTATTATCCATAATAGGCAAGATATGAAAATAGTTTGAATGCCCACTGATAGAAGAATGAATAAAGAAAATGTGGTACAAAATGTCAAGGATTATTACTAAGCCTTAAAAACAAGGGAAATCCTGTCACATTGCTACAACATGAATAAACCTGGAGGACATTTATGCCAAATGAGATTAGCCAGGCACATAATGGCAAATATTGCATAATTTCACTTATATGAAGTTTTTAACATCGTCAAACTCAGAAACAGAGAACAGAATGATGGCTGCCAAGTACTTAGGGAAAAATGGAAATTTATTCAATGGATATAGAATTTATAAGAAAAATAAGCTTTAGTAACCTGCCGTGCAATACAGTACCTAGAGTTAACAATACTGGATTTTGCACTTAAAACTTTGTTAAGAAGGTGTCTCCGCCCATTCAGACTGTTAAAATCTCAAAGGTGGCTTCAAAACCCCAGAAATTTATTTTTTATGGTTCTGAAGACTAGAGTTCAAGATCAAGGTGCTGGTAGGTTCAGTGTTTGATGGGCGACCATTTCCTAATTCACAGAAGGCAACTTCTTTCTGTGATCCAATATAAAGGAAGGGTCAACAAGCTCTCTTGGACCTATTTTAAAAGGGCAGTAATCCCTTTCATGAGGGCTCTGACCTCTTAACCTATTCACCTCCCCAAAGTCCTTACCACCTATTACATTACTTTGCAAAGTTAGGATTTCACTATATGAATATGGGAAGAACACAAGTATTCAAACCATAAGCAAACAGTAGACCTCATGTTAAGGATTCTTACAACATATAGGAATAAAAGAAGTTGGTTTAAATTCACAACTTTAAAAAATTTTTGATAGCCACCTAAGTATTTACTACCATACCAGTGAGTATTAAAGTCATTAAATAAGGTGTTATATACTTGTCTGAGGTGATATACTTGTCAAAAATTTCACTAAGATTATTCTTTTATTAATTTTTCATTAAATTATATTTATTCATAGTTTAGGCCTTAATAATAATGCCAACAATATCATGTTCATAAACATTTAGTACTTTTTCAAGATAAAACAGTGTTTTCAACTAATAGCATTTGTTTGAAGGTTGCTATGGGGTTTAAATGAGATAATGTACATAAAGCACCTACCACAGAACTTAAATTGTTATTTATTCATAGTCATAGCATTATCATTTTGCAATAGAAATAAAAATGTTCTTATAATTTTAATTAAAATATTTCAGCAATATATATTTAATTAAAATATTTCAGTGCCTAAACTGCTTGTGTTGATGATACTACTATTGAATAGCATCATAGGGGGATGATATAGTATATTTCTTAATTTGGTATTAGTTATCTATAAAAGATTTGCAAGAAAACAGCTTTATGAGAACCAAGAATTGATAAAGTGCTATAAAATAAAATCTGAACTTTGTAAAGTCTAGCCTCTCTATCTGTAGTTTCTATACCTGTTGGAATTCTCAGATTGAAAATATTTGAAAAAAAGTAGTGTGTGTACTAAACGTGTACAGCTTTTTTTTCTTGCCATTAGTCTTTAAACAATATTGCATAACCAATATTTGCATGCCATTTTTATAGTATTAGATATTGTAAGGAATCAAAAACCATGCAGGAAGATACAGTTAGGTTGTATGCAAATACTCTGCCATTTTTTGTAAGGGACTTGAGCAGTTGTAGATTTTGGTTGCTATAGGAGGTCCTGAAACCAACCACCCATGATTACTGAAGAATAACTCTGTCTTGTTGGGTCACTCTTACAACTGTTGCTTCTAGTAGAGTCTTAGAAAATGTACTAATTTATTAATATGCATATCTATATACATTGAATCATGTATACCCCTCTGAAATGATTTTTGTATGGTGGTGAGAGATTTGGGATTTGGATGTATGGACATGAAGTGAATTTTGACAAACCTTGACCTCATAAAAGATGAAGCATTGACAAGGAAATTACTCTGCAAAAGTCACTAGTTTACAAAGTCCCGATTCCTAACAAAACGTTTTCTTTTATGGGATGGGCCATTAAATTACACATGGACAATTTTTGAATACTTTTTAGTGACAGTTGAAACACATGAAAGCTTTTATGGTCTAAATCCAATCAAATAGAGTTTTTGAAATAATGGTATTTCTGTCATTTAATCCCCCCGATACCTATTTTTGGCTATTTTATAGGCCCTATTATCATTTACATGACTCATTCCTGACCTGTAAAAGACATATATATTTTTTCTTCTGCTTCTTCAGATAGTTAGCATTATCTACAATGAAAACTTTGGTTTAATTAGTCAGTCTTTAGAATTTTTTACTGAAAGTCAATGAACCTAAAAGCTTCTAGCAAGGTTTTAATTATTTTTTTTGCATTGTTTTCTGCCTTGTTTTGTTTTACTCTGTTTTTAAAGATACTATGAAGATAATAATCCCTCACACTTTTGTTATTTTAATTACTTTTTGGCATTTTTCTCTTTCTGGAAATTAAAAGTACAGAATACTATAAATAAAAGTTCTCCCAACTTAGCTTTTGTATATAACCTTTAAATAATTAAAATTCTAAAATTCTTTCAGAGATCTTGCAATTATACAGAAAGGTGTGAAGTCTAAATGTTTTTAAGTAAATGAGACTGTGCTGGCCGATAATACTTTTGAAAGCAATATTTATTATTTAAGGTATTTGGAAGGTTGGAACTGAGCCTTTGCGGTGCCCATGAACGGCAAGCCCAGACTGCGTCAGGTTGAGTCTTTCCACAGCTGCAGTTTACTATAATGCCCGTGGCTTGCATAGGGGCTCTTATGAGAAGTAGACACATGCAAATCACATCTGCATTTTAAAATACAGTTTCATCAAAAGTGTCATTGTTAGGTGATCAGAGCCTCTAACAGACCATATAAAGTGAATTTCTCAAAGCACCCAGATGATTGATGTTAATTCATTATTTACTGATATATTGTTTCTTCATGCAAGGCCCCCGTCTAGGTGCTGGTTGGATCACACAGAAGATTCCAGATGAAGTTTCTATTTCTCACTGGGCTCTCATTCCTTTGGAAATTATTCCTTAGAGTAAACAGTGATGGCTATGTAATTAATCACGATTCTCTCTTTGCCTTGATTTTTATGGAGTTCAGATTTAAGTTGGAGTGAAGTGTACCTCAGTCATCTGTAAAAATGTAGAAATAAAAATGAATAAATTTGCTTTTTATATTTTATTTCTTGACCCTTTTTTCTTTCATCTGTGAGTATACACTAGCTTTGCCCTCAAGCTCTTTTGGGGAATAACCCCTGTAGTCATGTAGCCAAGTCAGCACTTTCCCAGTCAATCAAGTCCTGATGAGATTTGAACCTAGCTTTTGGAACAGAGGCATGGAAGGAGATAAATCAGAACTTAAGACAAGAACCATCTTACAAGGTTTTGGCCTCAGTTGAGGGGTCTATGTAGTTTGCATGCAAGAGGGGATCACTGTGCTCTTACACAGGGCACTTACCCTCATCTGAGCCTGGAGTTCAGGTACTTCAGGTTTTCTGCCATCAACTACATATTTCTCTCATGTGCTCAGATAACAATTTGTCTTTATCTTCACCTCAGTATTAGTGAAAGAAGTTTTTCAGGGATGCCTTCTTTGTAACTGTTACTCTCTTATTAGAAAGCTGACTTGCTTTAAAATATTTTCCCCTACAGCGGAATGAAAAGAGAGTATTTTAAACAATGCTATAGGGACCAATCCTTTTCACATTTTCCCTGATTTGGTGCTAAACTAGCTCAGTCCTGGAAATTCTTCATTAAGTGAATTAAATTCATTTGACCACTAACCAACTCCACATACTTATAATTGCCACACTGCAGAAATGTGTCCCCTTCTACCTATATCCAATTACAATGTACTACAGGGGTAATCTTGGAGCTTGTGATACTATGCCAGGAATGATTACTACCTTGTTCACCAATGGCTAGTGTGAGATTTATGGAAGAGGAATCAGCCAATAACAGGTTTACTATTAAGCCAGTTACAAAAATAGATACCTGAAGATGAATCCCCCTTAGTAATGACACAATATACTTGCATTAGAATCAATCCATCTGAGACATGAGAATGAGGATATAGAAATACCAAAACTCCAAAGTCATTTATTAAATGGTATTCCAATAGAGATTTATTTCCAAGTATTTGTGGACTTCAACGTGTGTGACAGTATGACTTTCTCCAGTCCAGAAAAAAAAAAAAACACAACTCTTTCTTTTTTTATATAGTGATAAATTTTATCATAGTATTTATTTGTTATTTTTAGATATACATAGAAGTAGAGTGTATTTTGACATATTATACATACATGGAGGTTATCTTATTCTAATCAGGATCCCATTCTTGTGGTTGTACATGATGTGGAGATTCATGTTCATACATGAATACACTATAGAGAACTTGCTGATACTGGCTTTCCAATGTCAACAAGAACACACTAAATGTTTTGAGGGATAAGAACATTGTATTAACAGCATGTGCTACACATAGAAACAAAAGATGTAGGAAAATATAACAAAAGATTTAGAGATATTTGGAACATATATCTTTTAAAATAAAAGATATTTTAAAGGATGGAAGAGAGAATAAGCAGAAGCAATATTTGAAGAGATAATGTCTGAGAATTTTTAAAGTTGAAAAATGATAGCAAGTTACAGACTTAAGAAATGTTGCAAATGTTAATAATAATAATAATATAATAGAATAACCATGATTTATAAATCAGTTAAACCAGACACAGTGGCCCATGCCCATGATCACAACAACTTGGGAGGCTGAGGCAAGAAGATCCTGAGTTGAAACCCAGCAGTAATTTATAGAGACCCCATCTCTAATAAAATATGTATTTAAAAAGGTCTTCCCAGTTGGTTAAGTGCCCCTGGGTTCAATCCCCAATACCTAAATAAACAGATAAAATCAAATAAAAACATTGTAAGAAAGAATATTTTATGACATATTTATGTTCATGGAAACCAACATATTAAGCAAATTGAGAGCCAAAAGACATATCTAGTATAAAAAGAATAACATACCAGCACCAACTTAGATTTATTTAGAAAACATAAGTTTGGTTTCACATTTTATGTCAATCTGTTTTATTTAGCATATTAGTAAAAAAGGAGAATAAAGTCATATGTTAATAGATATCAAAAAAATCAACATTCATTCATAATAAAAACTTTTAATTTTTCAGGAAAAGAGCACTTCTCTAATATGAAAAATTGTCATTAAAAATTACCATGGATATCATACTGAAAAGTCAAATGGTAAAGCTTTTCCCTTGTAAATTCTTTTGCCAGTTAAAAAACAGTACTCTAAATAGATTAGAAAAGAAGAAATAAACTATTATCTATCTACAGAAATGGTTGGCTATGTGGAAAAGCCAGAAAATCTACAAACTATCAAAAATACTTACATTTAGCAAGTTTGCTAATTAAATTCAACAATGAAGTACATTCTGTATGTTAGGAAGAAATACAAATAATTTTAAAACATATTAGAATTTAAAATATCATTGACAAAACAAAAATATTAAAAATCTTGGGATAAATTTAATAAAAATGCAGAATTTCTATGATGAAAGCAATAGAAATTATTAAGATAAATTAAAAGAGACTATAGAAATGGAATAATATAACCATAACAAACATGGATTGAATAACTGATTTTTAATATGTAATATTTGTAATTTTTGTATAGATTTTCTGCAATTTCAATGAAAATTTCAACAGGGGTGGGTGTGTGTGTGTGTGTGTGTGTGTATGTATCGGTGCATGTGTAAGATGACAAGCTGATTTTAAAATTTAAATAGACATGGAAAGGTGATGACAATTTTGAAAAAACAAAACAACAATCAAAGTTATAGGACTTAAACTATCAAGTATCAAAATTTATTATAAACCTATAAAAGTATAGTGATTAAGACATTGCAATGTTAGAGAAAAATATAAAAATGGACTATAAAGTAGAATAGAGTGTTTAGAAACAGATACATAAATATGACTATTCAAGTTAGGAAAAAGGTGCTTATTTAATGAATGATGCTAGATTAGTCAACAGTCACACAGGGGAGTTTTTCTTTTTTGAAAGAAAGAAAACAATCTTTATCCTTTCCTAATTCATACACACAAAAAAAAATTCATACACACAAAAAAATTCATACACACAAAAAAATTCATACACACACACACACACAAATTGGATTTGAAAAACACATTCCCCAATTTGTTAGTAAGCTTCCCATCAAGAGGCCCTTCTTCGTCAATTGAGTGTGACCATGGCTGCTTTATTGTGAACAAATGATGTTTTGTGACTTGAAGGCCAAGGCAGTTCAGTTTTGCCTGAGTTTTGAGTTACTTCTTCTTGGTGTGCTCTAAGAAATCTAATCCCTGTGCTAGGAGAAGCCAGATAGCACAGAGAACCTACATGAAGGCATTCCAACCTGGTATCAGTTGGGCCCAGATTTGAACTGATCCTAAGGTGATAGCCAGACACTGTAGCAGAAACTGTCTAACATGGTTACATGCTGTTTCATTTCGGGGCTCACAGAATTAGCAATTACAGCATTCTTCCCTTCTCCCCCAGAGGTTATGTTCCTTGTAACATAACCTATAATAAAGTTTAATGTATAAATTAGGCACAGTAAGAGATTAATGACAATAATTAATAATATGCCGAATGATTATAAATATTATACTATAATAAAAGTTATGTGATTGTGGTTTGCATGTCAAAACATCTCACTGAGCTGTACTCCCCCTTCTTGTGATTATGTGAGATGATACAATGCCTTCGTGATGGGGGTAAGGGGGATTATTCATAGTTAGGCTAGTATTGACCTTTTGACAAAATTTTAGAGGGGAATCATCAAACCATGATGATGCCAACTGACCACGGTACCCACAACAGTGGGGAGGTAAACTGCGGATAAGAACAAACAGCTGTACATGGAATAGATGGTCGCATTATTCCATTTGTAGTATACTGTACAACAGTAGTAACTGAAACATGGCTAAAACAGATCAATAAGATGGTCAACATTTAAACCATCAGATATATGAACACTGACACCAGGCAAATGTGAATTTTTGTCTAAATTATCTTTACTTGGTAACAGAATTCATCCCCAAGTTAACAGCTTAGTATAACAATAATTAATTATTGTTCATGATTCTGTGATGACTGGGTCATAGTTCATCCACATTGCATGATATTGATATTTCTTAGTCAGTAAAGTTTCTAAATGTCCTCACTCATGATGCTAGAAAGCAGTGCTCAGGCTGGCTGAGAGCTTAGCTGGGACTAAGACAAGAGATCATGGTTTTCCTCAACGTGATCAATCTACATAGATTATTTGCTTCTATCAGGGTGGAAGCTAATTTGCAAACAAAAGAATGTCAAGATTAGATGTTCCCACGGCTTATGAGTAGTTGTAAAGCCTTCTCTCATATCACTCCTGCTAAGCACTCCTCAAATACCAATAATCACATGGCCAAGACCCAGTCAATGTGGGTGGACATGCTCATGGCGTAAATACTGGGAGGGAGGTTTTACTGAGGATCATCAGTATAGAAATTTAATGTAACTCTAAGTGTTCACTATTTTTAACCTCCTATTAAAAATATTTGTGGACTACATGATAATAGCAGCTATAAATCATCTTAATACATGTATAATTCAAAAGCTATCATTTATGAAGCATTTACTATGTACCAGGCTTTAATTGGATGTTATTCTGTAATCCACATAAAGTCCTTTGGAGTCACATGCTGTTATTGTCCCAGTTTTACAGACAGTTAAAATAACTTGCCCAGAGTCAGACAGCTAGTAATTGTAAAGCTAAAATTTGAATACAAATCTGTTTGAGAATTGCCACTTGTGGTCAGAGCCAAGGCTATTTTTGTACCTTGTATCCTGAAATCTTGGTATCCTTCAGGGTTCTTTTATCCCCCCTCTCTTTCTTCTACTAGACTTTTGTTGCTGTTGTTGTCATTTTTATTTATACACCACAGTAAAGACATTTTTATATATTTATGTAAGCTTGGAACATATCTTATTCTAATTAGTGCTGAGAGCCATTGCCAAGTAGGAATGACACATGGCAATTTCTTTGTCAGCCTACCCAATGTTGCTTAGAGGAAGGACTCTCCATATTGGACCCAGGTTATTTGCAGTGACATTGCATGAGAAAGGTGACCTTGCTCAAGGACCAGGGCGGATCCAGATTTAGGGTGTATCCTTCTGGGAATAGGGAGTATCCCACTCCTTGGGTTTAGGGCGGTGCCAGGTTTAAGGTGTAACCTGCTGGGAATAGGGCGTATCCTGCTGCCTCAGGCACGCCTGCTCCTTGAGTTCTCACGGGATTCAGAGAGTTTTTTGGGATGCAGAGCCCAGTGGAGAGGTGGATTCTCCCAGAACGTGAATTTCCCCAGAACGTATGTGTAGAGGGCTGGTGACAGTTCGAGAATAAAGAGTTGCTGTTTGAATCTACAAGGTGTGAGTGGCTCGTGATTTTGTGCCCAGCCAGACTGCAGCAAATTAGGGTCCCAGTCCTGTGGATGAGACTCACTGTGGTGTATTCATACATGTACCTAGGAAATTATGCCAGATTCATTACACTTTCACATTCTCATCCCTTTTTCCTTCCCTTCTTTCCCTTTTGTCTAATCCACTGAACTTCTATTCTCTGCCCTCCCATCTTGTTGTGGGTTAGCATCCACATAGTAAAGAGAACATTCACCTTTGGTTTTGGGTGATTGGCTTATTTCACTTAACATGGTAATCTCAGATCCATCCATTTACTGGTGAATGTCATAAAGTCCTTCTTCTTCATGGCTGAGAAATATTCTACTGTGTATATATAACACAATTTCTTTATCCATTTACCTGTTGATGGACATCTAGGTTGGTTCCGTAGCTTAGCTATTGTGAATTTTGCTGCTACAAACATTGATGTGGCTGCATCACTGTCATATGCTGATTTTAAGTCCTTTGGGTATAAACACAGGAGTGGGATCACTGGGTCAAATGGTGGTTCCATTCCAAGTTTTTTGAGGAATATTTCCAGAGTGGTTGTACTAATTTTCAGTCCACCAACAATGTTTGAGTGAACTTTTCCTCACATCCCCCACCAACATTTATTGCTTCCTGTATTCTTGATAATTGCCATTCTGGTTGGAGGTAAGGTGAAATCTCAGTGTAGATTTAATTTGCATTTCTCTAACTGCTAGAGATGTCGAACATTTTTATATATATTTGTTGAGCATTCATACTTCTTCTTTTGAGAAGTGTCTGTTTAGTTCCTTTGCCCATTTACTGATTGGGTTATTTGTGTGTGTGTGTGTGTGTGTGTGTGTGTGTGTGTGTGTGTGTTGGTGTTAAGCTTTTTGAGTTTTTTTTTTTTTGTATATTCTGTAAGTTAACACCTTATCTGAGGTGCAGGTGGCAAAGTTTTTCTCCCATTCCATAGGCTCTCTCTTTATGCTCTTGAGTTGAGACTATTAATTCTGCCTATCCAAGAATATGGGAGATCTCTCCATCTTCTAAGATCTTCTTCAGTCTAAGATTTGGCCTTTTCGTGTTGTTCCATATTTCTTGAAACATCTTTTCATGGTCTTTTAATATCTTTTCTCCATGATGAATTTTATTTTTAAGATTATATAATTTGGCTTTGGTGTTGTCTCCTCCACTCTCAAGGTGGGGTCCCTTTAGTGTTCTATGGAAGGAGCTCCTCAAGGCAGGGCTTAGGTCTAAGTAGGTATTAGGTATTTTGTTGAATGGCAGTTGGTTTGCAGATTTTAAATCAGCACACTTACAGGCCCTGGCAGCGGCTGCTTCTATGCTGGGAGACTGCACCCAGGAGTCTCTCCTGGGTTCTTGTCATGCAGAAGAAGAGCCAATCCTTCACCTGGATCTAGCCCTTCCCAGCCTCCTAGACTCAGTCTCCGAGCTGACAATCACACCTGCTCACCCCTTCAAATTCCTGGCAGAGTTTAGCTGGTCCTGCAAGGTGCCAGACTCAAGGGTGTGGAGGCAGGCTCTCAAGGGTCTACAGGACCCATATTCCCCTGGTGAAAACACTCCCCAGGCCTGATTTTCTCCTGAGCTCCTAGGCACACTGAGTCGTGTGGCAGCCAAGCTGTTTTTCAGACCCAGCTTGGATTTCCCAGGTCTGGACTCCTGGACTTGCTGCCCAGTCACCAGTGGCTAGAGTGTGGTGGCAGATGGCTCCTGCCTCAGTGCTCTCCAGGGACAGCTCAAGACACTAGGCGTCTTTCCCGCTTGAGGATATGGTGTAGCACATTCTCAGGGTCATTCTGGCAGTGACCTTGATCTCTGATTTCTCAGTTCTAAGACATGCCACAGTGTCACCTGAAATGAGGGTTCAAATAGTCCCTCCCCATGCTTTCCTACGGTGGCAGGACGGATCAGCTTTGGTGACTGCCCCTGGAAGTGGGCTTTCTTCTTTATTTTATTATATCTATCTGAGAACCCAGGATTAAGTCACAGTTAAAATCCACTTTTACCCACCTCGCTGAGAAGCTTTTTATCTGCTTTCTTGGTCTCACACCATGGAGCAGCTTGGAAAGCAACCTCATCTACTCTGCAATCTTCCAAGCCTCCTCTTACATGTCCACTGTTATAGCTAAAGTTATAAAAGGAGAAACTACTACACCTGAAAAAGGATGAAGAATTTATTGCTAGGTAATCACTTTGGGTGACCATTTTACAGTATCTAGTAAAGGTAAATGTATGCATATTCTATAAGCCTACAACAGAAAACCATGCATGTGCATCAAAATATACAAAATATATGTATGTTCATAATAGACTTAATCAAAATGATGATACTTAGAAACAAAATGTTCACCAAAAATGGAACTGTTAAAGAAAAGTATGGCACATTTATATAATAAAATATGATACAGTGGTAAAAATAAAAGAACTATTTCTACATATAACATATAAACAAATATCACAAGTATAATGTTGATCAAAAGAGGCATTGCATGCAGGGCTCAGTGGCGAAGGCCTGTAGTCCCAGCAACTTGGGAGGCTGAGGAAGGAGCATCGTGAGTTCAAAGCCAACCTTAGCAGATTAGCGAGGTACTTAGCAACTCAGCAAGATCCTGTCTCTAAATAAAATACTAGAAAAAGGGTTGAGAATGTGGCTCAGTGATCTCTGGGTACGGAAAAAGAGAGGGGGGGGAGGTATTACACAAAAAGAATACATTTATCTAACTCCATTTATCTAAATGTTCCAATATGAGCAAAAATATTCCATGGTAATAGAAATAATAAAAATAACATAAATAAATTTTAAATCAATTGCATTATGTAGCTCTTTGTGAAAAGTTGACTTCTACTACCTTTCCTGAGATATTTGTAGTTGAAAATATTTGAAATGATATGTTGCAAGCACATTTCATTCTGAGTTATGTATTTGAATGCATACTTGATTATTGTTTCCACTCAAAATGAAGAAAATTTAAAATTTATTTTATCTCTCTTTTTATATCTTTCTTTGAAATCAATTTCATAGAGTGGCAATATTTAGTCTCTAAGCTTTTTATGTGAGGCTTCCATATTTTAATAGATAAAAAATCTTATTTTATAAAATAAACATTTTAATACTTCCTGAGAACAAAAATTTTATAGAATATTCATGTCAAATAGTGAAAAATGGTTACAGTTTGGCAAGGAGATCATGATTCATGAGTAGGTAGAGGCATAAGAGAGAATGTTCAAATATTAGTGATGTTCTTTTTTTCTGAAATATTTAGTTTTTAAAATCCATGAAGCTTTACTTTTATGTTTTATGCACATTAATGAATATATGATATGTGCCAATTAAATTTACTTCAAAATACTAAGCTACTGGTATCAGATCTATTGCATCACCAGATTCTTGCTCAAAAATCATTTTAAAATATGTGCATTTTTTATTTCTATCCAATAAAATGTTAACATCCAAGTGTGTGCTGTGTTGTCTCCCTGTAAGAAATTTTAAAAAGCAGTTATATGTATTGAAAATAACATTGCTTTTAATACAAAAAAGAATGTCTACTTGTATTATAAACGTGTTAGAAGATATTTTAGCAAGGAATGCACAGAAATTTGTGGTCACTTATACTCAAAAGTCATGTTTTTCCAAATTGGAAGAAATTAAGACTGATGAAGAATATAAAGCATAGAGAAGTTTTATTTGCACAGATTGGGAGTCTTTGGAAACCAAAAAGAAAACACGGGTATATGTGTGTCCAGGGTATCACACCCTTGAGATCAGCGACAAATCTTACTTTTTTGTTGTTGTTGTTCCCTACATAGTAACTCTGAGGCTTACTGAAGGGAACCAGAAAAGAAAAGCATGATTTTAACAGAGCAGAAGAGCTAGGAAATGGGGATAGAACTAACCTAACTCAGACCATTAAGACAAAAATACAGAAATAAAAATGATTGTTTTGAAAGTCCAATGTGTATAAATCGCCTTAATCATGTGAATCCTGGTGGTGTGGAGTAGGGTGATGGGGATGGGGATTAGAAATTTATTCTTACTGATTGAAATTCTAGATTTCTTCCATTGCGCATTGTAGACCTGAAGGTCTTTCCACTGTGGTCACCTATGCCCTCAATATAAACGTTCTCAGGTAGGAGCCTCATTGTCTAAGGATGCAGTTATTTCATCCAATTTTGTTTTTCCTAGTAAGCCATATTTATTTTTGAACACAACTAAACATATTCAAACCTGGTTTAGGCTTTCTCTGAGTTGAGGATTTTCATTGTACCTGCTGGGAATGGAACATACTCCAGGGAATAATGGAAGAGGAAATCCTTATTTTGGCCAACTCTGTGCAAGGGGAAGCACAAGGTTGAAGTAGTACTGCAGGTAAGTTTCGGGTACCTGGGCAAATGGGTTTGTGAACACTATCAGAAGCACACTAATTTAGAATGAATAAAGATACTCACTAATCAGCATGTAAAGATCACTATGAAACTCTAAAGCTCATATTGAAACTTATTTCTCAGATTTACAACAGAATTGACATTTTGCTTAGAATGCTGGTATCAAGGCTTTACTCTAATTTCACCCGAGAGGAATCTATGATCAAAGAAACCAAACAGGCTTTCCTATTAAGCCTCACTAAATTCTTTAATTATGAGTTGCAATTCGGCAAATAGTGCTGTGTGGAAGGGAACGTATCTTCCACTCAGTATTTTAAGGCTGGACTACTTGAACCAAGGCTACTACTGTGCCAGTGCCATTGGACATTCGCAGTCAATGGGTCTGCAGATGTTTAGGGAAGATATGGTAGTGGGAGAACTGAGGCAAGGCTGCAGGTCAAGACAGTGATAAACAAATGGGTATGTCAACCAGTGCCCTTGACCATCCACAGAACTCATTCAGTCCTTGTAAAGATACAATAATGAATCTTCTGGCATTTCCCTCGGTACAAATATAAGTATATGAAAACAAAAGATGTTCACAAGAAAAGAAGAGGGTCATAAATATAAAGGAGTCAATCTCTTAATATTGAAGGAAATGTTAAACAAATTTATCAGAATAGCTATTGCTGGTAGGGCTTTGAAAATTCAGGCCCTTACATTATTTTTATTAATGGTGTTGACAGCATTTAATCATTTGACTCATTAATTCTAATTCCAGAAATCTATCCCAAGAACTTAATTATAAATTTAGAGAAATATTTGTGCACAAAGTTGTTAATCATTATATCACTTTTAAGTATTAAAAATGAAAAAAAAAAACCATTTGGGATTGGTTAAATACATTGTATTTGAGCATGGAATGCTATCAGTAGTTAAACCTGATGCTTTAGAAACATGTAATAGTATGATAGATTATTTATGAATTTATCAAAATAAAAAACACTAAAGTTTTTGAAAATTATATTACATTTATGGATAAAATGAAGACTGAAAGAAAATATGTAAAATATTAATGAGACTCACCTAATATTAATAATGTCCCACCTCTCACTGATGGGGTCATAAATGAGTAATTTTCTGTCACTATATGTTTTTGTATTTCTCAAAGTTTTGATGAGCAAATGCTTTTGTGTTTGAGATTAAGATAAATATAACTCAAAACAAAGGTTTTGTAGACCTAACTATTGCTTTCTCCAGTTGGAATGTTTCCCTATCATGGGTGCATTCACCCAAAATATAATGTAAATATGCTCTGAATATATGTCAATGAAGGGAAAAAAACAGCACTTAGAGTTGATGATCTTTCCTGAAGAAGAAGACAGGGAATACAGTTGATTAATTGCAACACTATGGGCAAAAGATAAACGGGAGCCTGCAGACACCATCTGTGTTTCATCAAAATGGCTTATGGCTGCTCCACTGCCCTTGGGTCAGTGAGAAAGAAGCTTCTTTGCTGCATATGCAGATTTTCTATAATAAAAGTGCTCCTACCTGGCATAGAGCTGTGATCAAACTTTTTTTCTTTTAACCAATTTTATTTGACATCTCAAGGAATAAAACAACCAGGTGTCAAGCTTCACATTTGGGAATAAGGTTTGAGTTGATATGTGTTCTTCATCTACAGCTTAATTAAAACAAGAATTAAAGCATGATGTTATCAGACAAAAGTCAACAGAGTTCAGATTAATTCATTTCCATAGATCATCATGGCTTGTTAAATTAGAACCTCTGCAAAAAAAATTTTAAATGTCAAAAGAATTAGCACAAAGAACTTTCCACCAATTCATGCCATTTGCATTAGAATTCATGTTATATATTCACTGTTTTAACTCAGACTATATCTTGGAGCATCTTTAGTGGGTCATAAATCAAACTAAGCAAAGTGCCCTGAGGGACTTGTCCATCTTAGCAAATTCTCAATTAGCCTGGTAAAGGACAGAAGCAAAGTGAGATCAATAAGATGATAGATAGGGCAGTGGGTTCTTTGCTTTTTTGGTGTGGTTATCTATCAATATTGATATACATAAAATAGTCTTAGCTTGAAAGACTTTCTAGAGAATGTCTGTGAAAGTTCTTCCTGTGTTTCATAAAAATGTCTGCACCTTACTAGCAACAAAGAAAATAATGCTTTTTCTTCCATCTTTAAATACATGTTTTTAGAATCCAGCATACTTCTTCTTAACCACATTTGGTTATATTGATTTTTCTCAGGTATGCTGTTATCACCCTATGGATAAAGTGATCAGAGAGGAAAATATCCTCAGTTCACTTCATCAGAGTGTTCATCAAATTTATGAATTTGGCCTCAGTGTGTGTGTGTGTGTGTGTGTGCGTGTGTGTGTGTGTGGTTTAGTTCAACAATCTATGAAATGATGTAGATCAGTTACCACTGAAATTGTGTTGAGTTCATACAAATAAGTGAAAAAATACTTATGTTATTTACTCTGAGTTGTGAACCTCAACAACAACAACATCACATAAAAGACATGGAAGGAAAGGAGATGTGATGGGAAGGGCACTGGAATGAAGTTCTAGAAACCCGGACTCCCTGGTGCTCTAGTGAGACTTCTGTTACTGAACGTCAGTGACTTCATACCTTGCACACAATTTATAAAGGGTTAAACTAAATGTTCTTTGAGATGCCTTCTAGACCTTATAGCCTCTAAAAGGAGAAGGAGGGAGGTGGGGGATAAAAAGGGGGCAGAGGGAAATAAAGAAGAAAGGAAGAAAAACAGGACCATGGAGACAACTTCTTGGTAGTAAATGTGAATCTAATAATGAAAAGTGCTAAGAACAGGAACGACTCAGCAAAGATGATGACTTGCAAAGACAAGCAATCCTATGTAGGCTCTTTTTTCTTGTTTCCTAGGGAGTCTGTGTCTTTGAAAAGATCATGAATCTTTGTGATCAACTGCTGTTATTACTTTCCTTTCCCTGTTCTTTCAGTAAGACAGGAAAATGAGACACCTAACCACAGAGAGCATTCAGGTGGAAAATAATTACAAGATCTTATCTAAATCTGACAGCCTTTTCCATATTACTACCAGAATACAGCTGCTATTTTGAGATTATTTGTCTTTACATATTTGCTCAAGTTTTATTTAACACTTTGTCAACATTTAATACCACCATGAATGATGAAAATAATTAAACTAACACGTTCAAAGAAAATAGTTCACAAGTGTCTTTGGAAACTGTATAGGACTCATTACAAGATTTATAGCACATTATCTATCATCTTTGAACAAAATAATAGCAAACAACATAGTCTGAGTAGAAAATAAAACAGACCAGGAAGGAACCATAAATTTAGAAATCATAAAGTGAAAGAAACATTTAAACATATTGAAACCTATTGAAAGAGAGTTATCCTTAAAAGACTCAATGAAGTCTAAAACAGACAAAACATATGGACATTACATGCAAAGACGTGTTCTTTACAACATGCCTAAAGCATACGAGTACAGCATGCAGCAATAATTATCAAGCAAAGTTTACCTTAATAGAATGAAGAGTGATGATATTAACAACAGCCAAAGGAATGCAGCGAATCCAGGTTTTGTTGGTAACAAGAAACATGTGAATCATTTAAAAACATTTAGAGGAAAAAACAGCTTCCTAGATGTATAATTTGCTCAGAAACATAGAAAGTAAAAACTTACTCAGTTCCGTTCAATGAGGCTACCTAACTCATGTTAATGGCACATCAAAGTAGAGTGAAAAAAAAAAAAGAGCTTTGGAAGAAAGTAGTGTCCACCCTTACTTATGCATACGAAAAATTATGTAATCAACAATGAGAAAACAATTTTTCATGGTCAGAAATAGTCTATTCTAGGAATGTGAAGATATGTAAATGAAAAGAGAGAGTAGGGCAACAAAATTAAAACACAATAAGAAAATGAAAAATGATAATGTGGGAAGTAAAAGTTGAAACCAAAGCAGACGGAATAGGCTCGGGATGCAGCTTAGCAGGAGAGTGCCCTGAGTGTGGGAGGCTTTGGGTTCAATGCCCAGACCACAGCAAAAAAATAAATAAGGTAGTAAGGAAAAATTTAAATTCAAAGTAAACAGAGTTACAGAAAAAACAACTGATCCTGGGGATGTTGATACTTACCCAATATGTGCAGTCAGTGAAGGTGAATATAAGGATGGAAATGAGGACAATAGCTATGACAGAAAAAATTAAAATGTTGCAGAGGAAGTGACACCGGCAAAAATAAAGCAAATCAAAACACAAAATATTCACATTAAAAGGACTCTCAGAAATGCTGCATGACAAAAAGTTGCAAAAGGATCAGATGTGGGGAAATGGTCCCCTATTAAAATTTAGTATGTTATTCTTTAATAGTTTTAGAAAACATTGAGTGGAAATTATAGCATTCTTAAAACCTTGTTAGTAGAATTGGGACTTTTACCCATAGGCAGAGAGTATTGTGAACTGGAATTGTTGCTAGTGCCCATGATTCTATGATTTCTGGATTCCAATTAGCTGGAGCAAAGCCAAACACTTTTCCTCTATTTGCATATTAACACAGATATAGGCTTCATCTGGCTTTATGTAACAGAGTACTTCTTGATTCTACAATAGCATCTCTATAAAAGTTTGTCATATCTTGGTTTACTTTTGGGGTGAAAGTTTTCAGAGAACATTGATGTAAATTACATTTCCCCCAAGAAAACTTCCACAAGTTCAGTAGACCACATGTCTTCCAGATTTGTAGCTCTGGAGCTTCTGCAGTTAGAAATGGAAAGAGAGTGCCCCATGACTAATTTGGCCTCCATTTCAGGAAACAGGATTAAAAGGCTTTGATGGGTTATCATGGATTAAACCAACAAAGGTTGGGTTCCCTCACTTTTTAATATGATAGATTGGGTTTGTATGACTCAGTTTAATAAAGCATCATTATCTTTCCAAACATATTTCCACGTTTGCTCCTTGAAAATAATTTTTTTCAATTAGTCTGTTTCAGCTATGGTACATTTTTTTATGTTTATGTGCCTTATAGCTACACATACTAGTGGGGTTCATTTTGAAACAAGCTTACATTCATGGAACATAATTGACTTTTCTTTTGTATCTTACTTTACATTGAAAGGAAATAGCCTGTCTTACAATTCACACTGTCTACACTCACACTGATTTCACCAAGACCTCTCTTGTCTTCTCATCTAATCCAACACAGACACTTTTGCCCTTGAGTGCTTTGCCTGCGAATAATAAAGACACATGTACTGTATCACAATTGTTGCATGTTCCATATTTAGGTCAAATACATAGCGATCGCTCTTAAAAGTAATTTAATGTGAATGTGCCACACAGCTTCCCATAACTTCCACTGTCCCACAGCAGAGTCATCTCCAGGTACTAATGACAGCTTAATAAATTGGGTCATAAGAACCAATCTGTCATGTTAAAAAATGATGAAACCTAGCCTCTGTCATGCTGAAGAGTGGCCTCACCAGCTTTTGTTGGTTTAATCCAACAAAGTCTGATGCTTTGCCAGCATCTGAAATCATTGTTTATTTTCATCTTCTATAATAGCTTTCCAGCCACAAAGATGAAGCTTTAAGTGCTCTGACGGGTCACACTATGATCTGTATTTCCCATTATATTCTGGAACCTGCCTAAGCATTTGGGCATCAAAATTTGTGACACAATGATCAGTCTATTTGATTATAAAGTACCGTATGTCATGGCTGCTTGAGAGAGAGAAATTCTTAGAGCTTCCTACTCATTTCACTCTGTTACAATAAACATATTCTGCCACATAAGAACCAAAGGCATAGGCTCATTAAGAGAGCTCCTCTTAGTCCAGCTCTAGTGCTGCTCTTCATCACAGCACAGGACGAACGTGTTCCCTGCAGAGATGCCACTGAATTCTGTGGGTTACCTTTCTACTTAGTAAAGGTCCCAGAGGTGGAGGCAACCTTGGCAAACACACTGATTCACCCTTAGGAGCATCTTGAGCTTAAGCTGAAAGAAAGAAAATACTATTCTCTTGCTTTTCCAAAGGTACCCATAAATGCTAAATATCCCTTCAGCATTATCTATATATTTGATCCTGTCTTCATCGATTATCTCTTCTTTTCATTTATCATTGATTTTGGCCAAACGTTTCCACTGTTGGAAGGAACATCAGGGGTAGCCATATGCTGGCCCAATTGCTGGCCTCCTGGTAAGTCTCCATTGGTCCACCCATGTGCAGTAAGATCACACAAGTGCAAAGTTAGAGGACTATGTCATTTGCTTGGCAATGTGACCAAGTTCACCTTGATCCTTAATTCTGTCAGATGAGGAAAAGGATTTTGGTAAAGACAGTGCTTACCATGCATTCCATGTTACAATGTCTACACCATATTAGACTGGTCTACACTCCCTGGCTCTTTGAGCTGTTAGGTGAGGCTCATGTGCTTCATTCGGATTCATGCTTTTTAAAGAGAAGTGATGCATGTGTCCGCTGGTCTGAAGCAGCTGAGAAATGGTACAACTTTGACCACTCTCTCTTCCTGTACCTTTGGAAACCTCAGAAGTCATGCACGTTGAAATGTTAGCATCGTAAAATAGAAGAAGCTTAAGTATCTGAGAAATAGATGGAACTTCAGGAGATTGATAAGGTGTGTGTGTGTGGGGGGGGGTTCAAGAAAAGTAAGAACAATACAAATTTCTATTTTATTATGGAAAGGCACTTTTTTATTCCTTCCCTAAAAACCTTAACTTTCTCATAGCCATTTTTTTAACCAGTTGACCAAACTTTCAATAGTAATATAAATGACATAAGTTCTTAAAAAATAACTGTCTTGTGTCATATAGAATAAAAGATGGTGATACAGGTAGAGATACATAAATACCACTAAGATCTATATGCTCTTCTAATAACTCACAAGTGAGTAGAGACTATTTCACTAGATTATTTTGAATTTTACAAGTCATGGTTTTTGTAATGTGCCTTCTATGTAGGTTTGTACTCTCTTACAGAACAATTTTTTAATATTCTCAGAGTATTTCCAAGTATGTTCTATAAGGAAGACTTATTTGGCAATGGGTAACAGAAAGAGAAGCTCTCCTAAGCACTTAGGGGAACCCTGTGGTCTTTCTGAAGAGCCAAAGAACAAATAACACAAGGAAGTCTCTAGTCTCTGCAGAAGGTGGACCTGAACCTTTAGATTCTGTCTTTTAATTGCAAAATGCATCCTGAGATAGACAGAAGGGGGGAGGGGAGAGAGAGAGAGAGAGAACATGGCCCGAAGCTCTAGTGTTAAATACATAAAGAATCCATTTTGCTCAGGCTACACAACTAAAGTAGCTAGAGTGGGCAGGTTTTTGCATTTTCCTTTAATTCTACATGGAATCTCGGCTCTCTGTGGCTTATTATTCCTATGGCAAGATGATGTTCCTTCAAGGAGAATGTTCAGCAAAGAGAAGCTAATGTGTTAGTCTTAACATCTAGAGCAGAGTTCAATTGTATGCATAAATCTTCTTTCGGTAGACCAGGGTCAGTGGGTAGACTCCTCTTATTCTTGTGACCTTATTGGAGAGATAGAAACAAGGAAACAGACATTTATTAAGTGCTCGCTATGTATCAGGCTGTGGGCTCCTCTCTTTATCTGCATTATTTCTTTAACACATAAGACAATCTTGATGGTAGATATCAATATTATATTAATAAATTAAGAAAGGGAGGATGATCTTTCCAAAGGAACAGAGCATTTGAATATGTGTTTGGTTAATTCCAGAGCCCAATATTTTAATTATTATATTATGTTGACTCACTTGGTAAGATATATAGCACACAAAATGTGCAAAATTTGCTTTTATTGAGGTAAAATTAACTTAAAATATGAAGAATCATTTTAAAATACATGGTTCGGGGCATTTAATGCATTCACAGTGTTAGACATTAAGATAGATAACACTAATAACATTAATATAAATATTCTAGATTTCTTCTTATTTATTTTTAACTTTGTTCCATTTTAATCAGAGAAGATAATTTGCATCTTTCCATATGATGAAATTGCTTGAGCTTTGTTTCATGTCCTTGCTCATGTGAACTTGAGAAACTCGTGTCCTCTGCTATCGGTGGACAAAAGGTCTGTATATGTCGGCTGGGTGTAGTTGGTCTATAGTGTTGATCATGTCCTCTATTTCCTTATTGATTCTTGTCTAGAAACTTTATTCACTATTAAAATGAGGATGCAGTCTCCAACTGCTATTTTAGACTAGTTGTAAACTGTCCATTTTGCCTTTTAATTCTGTTGTATTCATTTCATATATTTTAGGAACTTCTTGTTTGGTGCATGTATGCTTTCTGTTATTATGTGTTCTTAGTAGCATGAGTATGGTCACCCTAGCTTCCTTTTGGTTATACTTTACTTGGAATATGCTTTTCCACCCTTTCTCTTTTAACTTATTTGTGCATTTAGGCCAAGAGTGAGTCTCTTATAGATAATGTACACTTATATTCGTGTGTGTGTGTGCATTTCTATATTCATTCAGTCAATATCTGTCTTTTCGTTGATAAACTTAAGCCATCTACATTTAAAATGATGATTTTAAAGGATATACTTCTGCTCATTTACCATGCATTTTCTAAAGTTCTTGTTCCTCAATTCCTCCACCATAACCTTCTTTTCTGTTTCATTTTTATTTTTTATTGTTCCATTTCATTCACTCTTCCCATTTTCTGCATTTTTAAACTTAAACAGTTACAAAGGGGATGTTAGCTGAGATTCTAAATTTATAGCAATCTGGTTTCAATTAATGCCAACTTAGTTTCAGTAACATATATTAGCTCTGCTTCTATTGAACTTCATCTAAACTCCCCTTTATTTTGTTATTGTCACAAAAGACATATTTAGGCACTATGTACCTATTAATACAAATTTACAGCAATAGTTTTATGCAGTTATGGAAGCCTCACGGGGAATGAAGTCACCATCCTTGAACTTGGTAGATATGTGGCTGGAGGACATTGAATAGTAGCATCTATGCAAACTACTGATAGTCACTGAAATTTATGGTTATCTTTCTTCATTGAGCTCTTCCTTGAATATTGCCAGTGTTCAACCAGATTCCAGAGTTGACAAATAATTGATTATGGTAGTTCTTTTTAGATTAATGGCTATTTTGGTAGAAAATATTAATACCTGAACATTCCGACTTTATCATCTTCGTGAAAGATTTGATGTAAAGATAATCACAAAAGTAATGAAGGCTAAGATTCTTCCCTAAGGGAGCACTTCTTACATTTCAAACTTACTTGATACAAAAAGGAGCTGTTCATGAAATGCTATAGGAAATAGGAAACACAGCCTTATTGAGGTAATTCAATCTATGACAGAAATTCTCCAATGTGAATTCTAATGAGTGGGAGAAAGTATAGGAAATGTTTCCTACTGGAATGTCTGAAACATGAGAGAACCCTGATATTGATGTACTATGTAACCCTGCAGAAGGCTCTTAAATCCTCAGGAATTCAAGTCAAGGAATGGTACCAGGCTTGGACATATAGGAATTATAATTAGCATTGATTACTGAGTTACCAACTATGATCCAGCACTATTTCAAGGCCATATGTTTAACATCTTAGATGCTAACTCTAAATAAGAGAAGTTGGTCTTATTTCTTCTTTCTGATACGCAGGATCCTAAGGCAGCCCCCATGATTCTTCCTTCCAGGTTGATATACCTTGTGTGTATAGTCCTCTTCCTTTAAGTGAGAGTGGGACCAGTCAATAAGAGATAATTTTATAATTATATTATATATAAAAGGAATTTTTCAGATAATTAAGGTCTTTAATAGTTAATTTTAAGTTAAAATTTCAAATCAAAGGGAAGATTACTGTGGGTGGGCCTAACCTAATCGAGTGAGCCCATAAAAGAGATCAGAGAGCAGCAGAAAATACCTGCTTTCCCTCAAGAAGCAAGTGACCATGATGTGAGAGGATGTGACAAGGCCCTGAGTGTGACCTCTATGGGCTGGGAGACCAGCCAACAGTTAGCAGGAAGACAGTGACCTCGGTCCTTGCCATAAAGAACTGACTGCCTTGAATGACCAGTAAGCTTTTTAGAGGTCCTGAAGGTTCATATAGCATCGTAGTCCCAGCCATCTCCATGATTTAAGCCTGGTGAGATTCAGGGCAGACAATTCAGATAATCAGGTCCCAAACTCCCGAATCATGGAAAATGTGAGACAACAAATCTGTGTGGTTTCAAGCTACTAAGTTCGTGGCAATTTTTAGACAATAACAGAATATGTATATACTCATCTTGGGTCAAATTCCCTCATCAACAGGGAGGATAAAAACAGAATCACTGATAGTCATCAAAAAAACAAGAATGTGGCTTAGTTACAGAAACTTAGAGACAGGCTTAGCATAAGCCTGGGACTAAGATCAACTCAAAGCTGAGCCAGTAATGCTAAGACTTTTTCAATATGCCCATCATCTCCAATATGCTAATCAGCTCCAATTTATAGATGAGGCCACCACAACTCTTATTTCTGAAACTAAACTAACTGGGGTTTGATTAGGTAAAAGTCATAACTAAGGCACTAGTTTCCTAGTGAAGTTTTTCGTGATTGATGCTGGCATTTTATAGTAACTGGAAGTGATTCCTTGAAGGGGTATAAGTCCTGTTCTCACATGGTTCCACCACTTCCTTGCCACAGACTGGAAGTCTGACTTAGGGAGGTGAATCTTAGAAAGTAGAAAGAGACTCCAGGAAAGGGCACGTCAGCAATAAATTTCCAGCTGAGGACCACACTGTGTTCCAGAGGTACTGCTGATCTTGGTTTGTCACACATGGTCTATAAGGTTCATCTTCAAATTATTTTTTTCTGTGTGATCAAATAGTCTCAATGAATACTATGAAATTTAAAGTTGAAGGGCATGCTGCTTATCTCTGTCACTAAGGAGGGTGGGACTAGTTTGTTTGGGCAACAATTCCAGGAGTCCTAGAGTGATTGGCCTTCTCACTTTCTAAGAGCTGATCAGACACCACAGGAAAGTACATAAACCAGGCACAAATACATCAATGACTAAAGGAGGTTACTTTTTCTTGTGACGAAAATGATTTTTCATGGATTCATCGTGAGTTCCCCTGCATAAAAATATGATATTCTGAAAGGAATTCCTACTTAAAACCTTGAAAAATTCAACAAATGCACAATCCAAGCGAAATTTTCACATATAAATAAATATTAGGTCTAATGCTCTTACAGAGCTTAAAAAAATCCACTGAAATAATGCCTAAAGGGAATGTTGCTATGATGCTTATTTTGCAGCCAGGTTACCACTATTTTTAATTATTCTTTTATTGTTGGAGGCTGCCAACATGATATGCTTCTTCAAGCCTGCTGATTTTATTTTCAGATCATGATCTCCAATATCAACTGACAAACACTTGGTACTTTTTCATTGTTTTATCTCACTAAGAAACATTGATTTCAGAATTGATTTTTCCATTCATACTGCCACCCCCACTTAATGGATATTTTGGATGATATTATTATTTTTTATGGTTTAGGTATGAGGTGTCCCCGGGAAGCTCATGTTTGAGAGTGCAAGAAAGTTTAGAGGTGAAATGACAGGGTCACCTGATCTGAACCTAATCAGTGAATGACTCCCCTGATGGGATTCACTGGGTGAGAACTGAAGACAGGGTGTAGCTGGAGGAGGTGGGTGGTTGGAGGTTTGCCTTTGGGGTATATCCTTTGTTCCTGGTGAGTATAGCTTCCTCTGCTTCCTGATGGCCATGTCCAGAGCTGCTTTCCTTCACCACATGCTTCTACCACCTTGAGCCCCAAGCAATGAAATGCCCTCTCTGACCTCTGAAACCATGACCACCAAACGAACTTTTCCTCCTCTAAAATTGTTCTTGTCAGGTCTTTTGGTTACAGTGAAAAAAAAAATAGCTGACTAAAATATGACAGAATATAAAATTTTTTTAAGTTATATTTTTTGCAAATGTTAAAATAAAAAGGATCATATTAAGATTATTCTCATAAAGTTATAATGTATGTAAAAGGCACCATGGAGCTGGCAATATTGACAAGGAACAAAATAATTTCTTCTTCTATCTACGATGGTTCCATCTACAGCAATGGTAGAAGCTTTGCTTAAAATTCATTTCCTCTTGTTGAAGAATTAAATTTTTGTATGATTCAATGTCAATCAATTTTGCACACAATTTTCCTTTTTTTTAGAGAGAGAGAGAGAGAGAGAGAGAGAATTTTTAATATTTATTTTTTAGTTTTCGGCGGACACAACATCTTTGTTGGTATGTGGTGCTGAGGATCGAACCCAGGCCGCACGCATGCCAGGCGAGCGCGCTACCGCTTGAGCCACATCCCCAGCCCCACACAATTTTTCTTTTTTAGAAAAGTAATTGCATAATTTGTTTGCATGAGATATGATGTCAGTTATGAGTAGTCACAGATACCCATAATTCCAGCTGCTGAGGAGGATGAGGCAGGAATTTCTCAAGTTTGAGGCTAAGCTGGGAAATGAGACCGTCTCAAAATATAATGAAAAGGGTTGGGGGAAGTGGCTCAGTGGTAGAGCTCTTGCTTAGGATGCATGAGGCCCTGGGTTCCATCCCCAGCACCACCAAATATTAAAACAAACAAACAAACAAACAAATAGAATGACATACACCCTGAGGTAGTTCTTGATAATTCAAAATATTGTTTGATGAGTATAAAATTGGAGGAAAAGAGGATTCAATACATTGGAGAGCTATTTCACCAGGTTGTGAAATAAGCCAAGTGAAGCATTTTTGTTTTATAATAGAAGATCCTTTTTTATGTGCTAGAAATTTATGATCAAATGGAGAACTTCTTACTTTGAGATTTTTTTTTCCTATGTTATGGACTAATCGTTTTTTTTTTTTTTCTGTACATGTAATTTCACTCCATGGTAAGCTGGTATGGGTTGTACGTCCATAGTATACATTTTGGGCCAGGGCAGCTCTCTATTTAGGTTTGAGATTCTCCCAACCATTTGGTAACATATTTGTGGCCAACACAGTCTTGAGGCGAGAGCAGAGACCTCAGTGTTTGACACCCTAAGTTTGAATCCTAGCTGCTCAGCAGCTGTGGGATTTGGCCAAGTTAATTTGTCAAAACATGACTTTCCTCCATGAAATATAATTAATAAAATTCACTCCATAGGATTGTTCTGAGGTTTGCATGAGATCGTGAGTAATGTGTTGAATTCCATGGCCGTTACATAACAGGTGGCTGACAAATGGTGGCCAGCATTAGGTTTACTGTGTTAATTTAAGTTTTAGATGGCTTTTCTCATCCATTCTGGTTAGATTTTACTGGTCTAACTCCAATAGAATAAATTTGTCTTCCTCACTTCTAAATCTGACCAGGCACTTCCCTGTTTCTTACCTTGAGCCTCCAATCATCAACATGGCATGGTTTAGGCTATTCCAACTGCAAACAATTCAGGCTGGAATATCCTTGGATAATGGCCTCTACCTCCTTCCTGAGTCCCTGGTAGCATTCCAGGACCTTGGCCACCCTCCCTGTCATGTGAGCTTCCTCTCTGTGAACTCCGTAGGGACTGCTTGTTCTCACCAACCCTGAATAATGGCAGCTGGACAAAGGTATCCTTTAGGGTAAAATTGAGAGCTGTGTCAACAAATTCTCTCTTTTTAAAACACGTTTCTCCCAAAGGAGAGTGAAGACTATGTCTGTGTCTTGGGAAGGGCACAGTGTGGCATGAGGACTGAGTGTGGGCTTTGGTTTGGAATAAGAAGAACTCTTGCATTGCAACTCCGTCCCACAGTGACCATGCCAGTTTCATGATAGACCAAGATACTTGATGCCCCTGTATCTGCTGTCACATTTATAAAGAAACAATGTAACAATTTGTATTTCCTTAGGTTGTTTTGAGAAATAAGGGAAATATCATTGTCATAGGGCTCATTTGATTCTGTTCCTCACCAGTATGTGATTTTATTTACCTTGTACTGCCTGCTATGTTAATGGTCCTGGAACACTGCTGTCCCCTCTTGTTGGATGTGACTAGTTGTCAACATTAGTAGACTGGCTTTTCTCCACATTTGGCTCAGCCCCAAGGTATGAATTCTTTTTTTTTTTAAGTTGGTTCTTTTTTTTTTTTGTTATACATGACAATAGAATCTATTTTGACATATTTATACAAGCATGTAATATATCTTATTCTAATTAAGACCCCTTTCTTACATGATGGTGGTATTGGTATTTGTGTAATTACATTGGAACATTATTACAGGTTCATTCCACTGTCTTTCCCCTCTCTATCCCCCTCCCTCCTTCCATTCCCCTTTGTCTAATCCACTGAACTCATAGGGCAGTATTTTCCCAACCCCGTTCTTTCCAGATTCAATGTTTCAGGTTCTATCATCTTCTGGTCTTCATCCTGCCAAGACCATCCTATCGCTCAGAGCAGAACTCAAGTAAGGGACTTCTGACAGGAATTTCCTTTACCAGGAGAAATGTATATGTCAAAAGGTTGCATTAAGACTGTGTCCAGGTGAATTCTTGATTCATTTTTTTGCAATTCTAGAAAGCCATTTATAGCTATGGGGTGAAAATAAAGGGCCTTGTTGTATCAAAAATTGAAACAAAGTGACAACTTTATTTTCAAATTGCCATTTCCTGTAATTGTTTCAAGTACAGTAAGAAGTAAATTTTTTTCATAACTCTTGGATCCATTTAGCAGTTCTACCGGCCAGAGTGCTCTTTGTGAAAACAAATAACATTAAGTCAATTAAAATTCATTTTTATCAGGCAGAAAGCTTTGCATAATAGATTTCTTGCCATTTTTTAAGCAGGAAAGTTTGTTCTTTATATTCAGTTCCCTTTTATATGTAAGAATTTTAAAAAATTTTGTTCTCTATTAATAAATTTCTAAGAATAAACTGTTTTGTGCTATGTCTAGCTAGATGCCTCCACCTGTGCAATATAGGATTAAGTATTTATTTTTTTCTGAACCATTTCAGAGTTAGGTTGGAGACATTGTGTCCTTTTTATTATTAAATTATATATATATATATATATATATATATATATATATATATATATATATATACATAAATATGTATTTTGGGGGGTTTGGTACTGGGGATTGAACCAGGGGCACTTTATGCCTAAACTAACTCCCAACTATTTCTTTTATTTTTTTTTCCAAGACAAATCTCACTAAGTTCCTGAGGGACTTACTAAGTTTCCTGGGCTGGTCTTGAACTGGCAATCCTCCTGCCTCAGATGCCAAGATGCCTAAGTTGCTAGAATTACAGGTGAGTGCATACCTTACACAATCAAATTACACTTGTCCAATCAGGACATTAAGTTGGCAGTCCATATTCAAATGTCATCAATTGTCCAATGTCCTGTGTAGCTTTTTGTTCCTGGTCCAGAATCCTGGTCAGGTTAAGGAGGGCATTGAGGTACCACATCATGTTAGCAATATTTTTTTCTTTCTTTTTTTTTTTTTTAGGTACCAGGGATTCAACCCAGGGGCATATAACATTGAGCCACATCTCCAGCCCTTTATCATTTTTAGTTTGAGACAAGGTCTCACTAAGTTTCCGAGACTGACTTTGAACTTACGATCTTCCAGCCTCCATTTCCTGAGCCGCAGGGATTGCAGGCATGCATCACCACAGCCCAGCATCTTTTAACTGATACAGTTCCTTGGACTTTAATTTTTAGTTCTTGACCTTGACTTTTTGAAGAAAGCAGGTCTGTTTGATTCTTTTGACAAGGATGCCACAGGATGGATGCTCTGTTCTTATTAGTGCGTCATATCAGGAAATTCCTATTGTTGGTTTGAACAAACATGATTAATTATGGTCAGCCGGGTTTCTCCACTGTCAAGGTACTGTTTTCCTTTTGTGTTTAATATGTAATTTATGGGGCGATACTTCGAGGCTGTAAATATCCCGTTACACATTAAACTTTATCCATCAGGTAGGTTCAGCATCCATTGATGAGTTTTCTGACTCTCTCCTTACCTTCATATTTGTTGGTGTTCCAATTTAAGGAAGATTTTCCTCTCTCTTTTATTCATTTAGTGACTTATTTGTATTAGCATGAGCTCATAAACTCATTTTATTCAGGGAGTGATAGTCCACTACAACGATCATTTATTTTGATTCTCAACTGCTTCTCGATTTGACCACCGCATGCCCTTCAAGGTCAGTGAGGCCTGTGACCTTCGAAATGTGTCCACCATACTTCAGTTTCTTTGTTACTTTACAACACAAGAGCTTCCAGACTCATTTTGTACTATTTCTGTCCCACCCTGGTATTGACCTCTTTTCTAAGGCCCTGTGGTTTCTTTCCAAGGAGAACAGCAGGTAGCAGGCAAAATCCTGCACTAGGCATGTTCATCACATTAGATGAGCCAGTGCTTCTAGGTCTTTCTGCACACAAAGCTGAGAAATTCGCCCAAGTTTCTTTCTGCCTATTTGTCTGTCTGTCCATCTATCTACCCATCCACCTATCATCTATTTATCTTTATGTGATACCATCTTTCATTTATTATAAAGTATGCATTTTTGTTCTTTGCCCAATTCTAAATCCACACAAGTTACATTCTGCCCTTTTCCATATTCTATAGTTGTCAATATTTTAAACTATTCCATAATTATCAGTATTTCTCCAACAGAGGTGGAGCTGACTCCATTACCATAATATATTAGAGTACATAGGAAACATTTTAGAAGTTTCAGAAAAGAAACTTCAAATCAATGCGTATTATGTATTGACTCATTATGCTGAATTTATTTATTTTTATATTTATTTTTTAGAAATAGTTGGTCGCAATACCTTTATTTTGTTTACTTATTTTTATGTGGTGCTGAGGATCAAACCCAGGGCCTCGAAAGTGCTAAATGATTGCTCTACTGCTGAGCCACAATCCCAGCCCCCTTTATGCTGAATATAATAGACAAAAATATTGTCACAGATGAGCAAGGACAACATAAAATATGACACCGATAAGGAGAATGAATCAAACGGACTGAGCATTTTGCCAATACTGCTCTTTAATATTACCAAAAAAATTTTGGAAAGTAATAAACTTTTAGAAAATCTTATATTTAACTCAAAATTTTCATTATGTTCTAACTGTCAAACAACTAATAATTTCTGGTATACTTCAATGATTTAAACTTAATAATATAATCATTATCTCAATTTTTAAATGTATCTTATATATCATTATCTATTTAAAATGCATACTCAATCAGGATTTTAACAAAATGAAACTTCACATTGTTTAATTTTTTAAACCTATTTTTATTTCAATTTCCATGTAAAATTTTGTCATATGGTAAATAAATCTTTCTTGATAGTCTTTTATTTATTCAACTTACCATACTCCTTTGCAAAAGATAGCTAAGATACTGCAATGGGTGTTCATTGTATTCAGGGAACCAGTGCTTCTTGGTCTTCTCTGTATATAAGTTTTAAGTTATTCTGTGTATACTTCTAGATTATATATAGAATAATTCTCTGTATGTAATTTCTGTATATTAAATATCATTAGCCTATAAGGTTTTTAATAATAGACTATATTTGGTTTTTATTTGTACCCATGATGCTTATAGCATTACTTTTGACAATTTCTTATTGATTTGAGTTTGTTAAAGTCCACAGTATGCCCTGATAAAAAAGGGGACTAAAGTTTTAGAGCTGAGATGGCAAATGGCATCCATGTTCCAGCACCTCGTGTTGGCCACACCTGCAAGGGTGTTGAAATGGGGTCTTGAAATGACTATGAAGCTTCATCTAGGCTGAGAACAACAGATATTATGTTACTAATGGCATTTGCCATAGGCATGGATTAGGACCGTTTATTTGCCAGCCCAGAGCAACAGTGGCAATCCTAAGGCTGGATTCTAGAGCATAGGTGGGAATAAATTTATTTTGGAAATTTAGCAGACTAGGTAGGTGCATTACCTCCACCTTTCCTGTAGATTGTGCTTTATGGATTAAACTCAAGACACTGCCCCAGTGTTTTGTTAAGATAAGCAATGAAATCAGACTATGAAGGACCAGAGATAGGTTCATATCATCTCCTTGGCTAGATAAATAATTGCTGACAAGAGGCCATAAAATTGTGCTCCCAAGGATGGTCTTAACACTATAAGGTGTGAGTGGCATAACAGAAGAAATAACAAATTGCCAGGAAGTGTGGACCCAGCTCTGCAGGCACTCACTGCCCTGACCCAGGATGAACCCAGGACCAACCACTCAGGCTCCAGGAAGCCAACCACAACAGAGTGAGCCATGGGCATTGCAAGGTCCGGTGAAAATTGTCTTTGGATACCACTCTTTATAACTGTGCTCGAATTTTGCTTCTGTTCTATGTTAGTTCTGAACTGGAACATTTTCTTTCAACTTTGGGGTAAGAGTCAACTAACAAGAATCTAGTAGCCATATACCATATGTATGTATTTATATGACGTTAGAGGTCAGGATGGATAAATTGCCATGCATGTGTGTGTGTTTATCTATATACATGTAATCATATATACCGTATACCATACCATACATATGTCATACGTGTATATACACACACTCATATGTATGGCACACTATAGTCAGACTAAATTTATTATCTGGGAAAATTAGATAATGCAAATAAAGTGATGAAAATATACTGCAACCAGAGGCATCCTTTACCTGTAAGTGCTCTCCAAGCATTCTCAAAACATACCAAGAAATGGTTTAGATACTGTGGTAATTTTCCAGATGAGGCAAAAAATGGCAAAGGAAGCTAAGATATGGCCTAAGATTATATTCATTTTTAAATTTTTTATTTGTTTTAATTAGTTATACATGACAGTACAATGACCTTGACATATCATAAAATTATATACTTAATTAAGAAGAGAACTAGGGCTATATCTCAGGACTTGAAATTTAAGCCAGCTCTTCTAGAAAGCACATTCAATCTGGGTGAGAATGGATGAGGATGTTAACAGAACCAATCACGTTTTCAATAGTTCTGAGAGTCTTCATTTTTTGGTTGAGAGTATCTCCTTAATTCGATCAGGTATATATCCATCTTGTTAAAGAAAATATCTTTGACTCTTTCAGAGCATCATCCTCATTTAATTAATTTTATAAAAATTGGTATGATAGAACAGGATGCTGAAATGGATTTTCTCTAATGAAATTTATCAGAATTTTCATTCTCAGTACCCTCAATTTTTTTCTCACCTAGAATTTATTGACAGGAAGATATGAAAAATGTACCTAAATCCCAATGAGTTCCCAGTTTAGCCTGACAGTTCTGTCTCTGAACAGTGAGTTATTGCGATACCACATATGATGGGTAATATATCCATCCTGACCTCTGAGCAGATTCCATTGTGGATAATGTCATTCCAAAGATTCAGCCTTGAATATGACATGTGAAGGAATTATGTAGTATCCACCAAGGAAACACCTACCTCTGATGTGCCTAATGGATCTGACCTAAAGTTTATTTTATGTAGAATGAGTTCCTGTTGACTTAGGAGTCCTGCGTCTGTAGCATTATTTCCCAGCTAGATTATTAAAGGTACAGTGGCATGAAAACCAAATAAAAATCGAACCTGTTTTTCTATAATTGACTCCAGTGACATTAAGTGTCTGGGAATGGCCTGGAGATTTGGCAGGGAGAAATTGGGCAGAATATTCTGATGCTGAATTCCTATGGAAAAGGAAGTTCTTACTCCTCCATGTTAATGTAGCATGGCTTCCCATTTATGATGTTGATTTACCTTTGCAGTAATATTTCAGACAAGATATATGTACATGTTCACTGATATATATATATATATAGAGAGAGAGAGAGAGTTGGCCCTGTGTATCCATGTCTTCTACATCCTCTGATTCAAGCAACCACAGGTCAAAAATATTAAAATGAACAAATAATAATATATAGCAACAAAATTAACACAAATTTAAATATCAATGCAATTTAATCACTCTTGATGAAATATTTACATTGCATTAGTATTATAAATAACCTGGAAACAATTCAAAGTATATAGAAGGATGTGTATAGGTTCTGTGTAAATAGTATACCTTTTTAAATGAGAAATGAGAAACTTTAGCACCTGTGATTTTGGGTATTCTTGGTCTTGAAACTAACCTCCTGTGGATACTGACAAATGGATATATATTATATATATTATATTCACACATACATATATATGTAATATTGTGTTAATATATATAATAGTTTTATGTATAACAACTTGTTAATCTTATATGTGTATATATATGCATATGTACATATATATGCATATAAGTGTTATATGTATATAAACACATATAAGTATATAAACACTAATATATATATATATATATATATAGAGAGAGAGAGAGAGAGAGAGAGAGAGAAACAGGGAGAGAGAGAGAGAGAGAGAGAGAGAGAAATAGGGAGTTAGGCAGACATACAGTTAATTGTTACAATTCTCTCACTGCTAAAATAAAAGACGTGCAAGGACAGGGTTTATTCTGTTGTTTTCAGTATATCTCCAAATCCCAGAGTGCTGGCACCTGATAGGAACTGTACCATTCAGTGAATGAATAGACCTTAGGTTTCATTGGTTCAAATCCTCATTTTACAAAAATGAGGAACATAAGTCTCCAGGTAAATGAAGGGAGGTAGTATGATTAAGGCATTTGAACAGAAAGTGTTTTTGCTTAATCAAGATTATAGCAGGAATTTAATTGATGTTAATGTCAGAGAAACCTGATATGTCTTGATAGGGTTACTTATTCTCTCAAAGACCATTTTTTTTCCCTGTATAGTAAAATGAGAACAACAGTGTATATTCTCTGGAATATTTAATTACTAAAAGAGAAATACTTCTTAAAATATCAAATTTTTTCTTCATGTACTAGATTCTAAATAAGTGTTAGTTTTCTCCCTGATCCTTGGTTTTCTTTGCTGCAGTTTTATAGCTAGCACACAGGGTGAACACATAAGCTCAAGATGGAATTAAATACTATCAAACAGCCAGGTATTATGAAAGGAGTGAGATAGAAACCTCTTCCATTCATTATATTTTTATTTAATTCACAAAATGATAAAAGAAGCGGAAATAAGGGTGAGATTTTGTGTTACTGTGATTAAGAATTCATAGCCTGACCAAACAGAACCACTGTTAGTAAAAGGGTTACTAGTTAAAAATATATATTCATTTTAATCTCTCAATGATAACAATATAAATTCTTGTATGGATATTGTTAAAAACCATGATTTAAAATGCATGAAGAAACTAGGAAGGCATTTATAGTAGTAGGCTGCAGGAGGGCGGATTCTAAGGAAGTATGACCAGGTGAAGAAAGTATTCACCTGTGTTGTAGCTGCAGAACTAAGTAGTTCATGTGTGGGTCTTTATGCCCCTTGATTGTTTGCAGTACTGAATACTAGATGTATTCTAGTGAATTGACAGCTGTTGTCCAAATATTTGAGTGTGTTATGGATCTCTTTTGCCTCAGTTGGGGCTATGTAGTGCAGAATAATTTGGGTTGGAAATCAGTGAATGTTCTGTATGTTATAAAAAGGTGAAATTCACTTAAGTATTGCTACTTGGATGAGACTTTTCTTGACAGCACATCTTAATGTATGATGTTAGAATTGTTGTAATTATTTTTAATTGTCATTGCCTCTTAAATAGTACAAGATCAAAGACAGAATCATTCCATGTATTAATTTTCTTGCAATTAGTAGTTGGCCACAAATTGATGCTGTGTTCGTCAGCTTTGTGTAGTGCATTATGTAAGAAATACTTGAGAGGATCAACTTTAAAAGAGGAAAGGTCTGTTTTAGCTCTCAGTTTCGGAGGTTTCCACTTTATTGCCTTGGGCCATAGCAAGGCAGTACATCTGTTAGGAGCCCAAGGCAGAGGGGGCTGCTCACCACATATCAGCCGGGACACGAAAAGAGAAAGAGGAAGGGCCCAGGTCCCCAGTGACCTAACTTCATCCCACTAGGTCCAACCTTCTAATGATTCCACCATCTCCCAATAGGACCCCAAGTTAGTGACCAAGCCCCCAAACATGGGCCTTTGTGGAACATTAAAGATCCAAACTATAGCATTCTGTTCCTGATCCCCAAAGGCTCATGTCCATCTAACAGTACAAAATACACTGTGTCCATCTCCGAGAGTCCCCAATAGTTCCAGCATTGCTCAAAAGTTCAAAGTCTTATCTGAGACGCAAGACAAACTGAACTCTGAGTCTCTGTAAATTTTTTTTTAAAAACATGTTACATACTTCCAAGAAACAAGTGCACAGGTTAAACATTTCCATTCCAAAAGGGAGGAACAAGAAAAGAGCAAGAAACAGACCAAGGCAAGACCAAAACCCAGCAGGACAAACACTAAATCTTAAGTCTCCGTGTCTGATATCCAGAATGCATGTGGAAGAATATGGGCTCCCAGGTCCTGGGCAGCGCCACCCTGTGGTCTTGCTGTTTGAGGCATACATGGCTTCTCTGAGACACGTTTGATATGCTGCCTGCTGCTTCTGTTGGGAGATAACCATATTCCTGGCATCTCATTCTTCCTAGGAGGTCCATTAAAGATTTGACTTCATTCTCACAGATCCACAGGCCACTCTGACATACATTGCCTGGTCTCTCAGACTTATCTTTGAAATCTTGATGGAGCCTCCATGATCCGATAGCTCTTGAAACACTGGTCTTACATGGGTGATACCAAGGACTGTGCTACAGTTCGCATCTGGAGTGTCTTCCAAGGATCCATGTGTTAAAACCTGTCCTCCAAGCTGTGGCACTGTAGGGAGGTGGTGGAACCTTTAAAAGGTGGAGCCTAGTGGAGGATGTTAGGTCATCAGGGTCATGTTCTTAAAGGGGATGTTGGGATCTCAGTACCTTTCCATCTCTCTCTGCTTCCCATGAAGATGCTTCACCATGAGGTGAGCATCTGCCTCTGATATTGCTCCTGCCAGAATGTTCTGTGCCACTACAGGCCCAAAGTATTATGGATAATTGAACACAGACCAAAATAACTAAAACTGAGAACCAAAATAAACCTTTCTTTTTTTTGTGTTGCTTATTTCAGGTATTTTTTGTCACAGTGATGAAAAGCTGAGTAACACATGATCAAAAATATTTGTTGAATAAATAAACGAGTCTTCTTTAGGGTGAAGTGTATGTTTTATTTATTTATATCCACAGTACCTGGTTCAATAATTTTCATATTATCGATTCGTTCAGTTTTGTCTCATATCTGTGTATTTATCTAATTACTTCATTGACATGAAATTCAAATACATCAACAGATCATTCAAGAAGTTTTGTTGGACTTGCCCTGTATTATACTGAAGAGGAAAAATTCTCTACACATCAGATACTCAAAAAATAACCATGAATGTGATAATCTTGGATCACTAGCTTTCCTTTGGATGCTGATTCACAATAGCATAATGGACTGAAAATGCTCAAATGATATTATTCATCTTCTTAGACTTTAATATGTGTTAAATATACTGATTCAGTTGGAAAATACTTTTTTATAGTTTTTAAAAAATTTTTAAATTACAGTACATTGTTATAATTTATTATTATTATATCTATTTTTTAAATTTGTTTTAATTATTTACACATGACAGTATAATGATCTTGACATATCATACATTTGAATCAGATGGGCTATAATTTTTCATTTTTCTGAGTAGAAAATACTTTTTAAGAGTGTGTCCCTCAGTGGCATTTATACACTATGGAGTATTACTCTGCATTAAAAAATGACAAAATCATAGAATTTGGAGGGAAATGGATGGCATTAGAGCAGATTATGCTAAGTGAAGCTAGTCAATCTTTAAAAAACAAATACCAAATGACTCCTTTTATATAAGGGGAGTAAACAAGGACAGGGTAGGGACGAAGAGCTTGAGAAGAAGATTTACATTAAACAGGGATGAGAGGTGGGAGGGAAAGGGAGTGAGAAGGGAAATTGCATGGAAATGGAAGGCGATCCTCAGGGTTATACAAAATGACATATAAGAGGAAAGGAGGGGTAAGACAAGATAATACAAATGGAAGAAATGATTTACAGTAGAAGGGGTAGAGAGAGAAAAGGGGAGGGGAGGGGTGGGGAGGGGGGATAGTAGAGAATAGGACAGACAGCAGAATACATCAGAATCTAGAAAGGCAATATGTCAATCAATGGAAGGGTAACTGATGTGATTCAGCAATTTGTATACGGGGTAAAAGTGGGAGTTCATAACCCACTTGAATCAAACCGTGTAATATGATGTATTAAGAACTATGTAATGTTTTTGAACGACCAATAATAAAAAAAATAAAAAAAATTTAAAAAAAAAGTAAAAAAAAGAGTGTGTCCCTCAAAGGTTCAAAAACATGTGAACTGTCTTACTGATCACACTGATAGCTCAAACATAAAGCATTATTTTCAAAAGACTTTTCTTTTTCAGTTCGATACCAGTGTGGTTTTATAAAAAGATTGTACATAAACCAGAAAGATTAAAGGCTACAAAACTCAGATACATTAAGACTACCTGTTAGTAATAATAGCAAAAGAGTGTGCAAAACACAAATACTACTGTACTATTATATAGAAACAACACAAAATATTAAACTTCTCTACTGATAGGGCATTCTGCTCTGGACTGAACTGTGTCCCTAACATTCATATAATGAGTCCCTAATCCCCAGTGTGACTGTATTTAGAAGTAGAGACTTTAAGGAAGCCATTATGATTAAATAAGGTCATGAGAGTAACCTGGATATGATAAGCTTCATGTCTTCACATGAACAGATCCCAAAGAGCTCATGTGTCAGATTCCCATTGCTCTGATAAAATATCTGGCATAAATAACTTAAAGGAGGAACGGTTTATCTTGGCTCACTATTTCAGAGATTTCGGGCTATGAATGATTGGTTCCACCACTGTGGGCTTGTGGTATGGCAGGTGGTGCGTGGTGAAGAACACCTGCTCACCTCTTGGTGAAAAGGAAGTAGCGAGAGGGAGGGGAAGATGTAGGGAAAGACATACCCTTTAAGGACACACCCGGAGGGTGATCTACTTCTTGGAACTCAGCCCCACCACCCACGTTTCCACAGTCCTCCAACAGCACCACAAGACCAAGCCTTCAACACCCGAGCCGTTGGGGTAAATTCCAGATGCAACTATACAGCTTACTCTTTTTCTCTCTGAATTCAAATAAAGAGGAAGTCAGGTAAGCACTCAGCAAGAAGGTGGCTGCCTAAAAACCAGGGAATAGCCCTCATCAGAACCTGACCACACTGGACCCTGATCATTGGTTTCTGGCCTTCAAAACTGAGATAATGAGTTTATGAATGATTAGGGCATTGATCATGGCAGTCCAAGCAAATTAAGAAATCCTGCATATTCCAAAACTAGAAATATCGAATTCATTTCTCTTTTTATCTTACATTTATCTGTTCTGTATGGAAATAATTTTTTAAACTTTTTACTCCCTTACCTGTCTACAAACATTACCCCACTTACACATCCTAGTTTACAATTTCTCATAAAGATGATTATAATATCTATTATATCTCTGTGTCTCCAGTTTTCCTCTCACCCCATTTATTTATTCTCCATATTGTTATACACCAGTGTTCATGCTGAAGCACAGCATTGATCATGTTTCACTCTTCCTCAGAATCATAGATACCCTTTGACAGAATGATGAACTTCGGTCTCCTGTGTGACAGAAAAGTGGCAACCCAGACAAGCTCCTGCCTGCTGCCAGATTCATCTGTTAGGTTACTGGTGTATCCAACTTAATGTAACCCCAATGAACTAAAGTTTCTCAAACACATCTGGTGTTTCATAACTCGGTGGCTTTTCTTATGCTGTTGGACTTGCATTTGCCTGGAAATATCTTTTCCTCTATGTCTCTACAATCCATTTTGGTGTCTCTTATTAGCCAATCTTACCCTAAATACAAAAAAGTCAGGGAATCCATGGAAAGCAATCCATAGAAGAGAGTCAGAGTTTTTCAAAGCATAAAGCCTAAAGGAGCAGGATTGGGAATGGTTATAGATAGGAAAACAGATAATATACAACCCAGGCACACATCTCTTATAACCTCTGGCTGTCTGTCTTAATCCATTTTTTTTGCCATGACAAAATACCCAAGATAAGGTGATTTATAAAAATAGAGGTTTATTTAGCTCATGATTCTGGAAACTGAGAAGTTCAAGAACATGGATAAGCACTTGGTGAGGGTCTCTTGTTACATCCTAACATGGTGGAAGCCAGAATGCTAGTTCAGGTCTCTCTTAATGTTGCCTTGGGGGACATATCCTCATGATCTCATTTAATCCTAATAACTCTCCCAAGGATCCACTTCCAAAATCCATGAGCATTTGAATTTGGAGATTAGTTTTTCAACACATAAGCTTTTCAGGGACATATTCAAACCTAAGCATTATCTTATCCTATTCAACATGCAAAACCAATCTCTGAGCTTGGAGTAGGAAAAGCACACTAGAAATTCATAGGCCATATTTTACAAAGGTTATTGCCAGAATAATAAGCTAGTATTCTTTGGGAAAGGTCAAGATAAAGGATGCCAGGTAGTTAAGGATACCCCATGTGCATCATAAAATCCAAAACATGTAAATAAATGATTTTAATACATAGAAACACCAATTCTTAGTTTACAATTACTAGAACACATGTCATATAGCACTGTAAGACTTAAAATCAAGTTAATGAGAGTTAAAAAAGAACCAGTGTGTTTTTCATGTTTCCTATGTATTGTTACTATTATGCAAATTAGCAAGTATAATGTTCACACAAGTCAAAGATGTGATTAACTTATCCAAGATCACCTAGCTGATAATCTCTTGACTTTCATTTTATAGTTGTCTGTCTTGTTTTTTTTTTTCATTTCCAGAAATCACTTACACTTTCTCTGAACTTTGATTTGAGAAGTTTTTAAATATATTTAGGATTCCCTCATTACTTTAGTTTAAAAATGTTTCACATCTCATTTAAAAAATTAGATTGCAATAATCTTGGTTATTTTCAGTAGGCAGAAATAGATAACAGAATTTTTCAAATTCTGCTTAAATTATTCTTGCTATTATCTAACTTCACACTTAAAATTAGAGATAAATGAAGTTAGTTATAAAGACTAAGAAAGTCCCATAGTGCTCTCTGGTGGTAATATCTTTGTATCTGCTCATAAGAAAAATAAAATCAGCCAATTTCAATAAATTTAATAAACAGTAAGTAATGATTTTAAAAGAATTTTCTTCGACATTTTCCCCCTGCAATTAGACTTTATTTTTGCTGAGTGTAAATCATTATTACAATTCAGCACACATGTATAAACATGAAAATGCATGGGGAGTTCAGTTCTATTTTAAAGCAAGTTTAAGAATTTTGCTTCTTGTGCCTTCTGACATGTACACATATCAGGGTTTTAGGGCATGCATGAGAAGAAGGTTGGAAAAAGTAAAATCAAATAGAAACAAAATGGTATTTTGGCGGTAGGGTGACCCTGAACTCAGGCATCATCCAGAAAGCAAACAGCATCTCTGTGTTTGCTTGGTGGGGAATACTTCTCTAAAGAGTATGAGGAAATCAGACAAATGATTGCAAAGCACTCCTACCCTCACACAGCCCTATCCAACCACACGAAAAATTAAGCTTATGGAAAAATTTCAGGAACTCAAAAATCTCAATAGCAATAAAAATGAACAGCTTGGTTCACAAATGGTCAAAGGGCCTAATAGAAATTTCTCCAAATGAGATATACAAATGTCGAGTTGATATAGGAAACAATGTCATCACCATTTACCATGGAAATATAAATTAAAACCACAATGAGGTATCACGGCACACCTGTCAGAATGTGAGAATGTGGAGAACAGAGGACTAGACAACTGTTGCTAGGAATGTAAATTAGTGCAACTACCATGAAAACAGTATAGGGGTTCCCCAAAACACTAAAAGTAGAACTACCACATGATCCAACAACCCCACTTCTAGACACAGAGCCAAACAAAATAATATCAGCATTTCCATCTTCACTGTTGCATTATCCACAATAGCCAAAATGTGCTTCTAAAAAAATAGAAAGAAAATGTGGCATATAAATACAATAGGATATTATTCAGCTTTTTAAAAGAAGGAAATCCTGTCATTTGCAAAAACATATCTAAACCTGGAGGATGTTATGCTAAGTGAAATGCAGAAAGACAAATATTGCACGATGACATGGAATCTAAAAGGAAAAAAACTGAGATTTGCACATGACTGTTACCTCAGAAGAGACAGTAGAATGGTGGTTATAAGGAACTAAGAGTGGGAGGTGGATGGGGAAAGGAAAGCTGGCCCCAAGGTATAAATATTTGGTTCATCAGGAGGAAAACAGTTCAGTAATTTATGCATAGTATGGTGGTCACAGTTAATTTTAATATATTGTACATGTCCAAATTGCTAAAAGAATAGATTTCATATGTTCCCACCACATGGGAAATAGATGAAGTAATGGATACGTTAGCTTGATTTAATCATTCCTCAATCTATATATATCAAAATATCATACTGCACCCCAAATATATATAATTACTGTTAGCTGGAAATATACTAAAATAATAAAAGAGAATTTCCTGTGTGAGAATAATTGAATGGATTGGTGCCCTACTTAGGAGCTTATAGAGAGAGGATGAGGAGACATGGGCCTGAGTTCCCAAGACAAATCCATCAAGAGTCAGGACAGACCACGAGCTACATGAACTGTAAGGAAATGACCATCTCAGAGGAAAGGAATCCAACAGATAGTCTCAACCCACTCAGATCCAGAGCCCTTTCTTTTTAACAACAACAAAACCCAAAGCTCCCTCCAAACAATAACAACAACAACAAAAAAACTTAAAAAAAAAGACTTAGCTAATAATCTGCAACAAATATGTAATAATCTATACTCTAATTAATATTTAAATTGTGATACCCTTCATTATTTAAATGCAAATAATAGACAACACAGTCTACCTACATATCACATAACTAAGAAAAAATTCAATAAAATTACATATCCATATTCTAAAGTATAAATGAAGGAAATTAAAATTTTCTTCTAAAAATGTATTACAATAGAAGTTCTCAGGTTCGTATGCTGCAGTAAATAGATCTACAAATACAAAGTTAAGACAGCCTGATAACTATGCAACGGTATGCTATATCGGCTTCTCAAGTACCATGCTATTTTGAACAATTCTGATAAAGACCTATTAAGAAATCTAAACAAAAACAAAAAGAAACAAAACCATTGAGATGCACACACCAAAAAGTTTGCAACCAGGATTTAAAGCCAAGTTCTAAGCAAAAATCAAAGTGAGATTACTTCTTTGTACTTCATCAGTAGGTGAGGTTATTTAATATGGCATTGAAGCCCTGTTAAATCTAAGATGCCTCAGATTGTGATTTCATGCACATTATTTTATGTTCTATTAAGAAAAAAACAAAAGCAGCTAAGTAAAATGTGACATGCCATGGATTGTAAGAGGCATTCTGATTTTCAAGATGTTAACAATCTGGAAAAAAACTGAGATTTGCAATTGATATATTATGTAACTCACTACAATTTGTATATATTAAAGAAGAACAGTGATTTTAATTGCCAGTGTTTAGGATTTATTTAAAGCCAAAAGCACCTGTTACCCTGAAAACCATTTGGGTTGTAGTGACCAGGTAGGTGCTTCCTCAATGGTTCAGTCAACATGAATCAGTGTGCACCATGGTCCAGGGACCATCTAAGAGAAGGACAGAACTTTGCTTGCCTGGAACCCATCTTCTACTGGAGGAAGCCAAATAAATAAATAAAAAATATAATTTCACACAGGTGTTGTACCGAAAACAAGACAGTAATTGGTAAGGAGTGGTTGGGATGGGAGGGTGATAGAGAAGCATGTTTGGTACACGGATCAAGAGGCCATCTCTGGAGATGGATATTGAGCTGGGCCCTGAATAATTGAAAGGAGTCAGGCAGAAGAAAGTCAAGGGGCAGTGTGGTCAAGGCCCTGGTCAAGGACACAAATGAGGGGAAAAGGAGGCATCCTCAGGGAACTGTGGGAAGGAAGTGTTGGGTACAGAAGACAAGGAGGAAAGCAGTAAAGAGGAGACCAAAGACAGGCAGAAATGGAGTTCAAAGAGCCAGCCGTCTGCTCCCTTTATGTCCATGCAGAAAAGGCAGAGCCTTGGGTGGATACATTAGAAAATGCTGGGAAGCTATGAACTGGGGCTCAGCCCAAGGAGCAGAGAGAACCTGGATTTCAATGCCTGGTCACACTCTGAGATGAACTGCATGTGTGTGAGATCCATGATCCTGCTAATCAGGATAAGAGAGATGTAAGAGGAAGAAGGAAGAGAAGTATTGTATTCAATAGGCCAACTATCTGTGGATATGAGACTATCAAGGGGATTTTGTTTGACTGAAAATTCTAATAAAACCATGGGAATGCAATTCAGGCAATTTACTACCATCATGTGGCAAATTAAATGATAGTTACCTGAAAATAAATAAAATTTGAACATTTTTAAAATTTTAAATTTTAATTTTAAATTGTGATTAGAATCACAACAAATTTGAGAGCCCCATTACACTGACAAATAAGTTCAAGTACCTGATCAGCTTGGTAGCTCAACATTATTCTCTCTTTTCCCCTTAATGAACAATTTTTGTTAGTGAATAGCCATATATATATATATATATATATATATATATATATATATATATATATATCAAGGGGACACACTCACTTCTATGTGGCAGTTTTTGAACATCTCTCTCTCTCTCTCTCTCTCTCTCTCTCTCTCTCTCTCTCTCTCTCTCTCTCTCTCTCTTTTTCATGATGACAGGATGTCCTATTGGTGTTTGGTTGGTAAGGAAGAGGGAGGTTAGATGGTTCAGGAAGCCTGATTTAGACCTGCAAAATGAATAATTGTAACAAGTCTAAGATAAACATCAGAAGTTCCATGAGGCATCCTTATGGCTGAAAAAATCTATTATTTATCTGAGTTTAGATGTTCTTTTCATTGTATACGGAAACAAAAACCATTTTGCATGTTTTTAATTAAAATATACAGGATTTTTCAAAAACATAAGAACTGAACAAATAGAATATTTTATAAACAAAATATTGCATACATGTGTATTTGTTGTTATTTCTGTACTTTTTAATGTTTAAAATATTTCATAATTAAATCGATTTAAAAAATGAGGTTCTACATGTTACCACATGATGGCAGCATAAGCCCACTAATGTATCAAGGAAGAGTCTCAACAAACAAAAAAGATGCTTTATCTCATTGATTTATGTGGAAGACAACTAAAGAACTAAATATCTACTATTTCCAAAACATGGGTTGTAACATGTTCATGTCTTTATGAATGTGTGTGTAAGAGAGACAGAGACAAGAGTTTTTCTTTGGGTAGCTCTCTCCCTGGAACTTAAAAGTGAAAAACTATATATATGCTACACTAAGATAGAATTTCAGAAATAATAAAGTAAAACTTATTAACCTGTAACCTACTAAATTTGAATTCACAGTTTTGGAAAGGAAGTAGTCCTTTGCACTAAATAGTCTTTTCTCATTAGTAGAAATAGGATGATTTGGTTGATTTGGGTACTTAATGGCTGTAATTCTGTCATTTTCTAACTTTGAGATATGACATCCGGTTCCTTTATTGAGAAAATGGGTAAAACAACAAAGAGTTGTTTCGGGATGAATATCTCATTACCTTCTCACTGATAAAAGAAACTTTTAATTATTTTTGGATTAATCAACCTGTCTGCTACTTCCTCCTTTCAAAGAATGGATCATTGCAATGTATTTGGAGGAACCCATTCCATTCAACAGGAGTCTACTAACAACTATTTTTATTAAAAAGCCATTTCCTACTGTGAAAGTATTGTAAAACATACACTTACATATAAAAGTGCTTAGTTAAAAAACAGGGTTCTATCCTATGTACTGGACATTTGAAAACTGCCTCTGTTTACAGATCACTTGATCTTTTATATATATATATATATATATATATATATATATATATATATATATATTCCTAGATACTCCATAAAATTTGTGACATTTAATAAATAAATCCAGTAAAATTATAGAATACAAAAACAACAAACAAAAACCAGTAGTGTCTCTACTTGCTAGTGGTGAACTATCTGAAGAAGACTTGAAAAAGGCAGTCTGGTTTATAAAAACTACAAAAACAAAAACAAAACAAAACAAACAAACAAAAAACAAACCCAAACAACAGCAACAACAACAAAACAAAAACAGAATACCACCCAAGAATAAATTTAGCTAAGGAGGTGAAATCTCAATAATGAAAACTATAAAACATGGATGGAAGAAATTGAATTGGACACAGATAGAAGAAATATATCCTGTGTTTATGGATGGGAAGAATTAATATTGTTACAATGTCTTTACTACTCACAGGAGTATACACATTTGATGCAATCCCTATCAAAATATCTACGCCATAAACAAAAACAATTCTTTTTTATGGAATCACAAAGACACCATTTGGCCAATACAACACTGAGCAAAAAGCCAAACTGGAGGCTTTATCTTATGGACTTCAAAATACAATGCAAAGCCATAGTAACCAAAACAATATGCTACTAGATTTGAGAAAATACTCAACAAGTGTATGAAAAAACAGTCAACATCATTTTTGTGGCAAATTAAAGCACAATGAAATGTCATTTTATTTCAGTTAGGATGACTATTTTCAAAAGGATAAAAGATAAATGCCAGCAAAGATGCAAAGAAAAGAGAACTGTGACACTTTGTTGATGTGTTAAATTAATTCATTCTGGAAATTACAGAAAATGGATATGCCTCATGAAATGCAAGTATTGGTAATCTCCCCCCAAAATAAAATCTGTATATCAGATATATCAGCATTCCCATATTAGCAAGATGTGGAAAAAACCCAAGGTGTCCTTCAAGAGATGAATGGCTAAAGAATACGTGTTCTATCACAGCAGAATACTATACAGCCATAGAAATCCTGTCATTTACAGCAACACAGATGCATCCGGTAATCAATGCTAAATGAAACAAAGCAGGTACAGAAAGACAAATACTATGTTATTTCACTCACGTGGAATCTAAAAAAGCCAGATAAGAGGAATAAGTTTTGGTGTTCTATGACAGAAGGAGACTATAGTCAATGATATTGTATCATGAAATTCAAACTAGCTGAGAGGATTTTTAATGTTCTAATCAGAAGAAATGATAAATGTTTGAAATGATGGCTGATCCAAATATTCAGAGTGGATCAGTATGTCATGTATAATTATGTGTCAAATATAAAACACACTGGACCCCATAAAGGTGTACAAGTACTATCAGTCAATAAAAATAAATTTATCCAACAAACTTGCATTGTGCTTGTAGGATGAAAGAACAAAGATGTTTACTTTTGTTTAAAATAAAACATTTAAAAATATTGATGAAGTTAAGACTGAGAAGAGTATGCCTTTTCCTCTCTCTTTAATTAGTAATAGGTATAAAATATACTATAATTTGACTTCTTGGCATGATATTACTATTTTTACGAATTTTGCATTTCCCAGCTACAATAATGATGGTAAGAAAAAAGAGAAAAATATTACTCCCAGATATGTTAATTGAATCAACTTAATGATTGTTGTGTTTTTCAAAAATGTATACATGTTTTTTCCCAAGCTGACATGTGATAAAGTTTTCTGCTATTTAGATAGCAGTACTCAGGGCATACTGATAATTATCTACTATTGGCTTACCAGGGTGTCCTGCAGATTCTAGGGCCAGAGTGGTATTAAGGGTTTAAATTGTTTGCTTAAGTGGTAGTTGGTTTCATGAAAGAAAAGGAATTTGAAATGTTAAGTTAGCATAATATAGTTAAAGAAGGATACAAATGCAATTGATGAATAATCTGAACTTTTCCCTAGAGTGCTGGGGATGGCTCCCAGGGCCTGGAATGTGCTAGGCAAGTGCTGAACTACTGAACTATATCCCCAGCCCAAATAATCTAATCCGCATGGCAGAGAACTGAGGATGATTTGAATTGTGTTCTTATAAATGTGATTTTTATAAGTCATCAAGGTCAGCATCAAGTCATTGTACAGCGTAAAGTTTTAAGGTGACAGTTTTAGAAGAAAGGAAAAATGTCAATGTGGTATGTATCATTTCTGTTGTGAGACATTCATGTGGAAAAGCCCTATAAGAAAGACTTAAAAATACGACAATCAAGTGATGGGGCTCACCTGTCAGTGAGTGTCATAAGGAGGTTTTCTACCTTTGCTTAGATAAAACTCCAGGAGGGTTAGTGGGGGAGAAGGGATGGAGTGAGGGAGGGGGAGGTCACTCTCCTTCTGACCTCTTGGGGAAATATTTTCAATTCAATTGTATTTTAGGAAACTTTGAATTAGAAATGATCTTGGAAACTAATTACCTCATTTTAAAATGAAGAAATTGAGGGATTGGTAAATTAGGATATTACCTGGCTTATTCATGCAGGGCTGCAACCTAAACTATGGAAGACAAGGTTTCTTGATGTGGTTGAGTCATGTTGGGACAACTGGACTCTGGGCCCTGGGGATGGAGTGAAAGTGATATACATGAGGGTGACCTGCCATCCAGGAAACTCTGAGAACAGGGGAGCAGAGACCAAAGAAAAATGTCAAGAGTTAGGAAAGGGTATTCCAAAAAAAGTAAAATTCCATTTACTTTGCATGGTATGGAGTGAACCCGTTTCCTGGGAGTTCCAAAACAAGGTACAAATTGAATGGCTTCCACAACAAAAATTGATTGTCTTGCTGGTCTGGAGGTAGAAGTCCATTAAAGCATCAAGGGGAATGTGCTCCCCTGGAAGGTGCTAGGGAAGAAGACTTTCCAGGCCTCTCTTCTTGCTTCCGGAAGTTCCTTGGTTTGTGGCAGCAAAATTCATGTAATGCAGTCATTTGTGTGTGTGTGGTCTGCTTGGATGAAGTTTTTTTTTTTTTTTTTAAATAAGGACCCCAGTAATACTGGATTAGTATGTTGTCATTCTTGTGTAAATCCTAATGACTCAATTTAAAAAATAAATTGAAAACCCCATTTTGAGGTTACTAGGATTAAGGACTTTAACATAGAATTTTTAATTAATTAATTTATACCAGGAATTGAAGCCAGGGGTACTTAACCTCTAAGCTACATCTCCAGTCCTTTTTTATATTTTATTTAGAGACAGGCTCTTGCTGAGTTGTTCAGGGCCTCATTAAGTTGCTGAGGCTGGCTTTGAACTCACGGTACTTCTGCCTCAGCCTCCCAAGCTGTTGGGATTACAGGCTAACATAGAAATTTTGAGAGGATTCAAGTGGTTGAAGTTTTGTGAACAATGAGAGATTTTCTGAATGACCCAGTCCCTCTAGTTAAGGTGAGATATTTCCCCCGTGCCTGATATTTTGATGTGCCCCTAGCGCTCCAATCTTAAGATTCTTTTTCCTGGGAACTCATTCACCCTAAACGCTCAAGGAGCCACCTCTGTGTTGAAGACTCCCCAGCAAAGGTAACTGGGCCTCAGCCCTCTCCCGAGAGCTGGACCTAATCCACCCTAGCCTGTGGGCATGTCATGGAATAATTACCACAGAAACCTCCAGGACTGCCAAGTCTAACTTCTCCTTCATTAACCTTCCCTAAGAAGACTCCTAACCCCGGGTGAGAGGTGCATACACGGGGTCACCAGCTAAGCCCCTCACCTGGGCAGTATCTTTGGTGCTTCCCTCAGTCTCTTTATCATGGCATTCAGCTTCACAGGGTCAGCCTCCTGCATGTCTCCTAAATACTCCCGCTTTGTCTTCATTCCTGGGGTTTGGTTCAGGCGTACATCTTCTCCGCCTGGACAGAGTCTGACCTCTATCCTTCTCCAACTCATCCTCCACAGTTTTTCAAAAATTTATATCCAATCACCTCACTCTCCTCTTTTAATCCCAAATTTTGTAGAACATGACTTCCCCTCCTGCCTCAGTTTTCCTCTTTGCTTCCATAGTTTGATATTTTTAAAAATATTTATTTTGAGAAGTGTCTGTTTAGTTCTTTAGCCTGTTTATTGATTGGGTTTTTGTTTTGTTTTTTTGGAATTAAGCTTTTTGAGTTCTTTATATATTCTGGATGTTAATCCCATAATAGAGGAGTAGCTGTCAAAGATTTTCTCTCATTCTGTAGGCTCTATTTTCATGCTCTTAATTGTTTCTTTTGCTCCGTAGAAACTTAAATTTAGTGCCGTCCAACTATTGATTCTTCTTGATTTTGTATCTCGAGCTTTTAGTGTCTTGTTAAGGAAATCAGTACCTGAGCCAATATGATGGTGTATTGACCTTGTGTTGTCTTCCAGCAGTTACAAAGTTTCTGGTCTAATTCCTAAGTCTTTGACTCACTTTGATTTAACTTTTGTGCAGAGTGAAAGATAGAGATTGACTTTCATTGTTCTGTATATGGATATCCAGTTTTCCTAGCTCCGTTTATTAAAAAAGCTATCTTTTCTCCAACATATAATTTTGGCATTTTTGTTGAGTATCAGATTTCTGATTATGTCAAAATGAATTCCACTGTTATGTGTAACTATGATGAATTAATAAAAGCATTAAAAAATTTATTGAGAAACTGTTGTGTGCCCGGCACTTTTATAGAAACACATAGTCAGCAATCCCTATCTGTGGGTTCCACATACACAGATTCAACCAATAGTGGATTGAAAATATTTTTCAAAAGCATTTGCTTTGAATGTGAATAGACTTTTCCTCTTGTCATTATTGCCTAAACAATACAGTTTAATAATTATTTACATAGCATTTACATTGTATTAAGTCACTTAAAGATGATTTAAAGTATCTTGGAAGATATGCATAGATTACATGCACATATATAAAACTACATAGATTTATATAAAGTACTCGAGCATCCATAGATTTTGGTATCAATAGAGGTCCTCTATATTGATGACTGAGGGATGATTATATAGAATATCCAAAGGAGGGACTGATCCATTCAAAATTTGTATGTAAACTTAAAATCGGGAGTGCTTATTAAATTGTTATATTTTAGGTATTAGGTGTTTCAAAAAAACTCATGTGTGAGTAAATACAAGAAATTTTAGAAGTGAAATGATAGGATTATGAGGCCCTTAACCTAACCAGAGCATTAAATCACTGATAGGGATTACCTGAGTGGTAACTATAGGCAGGTAGGGTGTGGCTGAAGAAGATGGGTCATTGCCTTTGGGGTATATATTCTATGCCTGGAGAGTGGAGTTGTCTTTCTCTGGTTCCTAGTGGCCATCTCCTGAACCACCTTCCTCCACCGCACTCCTCTGCCATCCTGTTCTGCCACATCTCAGGCACAGAGCAATTGAATCAGCCATGTATGGACTGAGACTTCTGAAACTGTAAGACCCAACATAAACTTTTGCTCCTTGAAATTGTTCTTGTCAGGTGTTTCAGTCACAGCTGCTAAAAAGCTGACTAAAACATAAGTTTTATATCCCAAGTCTACAAGATAGTCTTGTAAAATTGTGCTTCACTGAAAATAGAAACAGTAGGTATTCAGTGACCTGATTAGAAATAGTTTAAGTCTTAAATGAAAAAGATTCTTGAACTTACTCTTTCCTTTTTGTGCTTCTCTGTGACCAAAACAGGTGTGTTCTTATTTTTCTACATAGGATCACTCCTTCCTTTTCTTCCTGAGCTTGGAACACCTTGGCCCTAAGGGAGAAGTGAGAGCATGTGTTGTGGTTTGGATGTGAGATGTCCCTCAAGAGCTCCTGTCTGCGACAAAGAAAGAAGGTGTAGAGGTGAAATGATGAGGTTATGAGAGCTTTAACCCAATCAGAGAATCAATCCTCTGATAGGGATTAACTGAGTGGTAATTGAAGGCAGGTGGCATGCAGCTAGAGGAGGTGGTCATTGGGGGCTTGCCTTTGGGTATGTAATTTGTATCTGGCGAGTGGAGTCCCTCTCTTTGCTTCTTGGCTCGATGTCCAGAGCCTCTTTCCTCCACCACACCTTTCCGCCATAGTGTTCTGCCTCACCTCAGGTCCTGAGGAATGGAGTCAGCCATCTATGGACTAAGACTTCTGAAACCATGAGCCCCCAAATAAACTTTTCCTCCTCTAATTGTTCTTGTCAGGTCTTTTGGTCATAGCAGTAAAAAAGCTGACTAAGACAGCATGGGACCTGGTTCAAGGAATATGAGAATGGAATATAGAATCATGGCTGAGAGAACTAGGTGAAAATGCTTAAGAGAGCAAATACAGCTTGAAGGCATTGAGAAGTCTTCAAAGCTTGCTTAGTGGATGAGGAAGGCTTTTTCAGAAAATGATAATTCTTCTCTAATGACACTTCCTAGAAGCTATTCAAAAATAAAACAAGCAAAAATTTGAGAGAGAGAGAGAGAGAGAGAGAGAGAGAGAGAGAGAGAGAGAGAGAGAGAAGAATAAGAAAACTGGACATTTTTTAAAAAGAAGCTGTCTGTTCCTCAGTAAGCTGGAATGTTATCACAATATCCCTCTCCAAAACTTTCCTGAAATATATTCTGTCACACAGGATGTTTGATAAGTTTTATGGAATTGAGACATCAACTTTTACATTAGAAACATGTTGGTGAAAATAGTACAAAGTAAATTTTATCTAATGTTCATGCTTTTATGTGATACATGTTTTCACTTCTCTTAAATGAAAACCTAGGGTGGAGTTGGGCAGTCATAGTGTAATTTAATAGTTAACATTTTGATGATCTGCCAAACTGTTTTAGAAAGTGGCTGCATGATTTTACATTTCTGTCAGCAAGTATACACATTTCAAATTTTCTACATCATCTCAACACTTGCTATTGTTTTTTAAATATAGCCATCTAGTGAAAATGAAGGATTATCTCATGTGGTTTTGATTTATGTATCTTGAATGACTAAAATCTCCATCCACTGATGAATAGATAAATGAAATGTGGTATATCCATACAATAGAGTATTATTTGGTAAAGAATGGATTTAAATACTAATACATGATACAACATGAATAAAATTCGGAGACACAATCTTCAAAAAAGGAAGTCAGCTGAAAAGGATCAAGTGTTGTTATGAACCTATATATAAAATGTCTAGAAATAGGAACCCTTTTAGAGAGAACATGGAATGACTGCTAATAGGTATATGTCTTTGGGGGACAATAAAACTGTTATGAAGTTAGATTATGATGATGGTAGCACAATTTTTTAAATACATGAAATCCATTGAATTGTGCATTTAAATGACTGAACTTTATGGTATCTAAATTAGATCACAGTAGAGCTATTAAAAATAATCACACTTTGTGTCATCAAAGTTGTCATCTTTCACTAAAGTAAGTTAAACCTTTTGTAACATGAGTAAACATCCTCTATTTTGCTTTTTTTCATAGTATGTGTTTTAAAAGTATGTGTTTAAAAACATCCAGTTTTCTTAACTTGGAGCTTTGATCAGCTTAAAAACTACTATGATACACTAACAAAACATTTTTAAAAAGAAATATTTTACCTGGAAAAATAAATAAACAAAAGGATCAAAAGCAATACATAAATTTTGAAAACAAAATTTCTAATAAAAAACTACTTAATCATCGAGAGCTAATAAATTGCTCACGCATCTTTGTCTACTTGAACTTGCAATCTGAATTTAAAGTTAATTAAATATGTATTGACCTTGCCAAATCTAAACTTTTGCTTTCAATTAGAAATTGTTCCAAATGGAAATCTTCTGTATCAGATGATTGGTAACCAGGGCAGAGAGTCCTGAGGAAGCGACTTTTTTTGTTTTGCAGGGAATTCTTTGGAAAAGACATAGAGATTGGAAAGAGAATGGAGAAAATGTCTTAGACTGAACTTACATTCCATATCAGTGAGATACACTCTAAAATTAACCCACAGATGAGTTCATCATAATGTTTCAGATTTCTTTTCCAAACCAATTTCACGAGCATTTATCTTATTTGGTCCTGAAAAATAAGAAAACTGTGCACGGCAGGCACAAAGGTATTTACCATCAACTTTTGACCTTGGAGAGTTTTAATAACAAGACTTACTATGTAATATTGTATTGGGTTGTGGAACTGAGATTGGAGAGTGGATGCTCTGATATCCTGCCATTTTCGTCACACCCACCATCTGCCCTTGGCTGAGCCTGAGATTACAAATGGGAAGAAAACCAACCCTCCAAACTGAAACTAATAGTTCACTCAGGGTAGCATGAGGAAAAGAATTCCTTGTTGGAATAAAATGTACTTTAGGAACAAAAAAAAAAAGCTTTAACCTTGGACTAGGTTGACCAATTAATCATTTCAGCTATTTTAGTGCAACTTTGTTAACATTTCAGATTCCTGTACTCAGAACACCGGTCTCCAAGAAGTGACTTCTAGGACCTTTCAGTATTAGTTCAAAAGAGAATGGTTTTATTTCACCTGATGCTTAGCCTCAAAAGTCAGGAAGACTATCTCAGAGATATACTTTTTATGTACTCTGTACTTTTTGTAATAATGAGTGAGGGATTTTAAAGCTTGCAATTTAATAAGGTTACACTAATCCAATAACTAGAAATTCAAGAGGGAATTCTCAACTTGATGCACTGTTGACTTTTACTCCTTTCTCCTTGTGGGGGCCAGCAAGTACAGATGTCTTTAGGAGGCCTCAGGAATTGCTGAAGATGCCTTCAAAACAAAACCAATTTTACAAAACTCTCACCCTCTTCTAGTCCCATGGTTAAGTAATGTACTTGATTCATACAAACAGGTAAATCCACCAAGCTGTGCGCCAGTTAAGTGGCTTTTACATAAACTCTTATTTCAAGGGGTGGAGGTGGGGGGAGAATGCAAGATGAAAGCATCATTTGTCTTTGTGAACTTGCTGAAAAATCTACCCATTGTACAGCACAGACCTGGATGCAGCCTGTGGAGCCCTTTTGATGTGGGAGAGTTTCCTTCATCCACTGAGCAAAGACTAGCTTTGCTTCTCCCTTGGCAGAAAGTGGATATTTACATGCTGCACATTCCAGCACTTTGATAGATGGCTGAGCTGAACTTGGCCTGCGCTGAGCTAGGGAGATCTAGTCTTGGACAGATTCTTTGTTGTGTCCCGCAGTGTCAGTGACTTGGAGTAGTCAGCTTGTCGACTCAGGGGTCTTTCAATGGGAAGACAGATCTTTGAGTTCACAGATAGAGTAACAAAGGTTTGCTTATGGTGTAGTGGCCTGTCCTAAAAAATAGCTTTTTTGTGTCGGGATATTTATCATGTGCTCATGTCATCATTTGAGGGCATACTGTGGCAGTCCTGGCTTGGACAGTACGTGAAGCTTTTTATCTATGAATGTGAATATCACTTTGAAGCCTAAGCAAGGAATATGTTACAGGTTCAATGATAAAGAAGCTCAAATAGTTGAGCAAGAAGTGAGAGAGGATGGAGAAAGATATAGAGCTTGCTAATGGGAAAACAGAAAAAAAATTAATCTAGTCATTCTTGAGTTAAAGAAACAAATCCTTTGTTCCCCACCTTACTGAAAAATCTCAAGTATGTAGGGTCATGTCCGCCTGGTTTCATCCTATTCCTCATCGGTTTATGATTTGCAATAAAGAAAATATTTCAAGGCATTATACTTAATTAGCATTTTTTTCTTTGCTCATGGAATGCTAGTATTACAATAGCAAAGGTAGAGATGATACCTTCAACAGTCACTTTGTCCAGGCCACATCTCCTGACTCACATTTAAATCTTATTTTATTTCTGGTTTTTTTTTTCATTCAGAGAGGCCAGGAGACAGACTCTTAGAGTTCTAGTTTATCAAAAATATGCCTCATTGAGTTTATTTCTTAAATATATGAATGATCTCAGAAAGAAACACATTTATTTCTGATTTACTTGAGTTTGTTCTAAAAATAAAACCTCCAAGCAAACATAGACTTTCTATACTTGTGGGTAAAAGACTGTTGATGTTAAAATGCCTAAGATAGCATTCTAATTGAAGATACTTAGAAAGCTTATGAAGTGGGTGGCAGTAGATGAAATTCAGGAAAAGAAAAAGATTAAGATACTTTTAGGCTACCTATCATTTCACTGCACTGCATAACCTTCAAGGTTTAACTCAAATAAAACCTCTTGGAGAGAAAAATCAGCCTTCTGAAATAGGTGATTATTTTTGCTCCAACGTGTAGTTAAATATGTAGTGATTTTTATCCACAGAAAAATCACAACCAAACTTGCTAGAGTTACATTTTTCACTATTATCAAAGGTAACAAAGCTTCACTTATGGGTACTCTATATGTTTATTAAAAATAACAGTAAGTAAAGCATACTTATAGCTATGTGTCAAAGTATAAATAATATAACTATTTTTCCTCTGGTACTGAGGATTGAATGCAACAACTGGAACAGATAGGCATATGCTCTGAACTGTCACCAGGCTGCATACTTTTAGTAGGGGTCATATTTAGTAGGATTTTTTTTTTATATGTAACTTCAATTGTCACTATCTAATGACAAACAGGACACAAGGTTATTTGACTTCATAGACACTGATATTTCTTTCTGTCTTGATTATACCACTACTTTAAATATGGATTATGGTCTATCATGTGTGAGTTACTGTCCATTAGCTGAGATCCACACCAAATACACATATTTATGTCCATATATATTTAATTTCATTAAACTGACCATTTCTCTCCATGTAGACTTGGCTCGTTTTGCTCCGTTTTTAAATATTACCATGTATTTGTAAAAAACTACTCTTTTGAATGAGATAGAAATGTAGAATAATCAATTAATCTTTTTAAAGAACACCAAGGTTTTAAAAGGAAAGGTGTAGAGTTAAGAATTCATATTATAATCAGCTCTTAAAACCATGAAAAAAATGTTGTATTTCACCCATATTAATGTGTTTAAATATGAATCCAATATTGTATTCAACATAACATAAAATGTGATGAAATTGAAACGGGAACTACTTTATTATGGAACAACAGCAGTATATATACCTAACTGATTACACACAGCTTGACTCAATTAGCATCATCCAGATACAGCAATCAGCCAATAAGGAATCCTCATCATCTTAATGGCTCGGTGGTGTTGCCTCACAAACCACTCCTCCTGGCACACTGCCAGGTGCCATCTTGACTTGATTCGAGGCCCTCAACAAATGGGTATATTTGTCGCGACCCCTTGCCCGCAAGGAAGACGCAACTCAGGAATCTTCTTTCAGCAGTTTATTCAGGCCTTTGTTTTGACATGTCTTTTAGCTTCTACTACTTCTACTACTATACTACTACTCCTACTGCCACTACTCCTACTACTACTACTCCTACTGCCACTACTCCTACTCCCGTGTGCCCCAGCCTTAATAAAGCAGATAAAGCCCCAATGCACAACTGCCACGTGGACTTTTCTCATAGGGTGCCAAGTCACAGCGTGCCAACTCATTCTGATAAGGAGTTGTTTGTCACAGACTACAGCGGAGCCAGCGCCATCTTATAATGGCGGCCACAGTACACAGAAACGGCTCACCACAGTTCCCCCTTTTGTTTTCTTAAAACAATACAGGTGAGAGTAGAGGTCCTATCCCACTGTGCAGAAGTGGCTGCATAGTATGGTCCAGCCCTAAGGAGGGGCCTTCCCCAGATCTGGCTCCATATCAGCCAACGCCTTTTTTCGTGGGGCGGGGCGTGGACGTCCAACCCGCATGCAATAGGACATGCTCCCCTTGAGGTCCACTTCAAGGATCACTCAAGTGCAGTGCCTTGCCTCGCATCCTGTATCGTGACGATGGTAGACGAAGGGGGACAGCTGAGGCTGTCTTCGTAGTGCAGACAAAATTAAGTTGGCAACACCTACTGGAAGAGAATAAAACAGAATTCTAAGAGTGCATTATTTTTTTCTTTTCTTTTCCCTTCTTTCCTTTCTTTCTTTTTATCTTTATCTTCTCTCTTTCTCTCTCTCTTTTTAAATTTCTTTTTCTCTATCTCTTCCCCCCTCTTTTTTCTTCTCATTTTTTTACTTTTCTTCCTCTTTCTCTTCCTCTCCCAACCTTCCATGTGTTACCACTTCTACTATGTGTAAATTACTAAATGCAAATAGGTGATAGTTTCTAAGCTTCTTATTGTCCTCCCACATCCTTAGCCACCCTAAAATACCTCCTGTCTATTCTCCTGTTAATAACCCCCTTCATTAGAGTTCTCCCCCAAAGTAGCAAAGATATATTTACCCCCATACCCTCACATCTTTCCCCCTAAACATAAAGTCCTATGACTGACTCTCAGTTCTCTATATGCCACCAGAATCTGTATGCCTTTGATGAAGCTAATGAATATATTTTAAACTATAATTGAACCCAACATCTCTAGACATTGTCTCCCATCACAAAGGAGAGATCTTGGAACTATTCAAGAGCAATACAAATTTATAGGAGAAAAATAATAACACAACAGTCACACAGAGCTGGAAAGAAACATGAGCAACATGAAAAAACAAGGAAATAAAGGGCCAAAACAATGCAGCACAACTCAAAAATAAAGGAATAATAGCTACAGCAGAAAAAATTGTCAGATAAAGATTTCAAGATATACATGGTTTAGATGATCTGGAGTCCTAAGGAGGACTTTAGACAGCAAATGCAGACAATGAAAGATCACTTTGACAATGAATTACATAAACAAATGCAAGAAGCAAAACATCATCTCTACAGGGAGATAGAGGTTATACAGACAAACCAAACAGACATCCTGGAAATCAAGGAAATAATGAACCAAATTAAAAACTCAAATGAGAGTATCACCAGCAGAGTAGAACACTTAGAAGATAGAACACCAGACAAAGAAGACAAAGTATATCATCTCAAAAAGATTGTAGACAGCTCAGAAAGGCTGATAAGAAACCATGAGCAGAACATCCAAGAAATATGTGATAACATAAAGAGACCAAATTTAAGAGTTATTGGGATAGAGGAAGGTATAGAGGTTCAAACCAAAGGCATGAGCCACCACTTCAATGAAATAATTTTAGAAAACTTTCCAGCCATGAAAAATGAAACAGAATTCCAAATCCTAGACTCCTACAGGATGCCGAATGTACAAAACTACAAGGGACACACATCAAGACACATTATAATGAAAATGCCCAACATACAGAACAAGGAGAGAATTTGAAAAGCCACAAGAGAAAGGAAGCAGATTACATTTAGGGGTAAACCAATTAGGTTAACGGTGTATTTTTCAACACAGACTCTGAAAGATACAATATCCAGGAACAATGTATTTCAAACACTGAAAATAATGGGTTCGAACCAAGAATCTTGTATTCAGCAAAATTAAGCTTCAGGATTGAAGATGAAATAAAAACCTTCCATGATAAGCAAAAGTTAAAAGAATTTTCAGCTAGAAAACTGGCGCTTTAAAGTGTCATTGGCAAAACATTACATGAAAAGGAAATGAAAATAACAATGAAAATCAACAGTGGGAGGTAGTAGTAAAAGAAAAACTAATCAAAGAGGAAAAACAAATCAAGTTAAATAACAAAAATAAACAAACATGCTGGAAGTACAAACCAAATCTCAATAGTAACCCTAAATGTTAATGGCTTAAACTTACTAATCAAAAGACATAGGCTGGATTAAAAAAAAAGATCCAACAATATGCTGCCTACAGGAAACTCATCTGATAAGAAAGACATACACAGACTAAAGGTGAAAGGTTGGGAAAAATCATGCCACTCACATGGACCTCGGAAGCAAGCAGGGGTATCCATACTCATATCAAATAAAATAGACTTCAAGCCAAAGTTAATCAAAAGGGATAAAGAAGGACACTACATACTGCTAAAGGAACCATTCACCAACAAGACATAACAATCATTAATATATATGCCCCAAACAATGGTGCAGCTATGTTAATCAATCAAACTCTTCTCAAGTTCAAGAGACAAATAGACCACAACACAATAATCATGGGTGATTTTAACACACCTCTCTCACCACTGGACAGATCTTCCAAACAAAAGTTGAATAAAGAAACTATAGAACTCAATAGCACAATTAATAACTTAGACTTAATTGACATATATAGAATATATCAACCAACATCAAGCAGATATACTTTTTTTCTCAGCAGCACATGGATCCTTCTCAAAAATAGACCATATATTATGCCATAGGGCAACTCTTAGCAAATACAAAGTAGTAGAGATATTACCATGCATTTTATCTGATCAAAATTGAATGAAATTGGAAATCAAGGATAAAATAAGGAAGAAAAATTCCTACATCACTTGTAGAATGAACAATATGCTACTGAATGAACAATGGGTTACAGAAGACATCAAAGAGGAAATTAAAAATTCTTAGAGGTAAATGAAAACACAGACACAACATATCAAAATCTAAGGGACACTATGAAAGCAGTACTAAGAGGAAAATTCATTGCATGGAGTTCATTCCTTAAAAGAAGAAAAAAGCCAACAAATAAATGACCTCACACTACATCTCAAAGCCCTAGAAAAGGAAGAACAAATCAACAGCAAATGCAGTAGACGGCAAGAAATAATTAAAATCAGAGCCGAAATCAATGAAATTGAAACAAAAGAAACAATTGAAAAAATTGACAAAACTAAAAGTTGGTTCTTTGAAAAAATAAATAAGATTGACAGACCCTTAGCCATGCTAACGAAGAGAAGAAGAGAGAGAACCCAAATTACTAGCATACTGGATGAAAAAGGCAATATCACAACAGACACTACAGAAATACAGAAGATAATCAGAAATTATTTTGAAATCTTGTATTCCAATAAAATAGAAGATAGTGAAGGCATCGATAAATTCCTTAAGTCATATAATCTACCCAGATTGAGTCAGGAGGATAAACACAACTTAAACAGACCACTATCAAGTGAGGAAATAGAAGAAGCCATCAAAAGATTACCAATCAAGAAAAGCAGGACCAGATGGATATACAGCCGAGTTTTATAAGACCTCTAAACAAGAACTAATACCAATACTCTCCAATCTATTTCAGGAAATAGAAAAAGAGGGAATACTTCCAAATTCATTCTACAAGGCAAACATCACCCTGATTCCAAAACCAGACAAGGACACTTCAAAGAAAGAAAACTTCAGACCAATATCTCTAATGAACCTAGATGCAAAAATCCTCAATAAAATTCTGGTGAATCAGATACAAAAAAATATCAAAAAGATCATGCACCATGATCAAGTGGGATTCATCCCTGGGATGTAAGGTTAGTTTAACATACAGAAATCAATAAATGTAATTCATCACCTCAATAGACTTAAAGATAAGAACCACATGATCATCTCGATAGATGTAGAAAAAGCATTTGACAAAGTACAGCATCCCTTTATGTTCAAAACACTAGAAAAACTAGGGATAACAGGAACTTACCTCAACATTGTAAAAGCTATCTATGCTAAGCCTCAGGCCAGCATCATTCTAAATGGAGAAAAACTGAAGGCCTTCCCTCTAAAATCTGGAACAAGACAGGGTTGCCCTCTCTCACCACTTCTATTCAACATAGTTCTTGAAACACTGGCCAGAGCAATTAGACAGATGAAAGAAATTAAAGGAATAACTATAGGAAAAGAAGAACTTAAACTAGCATTATTTGCTGATGATATGATTCTATACCTAGAAGACCCAAAAAACTCTACCAAGAAACTTCTAGAACTAATAAATGAATTCAGCAAAGTGACAGGATATAAAGTCAACACCCATAAATCAAAGACATTCCTGTATATCAGCGACAAATCCTCTGAAAAGGAAGTGAGCAAAACTACCCCATTCACAATATCCTCAAAAAAATAAATAGTTGTGTATCAACAAAAGAGGTGAAAGACTTATACAATGAAAATTATAGAACCCTAAAGAAAGAAATAGAAGAAAACCTTAGAAGATGGAAAGATCTACCTTGCTCATGGATAGGCAGAATTAATATTATCAAAGAGGCCATATTACCAAAAGCACTATACATAATCAATGCAATTCAGATTAAAATCGCAATGGCATTCCTCACAGAAATAGAAAAAGCAGTTATGAAATTCATCTGGAAAAATAAGAGACCCAGAATAGCTAAAGAAACTCTAAGCAGGAAGAGTGAAATAGGTGGTATCACTATACTGGATCTTAAACTATACCCCTGAGCAATAGTAACAAAAACAGCATGGTACTGGCACCAAAACAGGCTGGTGGACCAATGAATGGTATAGGATAGAGGACACAGAGACTAACCCACGAAACTACAACTACCTTATATTAGACTGGAGAAAGGATAGCATCTTCATCAAATGGTGCTGGGAAATCTAGAAATCCATATGAACAAAATGAAATTGAATCCCTCTCTCTTACTATGCACAAAAGTTAACTCAAAATGGATCAAGGATCTAGGAATTAAACCAGAGACTCTGCATCTAATAAAAGAAAAAGTTGGCCCTAATCTCCATCACGTGGGTTTAGGCCCAAATTTCCTTAATAAGACACCTATAGCACAAAAATTAAAACCAGGAATCAACAAATGGGATGAATTCAAACTAAAAAGTTTTTTCTCAGCAAGAGAAATAATATGTGAGGTGAATAGGGAGCCTACATCCTGGGAACAAATTTTTACTCCTCACACATCAGATAGAGCACTAATCTCTAGGGTATACAAAGAACTCAAAAAGCTATACACCAAAAAAACAAATAACCCAATCAACAAATGGGCCAAGTACCTGAAGAGACACTTCTCAGAAGAGGATATACAATGAATCAACAAATATATGGAAAAATGTCACCATCTCTAGCAAGCAGAGAAATGCAAATTAAAACTACTCTAAGATACCATCTCACTCTAGTAAGACTGGCAGCCATGATGAAGTCAAACAACAACAAGTGCTGGCGGGGATGTGGGGAAAAAGGTACGCTCATACATTGATGGAGGGACTGCAAATTGGTGCAGCCAATTTGGAAAGCAGTATGGAGATTCCTTGGAAAGCTGGGAATGGAACCACCATTTGACCCAGCTATACTTCTTCTTGGACTATACCCAAAAGACCTAAAAACAGCATACTACAGAGACACATCTACATCAATGTTTATAGCAGCACAATTCACAATAGCTAGACTGTGGAGCCAACCTAGGTGCCCTTCAATGGATGAATGGATAAAAAAAATGTGGCATATATACACAATGGAATATTACTCAGCACTAAAAAATAATAAGATCATGGCATTTGCAGGGAAATGGATGGCATTAGAGCAGATTATGCTGAGTGAAGTTAGCCAATCCCCAAAAAACAAATGCCGAATGTCTTCTCTGATATGGGGGGGGGGGGTTGACTCAAAAGAGTGAAGAGAGGAAGAGCATGGGAAGAAGATTATCTCTACATAGGGAATAGGTGTGGGAGGGAAAGTGAGGGAGAAAGGGAATTGCATGGATGGTGGAAGGAGACCCTCATTGTTATACAAAATATATGTATGAATATGTGAAAAAAAGAATAGCATTATCCTAGATTAGGTAGAGAGAAGTGATGGGAGGGGAGATAGGAAGGATAGTAGAATGAAACAGACATTATTATCACTGTGTGTATATATGTGAATGCATGACCAATGTGATTCTGCAACTTGTATAATCAGAAAAATGAGATATTATACCCCATCTGATTCAAATGTATGATATGTCAAGATCATTGTACTGTCATGTGTAACTAACTAAAACAAATAAAAAAATTAAAATTAAAATGATGACTTCAGAAAGGGAATAATTTTCAGAATGTGAGTCTGTGGTTCCCCAGTGTTTCTGGAAGGACTAAATTAATTGATCTTCATGAAAAGCCTCATAAGTACTTGAAAATAAGAGTAAAGAGAGTCATTAGCATGTCTTTCAAATCCAATAAGCACCATTTTGTACGAAATTCATATCAAATTGTTTGTGCCACATATGATTCCACCAATTGTAAGTAAGAAATTAGAGACATTGGACATAGATATCCCTATGTCTCATTCTGCTCCTCTACTGTGAAAGACACCAAGGGAAATAGAGAAAATTCAGAGAAGAGGTAAGAGTTCCTATGTTTGCAATGCCATTTTGTCATTAATCAGCTTAATCAATTGGATTAAGTGTCCTTTAAAAAAAAGCACATAAATTTTTATTGAAAAGTTCAAATGAGAAAACAAAAATAAGAGTGTGGAATCTAATATTTTATGCACTGTATAAATGCAAATAACTTCTTTTAAGTGTATATTTCAAAAGATTTTAGCATATTTACAGAGTTGTGCAACCACTACCATAGTTAATTTTAGAGTTTTTCATAATCTCCTAAAGAAATATGCTCATTACCAGATACTCCCTACCTTATTCCTCATTCCTAGGCAATCGCTAGTCTATTTAATATGTCTATCCTACCCTGAACATTTAAAATACATAGAATTACAGAGTGTATGTAGTCTTTTGTGTCTGGCTTCTTTCATTTAGCCTAATGTTTTTACGGAGCAACTGGGTTGTAGCATGTATATGTATTGCTTTACTTTTTATTGCCAAATAAATATTCTATTGAATTGATCAACAGTATTAGTTTATCCATTCAGGAGTTGTTGGACAGTTGGGTGTTTCTACTCTTTGGCTATTATGAATAAGGCAGTGATGAAGTTACATGTATAAATTTTTGTATGAAAAAGTCTTCATTTCCTTTGGATAGATAGCTAGAAGTAGCTGGGTCATTTGGTAATTCTATGTTTAGCATTTTGAGAAACAATCACATGGTTTCCCAAACTGGTTCCCCCATCATGTATTCACATTGATACCATGGGAGGATTCCAATTCCTTCTCCACATCTCATAATCACTGGTGTTTTTTGATTATAGTTATTCTATTAGATCTGAAGTGATGTCTTATAATTTTGGTTTGTATTTATTTAATATCTAATGATGTTGAATATTTTCCATGTATTTATAGGTCATTTGTTTATCTTGTTTTGATAAATATGTATTTAAATAATTTCTTTACTTTTTTTAAAAAATAGAATTCTTTCCTTAGAAGTTTTAGAATTACAGTAAAATTGATCAGAAATTACACCTCTTTCTTTGTCTCTCTCACTGTGACACACATATGCAGTTTCCCAATCAGTGTGGTTCATTTCATTCAATTGATGATAAAATATTTGGACATGGGTATTAAATGAAGTCCACTCTATTCACTGGGATCCATACTTTGTCCAGTACTTTTCATGGGTCTTACAAATGTATAATGACACGTGTCTGCTCTAACAGTAACAAAAAGGACAGTTCCACTGCTCTAAATATCAGCCATGCTCTACCTACTCGTTCTTCCCTCTCTCTTCCCTAAGCCCTAGTCACCAGTGGTCCTTTTAATACCTGCATAGTCTGCCTCAGGTGGCATGTAGTATACAACCTTTCAGAAGTGGTTTTTTCAACTAGGAATATGAACTTAATGTTCCTCCATATCTGTGTGTGACTTGATATTTCTTTCCATTTAATCATTGAATATATTTTATTGCCTGAATACATCTGTTTATCCTTATACCAACTGAAGGACAAAGTGATTTCCTCCAAGCTTTGGCAAGCATTAATAAAGCTGCTGTAAATATTCGTGTGCAGGTATCTGAGTGGGTATACATTTTCAACTCATTTGGGTCAAAACCAAGGGACATAATTGCTGGATTAATGTTTAGTTTGAGGGAAAAAAGAAAAAAGAAAGATGTTAAATTGTCTTATAAAGTGACTGTACATCCCCATGGAGTGAGAGTTCCTATTGCTTCACATGCTTTCAGCATTTGGTGGTGTCACTGTGTAAGATTTTCACCATTCTAACAGGTTAGTACTGGAACATAGAATTTATAGTTTCCTAAGGACATATGATGTTCAGTATCTTCATATCTGCATTTGTTTTCTGTTTATCTTCTTTGCAGAGGTGTATGTTCAGACATTTAATTTTTTAAAACAAGGTTATTTTTTTTATTGGTGAGTTTTAAGAGTTCTTTCTGTTGTTTTACACTAGACCTTTCCAGGTCTATGTCTTACAAATATTTTTTTAACAAGTCTTTGTCTTGTTTTTTCATTCACTAAACATAATATTTTTTACTTGATTGAAATGCAATTTATTATTTTTTTCTTTTGTGGTTTGTGCTTTTGATATTGTATCTAAAAGTCATCTTGAAACTCCAGGCCACCGAGATTCTTGCTTATGTTATCTTCCAAAAATTTCATAGTTAATTATACATTTAATACTGAGGTCTATAAATAATTTTTAAATTAAATTTTATGAAAAGTGTAAAGTTTGTCCTTTGTCAAAGGTCAGTTGAGAATTTGTGTGAATCTGTTTCTGAGCTCTCTGTTCTGTTCTATTTTTCTCTTATGCATAACATCTAGATTATGGTTTCAGCTTTTTTGTTTGTTTGTTTGTTTTTATTTTTGTTTTTGCAGCTGTGACTAAAAGATCTGGCCAGAACAACCTTCAAGGAGGAAAGGTTTATTTAGAGGCTCACAGTTTCAGAGGTCTTAATCCATAAAAGGCTGGCTTTATTCCTCTGGGCTCAAGGTGAGGCAAAACATCATGGTGGAAGAGTGTGGGGGGTAGGGGGGAGAAGCAGCTCACATCCTGGTGATCAAGGAGCAGAGAGAGAGAAGTCACCACTTGCCAGATACAAATATATACCCAAAGCCATTCCTCAATTCTCACCTCCTCCAGCCACATCCTACCACTTCAATTACCATTCAGTTAATCCATATTGGGATTAATTCACTATTTGGATTAAGACTCTAATAACCCAATCATTTCTTCTCTGAACCTCCTTGCATTATCTCACACATGAACTTTGGGGGCACACCTCACATCCAATTACCATAGCTTCTCTGTAAGTCTAAAATATGTCAATGTTCTTCTACAACGTTGTGTTGAATATTCTGGGTCATTTACCTGTCCATGTAAACTTTAACACTAATTCTTTGATGGCCCCAAAATTACTACTGGGATTGTGATTATGTTCAGTTTGGAAAACAAATTAAACAGAACTAACATCTTAATGATATAGAGTCTTCCTACACAGGAACGTGAAACATCTCTTCATTTATTTAGGTCTTTGATTTCTTTTATTAGTGTTGCATTTTTCCTCATGCACATATTTTGTTATCTTTACATGGAAGAGTTTCATTTCTTTGGTGTTAACATAAGTGGTCTTTACGACAGGAAAATGAGTTTTTGCAGGTGCACCTCAGATGCTCCCCCCCCTACTCATTGTACACAAATGAAGCACAACTTTTCATTTCTCTGGTCGTACACGATGCAGAGTAACACCATTCATGCAATCATACATGTACAGAGGGTAATAATGTCCATCTCATTCCACCATCTTTCACACCTCCATACCTGCTCCTCTCCCATCACTCCCCTCTGCCCAATCCAAAGTTCCTCCATTCTTTCTTTGTCCCTCACCCCATCATGAATAAGGATCCACTTAGAGACAATTTTGGCCTTTGGTTTTTTTGGGATTGGCTTATTTCACTTAGCATGATATTCTCCAACTCCATCCATTTATCTGAAAATGCCATAATTTCATTCTTCTTTAAGGCTAATATTCCATTGTGTATATATACCACAGTTTCTTTATTCATTCATCCATTGAAGGGCATCTAGGTTGGTTCCAAAGTTTAGCTATTGTGAATTGAGCTGCTGTAAACATTGATGTGGCTGCATCACCACAGTGCTCACTGGGATTCTGATTGTGATTGTACCTAGAATATCTTTGTCAAGTACATTATTATGTTAGCCTTTATGAAATGGGTGAGACATTTTCCCTTTATCTATCATCTAATTGTTTCTATAACAAATTGATTATTTTTAAAGCAGGGGAATTCTTCACTAGTATAGTCACCTGACCTGAGCTTTTTGTTTTGTTTGTTGGTCCTGGTATTCTCCCTTGTTCTGTCTAAATGGCTCAAATGACATGTGCCAATACTTCAGTATTTGGAAGATTCTATCTTATTATGTGTCATTATTACCAATTTTAATTTAAAAGGACTGTATCAACATTGTTTAAATTTTGTGACTGGTCAGACTATACTATTCCTCAAGTTCTTTTATTAATTTGATATCTATATCATTCACAGTAATACTGCGTTTTGCTGATAGTGATTATTTTAGGTCTTCTGCAGTAACCTCTAAAATGATACCTTTTTCAATTTTCTATATTATTTTTTAATCCTCTTTTTTTTGTCAGTTTCTCCAACAATTTCTTGCTGATATGTGATTCTTACTGGTCCAATGTTCAATGCATCATTGCAAGTCATTTTCTAATTCCTTTTCTTTTATTACTAAGCTGGTTGTACATTGTTTATTAATATGAGCAATGAATATGAACAAACTTTGAGTGCATAGGCTGATTGATCTGATCAATTAGTACTCTAGTAAATCCCTCAATAGGGCAGTAATGGAATAAGAGAGCAGTTAATGCAAAGCTGTGGCAGGTTATACAGAGGAGTGACTTCCAGTACTAACTGAGGACATATTGACACTGCCAGATACATCACAAGGCACAATGAGCAAGTCCCAATTATCCAACTTTTCTTCTATGAACCATTAGATTTTAATGAATTTCAAAGAAAGTATCTGGCAGCTTTCTGTGCATTAACATTGCTCTGAGACATTACGCAGTTTTATGTAAGTAAATTACATTTTTTTGTAGTTTTGTTTTCTCCACTCAGTCCTATTAAGTCTTTTCTCTTAATTGTTCATTTTTATTAGGTATCAGTTCTTATGATCAAAATATGCTAAGCTCTTTTTAATTTTATTCATATCTACATTTTATATCAGATTAACAAAATAGCAAAAACAACCACAACAAAATGCCTAAACTTTTATAGGTCTGTTAACAAATCTTTTTATGTTAAACAAGACTATGCAAGGAAAACAATCTGCTGTGCTTTCAGAGGCAGCTCAAGAAGCTGCAATACAATTTCTGCAAGATTTAGCACCCAATAGAAAAATTAGTTTAGTTATCATATGAGAATCAGCACACTGTGTAACCTGAAGGAAATATTTGCTGAGAATATTCAGTTCAATAATTTCTTCACTGGACTAAGTTGAACTTTCTCTTTTGGGTTAGCAGAATCTTCTTGAACCAAACATAGTTTTGTGACTATTCAATTAACTTACATTTTATGGTTTTTTAATGATACCAGATTCAATAAACATTAATTTCCTATTTATCATAAGTATTTTTTTGGGGGGTTACCAGGGATTGAACTCAGGGGTAATCAACCACTGAGTCACATGCCCAGCCCTATTTGGTATTTTATTTAGAGTCAGAGTCTCACTGAATTGTTTAGTGCCTTCCTGTTGCTGAGGCTGCCTTTGAACTTGTGATCCTCCTGCCTAAGCCTTCCAAGTCACTGGATTACTGGCGTGTGCCACTGTGTCCAGCTATCATAAATATTTTAATCAGATATATTTCATAGGTAAACCGGATAAATTAAAAGTGGTTAATGATTACACTTCTATAGTCCATTCTTGATAATATAATAAAATTATATTTTTCTTTTAACCTGGAATAGAGACTGGAATTTCCTAAAATATCTTTTAAAAAAAAAGAGTATCAGAGATAAAAATACCATGGTACTAGCACCAAAACAGACACACGAAGACCCATGGAATAGAATAGAAGATATTGACAAATCTATATAGACTCAGGAAGCTAATACTTGACAAAGTTGCCAGAAAACATGCATTTGAGAAAAAAAAATGCTTTTTTAAACAAGTGGTTCTGGAAATATTGATTTGCATCCCCAGGAAACTAATATAGTAATAGGAAAAATCTCTGTCATATTTTGGATCTGGAAGGTCCACTTAAAATTTCAATTATTAGGGCTATGACCTCATCAGTAGGTTAGTCCACTGATAGCTGGATGGACTACTGGGTGGTAACTGAATGCAGGTGTGGCATGGGTCAAGGAAGCAGGCCATCAGGGGTGTGCCCTTCAGGACTGTATCTCTTCCCTGTATGCTCCTATTTCCTATTTCTTTCTTTCTCTCTCTCTCTCTCTCTCTCTCTCTCTCTCTCTCTCTCTCTCTCTTCCCCTTATGTCTCTTCCTTCCTGGCTACAATGAGCTGAGCAGTTTCCCTATGCCACACCTTACACTATGATATCCTGCTTCATTTTGGACCCACAGCAATGGAGTCAGTTGACCATGAACTGTGACCTTGGAAACCATGAGACCTAAACTAACTTGTTGTCTAAGTTGTTTTTGTCAAGTATTTGTTCACAGCAACAAAATGATCATTACCAGAGTCTCCAAGATTTTGTTTACTCTGTGTTTGAGTATGATGTGGTGCTGAGAATGATAGTTCTCCTCCTCTTTCTTCCTCTTATTTCTTCATGATTAAGACTCAATGAATATACGATAAAATACTCCACCAATTGTATATCAAATCAGTCATATAAATCACTGATTATAACTTCAATGATAACAGGATGAATTCAACAAAGGAAATTTTGCAGGTTGGATGAAAGCTGTACTACAATAGCAATATGTTCCAGAATATGTAAATAACTCATAAACTATAAAATTTTTTATATAAATTCTTACATAGTACTATCCCAATTCTATAGTAATTTGGGAAGAGCTGAGCCCAAGTTCAAGCCATTTTTCCCAATAAAGGTTTTTTGCACATTTTGTACATACCTTTCCCTCCCTCTCTTATTAGGAACGGTCTCCATCACTGTAGAAATAAAAAATTAGTCGGTACAAAGGTATCACTTAGATCCATTTCTCTTCCTGGAGACAAATCTTAGTCCAGTCTAGCACTTAACATGAGCCAACACAGAAATATAAATAAGAAATAAATATCCCTATTTTTGTCACGAAATGTTATTGGTTGTATGCAAAGGTAACCTAAATGCCATTATAAAATTAATCAAAGGACATTGCTTTTTAATATCAAGTATGATATTAGAGAGTCAATACCTTTTTATTTGAACCTGGAAAAGTTATAAAATTAATACTAAAATTAAAAGCCAGATTTAAGCATATTTTTAATTTATTTTTTAAATACACAATAATAGTGGAATGCATTACACTCTTTATTACACATATACAGCACAATTTTGACAAAAGAAATTATGCATATTTTAACCACTGAATATAGTACATGAAAATGACTCAAAAGATAAATTTATGAGTTACTGCTGAGTGTTAGAGTGGACACATGTGAACACAATCTAAAAATGAACAGAATAAAGGCTCAGAATAATGCTTTTGTTAGCTATGTTTTGAGAACTGATACTTTTCTGCTTCTCTGGGGAGCTGGAGAACCAGATGGTGGAGGTGAGGTACCACATTCATGATCACATTCCCACTGAAGCAAGAAATCTCATCTGTAAATTGCTGACCAAGGAACCCACTCAGCGGCCCACGGTAGGTGAGATCCTTCAGCACCCATGGCTGAAGGAGGATGAGGAGTATACAGCCCATCATTTTAGGGAGCAACTCCCCAAACACACAATAAGGACAATCCTGTGGGACATGGGTTACAACCTATACACCATATCTGGGTGTCTCTAGCCAATAGAGAATTCAACAATGCAATGACTGCATGCTTGATTGTTAAGAATCAGATAAGCCAGGGGCAAGTCTGCAAGTTCCAGGTGAAGCCTGGGTGTCTGGGGGTTGGGCCTCACCCACCATGCAGGGATCATTCCGATTTCCCTGGCCTTCCAATGAAGTGTGCCAGTGAGCCAATGCTCCACACCTTCCACTTGTCCCATGTGCATCAGCTGCAGGAGGAGGCCAAGCAGTCAGGGAAGAAGGGCATCAGAAACTTCAGCCTGCCTTTAACTGATCACTTCTCCCTGTGTGCAAGGACCCTTGCTAGGGAGACCAGGGGACCCTTGCCTCCCTTCCCGACCCTGGGTGCCATATGGCCAACTCCAGGAGGATTCTGAGTAGGGGCATCAGTGCAGCAGATGACAATATCCTCTGAGCTATCTCCAATGGGCAATCCCAGGATGACAGCAAAGGCTGGAAGAGGATGAGAAGGAGGATCGCTGCCTGCTTTCGGCAGCTGTGCTGCTGTGTGCCCTGTGTCATTAGACAGGTGGCTCCCGTCCATGGAGGACTGTTACCACCTAGATTCAAAACCAGGGTCATTCCACTGTAAATTCAGAGGGGAAATAGACAAGATGAATAGCCAGCCAGCCAGGGGACCCTATGCTCTGTGAATTCTGATATCACGGTGTGGGCATCTGTCACAGGATTCTAAATGTCTTCAGGAGGGACACGGCTTCTCTGCAGGAGTTCCAGCCAGGAGCACCTCTGCATCCTCTGGACATTGGGACTCTCCTCTGCCCCCACCTGTGAGACACATCAGAGACTGCATTTCCTGGGACACTTCCCCCTGCCCTGGTCTTCTCTGTCCTTTCTCCCAGGGCAGAGATGTTTCATAAAATTGTTATCTTGCTTTTGTATAATAAAATGGATGTTCAAAGATAAATACATTTAAAAGACTGGTTAAAAATGACAGCTCAGGGTTAGGGCCATCCCTGCAAGACCCGGACCACTGTGCCTCTTTTCCTATTCAGGGTAAGTACTTTTCACTCAAGTACTCACTTGAGCCAGTATAGATAAGAACTCCTTTGCCTTAGTCCATGTACATGAGAACTTGAGTGCTTCTTGCCAGTGTAGATGAGCATTCACTTGGTATGACCTAGTGTGGACAGAGACTTGCTCTCCTTGACCTCATGTGGATGGAGACAGTGTAGACATGACTACACTTGAGCCAGTATAGACATGACTCCCTTTGAACTTGTGACCTTGGCCAGAAAGAATCCCTCTCCCAGTCCTCAGGCCCTCTCCCCGTGGTGTGTGTTGAGAGCAGGTGGCATCTGAGAAGGCATTGGAGGCCCCTGTGTATTTTAAAATACCATCTTCATCATACCATTTGCAGGGAAGGGGAGGGCTAGGCCTGTGGGCAGGGTGGGCCAGCATGCAGCAGAGGCCGGATGCTTCACCTCCTGTCATGTGACCTCTACCTCATAAACCACCGCATGGTCACAGCCAAAGGTGGGGAGGGAGCACGTGGAATTTTTGGAGTGGTGATATCCAGCTGTCTTGTGGATGCCATCTGTATAAAGCAAATTTTAGCCAATGTGCAATTGCCCTTTGGCTTCTACTGAAGCTGAATTTTGTAAAGTGAAGTTTGTACAAATGAAGAATGAAATGATTCCGTCAGCCAGCACGGGAGGCTTCGGGCACTTTCCATCCCTGACATCTGTGCAAGGCTGGGCCCCCGGAGCTGTTCGGGCAGTTTCCTCCTCATCTTCCACGTAGGGGTACCTATGTGAATACCTTTTAAAAAGTCTGTGTCACATGTTTCGTTCTAATAGTTTACCATTTTTTCTCTTAGATGCCCAAGTGTGAACTGATCAGAGGCTTGGAAGTTTTTAAAAGAGAAATTATTTGCATGGTTTTCTTAAAAAAAAAAAAGAACCACAAAACCCAAGACTGGTAAATCCTGCAACCTCCCTAAGGCAAAGACACTTCCCAGCCTGAGGCAGGGGCACACTGTATGCAGCCAGGAAATGGACAATTTCTGATCCAACCTTGCTATAGGAACTGGATTGTGCAACTGCTACCTGAAAAGTCACAAAGTACTGATGGTTCTGGGAGGCAGGAAGGGCATAATGAAGGTCATGGAGAATACACAAGTGTAGACAGGGCCAGCTGGACAATTCTGTGTCTACAGGAGGATAGTCCCAGAGACGAGCAGAAGTCCTGGATCTGGGGAGCAAGGCAATGTAGAGGAGGAAGGTCCCTTTTGACCATTTTGTGTGACTCGATCTTGGAGCAGAAAGACAGGGCGTCTTGGGCTGTAATTTTCCTCTAGGCCTGCCGCTGGGCCAGGCTGGGACTTGTCAGGCAGGTGTTCTCCCTGTAATTTCCAGAAACAGGTGTTAGCCTTCCCCTGTGGGCAATGTAACTCCTTGTCTAGATTAGAAGGGAGGACTGTTTCACTTGTCTCTTTGTAGTGATGAAGTTGCACCCTTTGGTCATCGGTCAGCCAAATTCTAAAGTGTGAAGTAGGACAGGGACTCTAGATAATCATATTTGGTTCAGGATGGATACCAGTTCTGAAATCAGAACTGACGCTTTCAGCAGGTAAGTTGAGAAGGGCTCAGTCATGGCTGCATCAGGAAGTCTTATTATGACCTTTCCTCCATTATGAAGTAAGGGTGTGGGTCAGCACACCAGCACACCTACATGCTGTTTCCAAGTGCCCTTGACCTCTCTTGCATAGCCCTTTCTTCTCTATAAAAGTGAACGAGGATTCAGTTTTATTTTAAATCATTTCTTCAATGCTCAGTCTACCCCAGTTCTAGGTCAAATAAGAAACGATTCCTGGGGCTCAAGCGGTAGCGCACTTGCCTGGCATGTGCGGGGCGCTGGGTTAGATCCTCAGCACCACATAAAATTAAAGATGTTGTGTCCACCGAAAACTAAAAAAAATAAATATTAAAAAACTCTCTCTTTCTCTCTCTCTCAAAAAAAAAAAGATTCCTATCCTTAAAGAAGTTCATTAGGAAGGTTGCCATTAGAGCCTTATAGAGTTAATCTATTTCTGATCACCCATGGTGCATTTGTCTCTTCCTTTGTATAAGCATATTTGAGAACAAAGTAAGGATGGGAGGGTGATGGTTTGGGGAAAAACATACAAAAAACAAAGTAAGGATGGGAGAGTAATGGTTTTGGGAAAAAAATACCTGATAGAGCTTTGTTGCTTTTGGCCAAGAGTTAAATCTGAGATCTGACTGGTGTTACCATTGCTCATTGAGGTGATGTAAAGGAAAATTTCTAAGCTGATTCTAAGCTGCAAAGCCTGAGTTAAAGTGTAAAAGACCGGGCATTGTAAAGTTTCTAAACTGCAAGGCCTGGGTTAAAAAGTAAAAGACTAGGTATTGTTAAAATTCCTCTGCTACCCCCAGAACCTGTAATCCCTGTAGCTGTTAGGACAATACCCGAACTGCCCAGTAAATATTTCCACTGATTCCCAGGTTGTTTAATAGCTAAGGGCTCTGAGTAGCTCGGCACGTAGGCATCCAGGCCCCAAAACCAATCAGTTTAAATGTGTATCCCGCTTAGGAGTGACCAATCACCCCTGCCCAGCCTGTTCCTCCCAATGAATGTACTAATCCTGTCTCAGGGTTGTTGTTCAATTTTCCCGTGCCTCATGATGATTTGTTCTGATGTATGCAAAGCCCCCTGCCCTCTCCAAAAAGTGTACTTAAGCTCTGCTTGACCTCTGCTCTGGGCTCTGGGCTGCTCTATCTTCCTGAGTGAGCCTGGAACCTCAGCATGCTGAATTAATAAATCCCCTTTGCCAATTTCATGAAGTCAGTCTCTTGTGTGGTCTCTTCCTCCGATGCTTCGCCGGACTCCTTACAGTGAGAGGCTATATTTACTTCCTAAAACCAATGAGATGTCAGTAAGGAGTTTACACACTTTTAGCTTCATCCTGTGTTTCTGCAAGCAGTAAGTGAATTTCAAAGACTAATCTGCTTTTTAACATCTGAAGTTCATTTGAACATGGTGATTCTAGTTTTGCTCTTTGCTTTCCCCTCTCACTCCTCCTCTCTCTTCTCTCTATGAAAGTTCTATTACCTCTTGGACTACTTTGAGACTTCTACTAGGAAGTGCTCCTCAGTTATACAAGTTTTCCTTAAGGTAATTAAGAAAGAGTTCCATATTTCCTGTTGCAGAATTTGAAGAGATATACTGTTGCTAGGCATGGTGTCTGTAATCCTGAACAATTTGGAAAGCCATGGCACAAGGATCCCATGTTCAAGAGCAGCCTCAGGAACATGGTGACACCCTGTGTCAGAATAAAATTAAGTAATCATAAAAAGAAAAGGAAAGGAGGGAATGGGAATGTGCTATGTCCTGTAGGAAAGTTTATTCAGGGCTAACCTAGCAGTCCATGAGGAGATCAGGAAAAAGACAAGCAGACACAAAAGTAGAGAAAAAGCTGAGGCTTGGTGGTTCAGCCTGCCTCTGGCAGAAGAAGCCTGACCAGCAGCAAGCTCAGCACCTTTATTATGTAGGTTTAAACCTCAGAAGGATTTATTGTGAGAAAGCTTCTTCAAGATAAGCAAAACTAAAGGTGAGGGTAAAAGCAGCCCAAATAAGGCTTATCAGCTTGTGCCTATAATTCTCTACCTCTAGCCAGCAGGAATTTGAACCCAAGGTTATGAACTAATAAAAGTTCTTGGCTAGCAAGGAGTTTCCCTTTGAACAGGGTGCCACCATACAACTGGGTGGTCTCCATGGCACCTTTGCATGGAGAGGTCTCCAGAGGGGCATCACCTCAGACTTTGGACAGTTCAAAAACCATCTTTCAGTCATCACTTTGAACAAGAATGTAATTCAGTTGTAGGGAACCCTACAATTCCTATGTCAATGTCCAATGTCTCTGTCTCTGTCTCTGTCTCTGTCTCTCTCTCTGTCTCTCTGTCTGTCTCTCTCTCTCTCATACATGCATGTACACAGCATATTTTGCATTGTTATCATTTATCATACTATATTTTGGTGTTTTTTAATACAAATGTCATACTGATCCCTGTCACTTCTGTTTGTGGAGAAGCAGCATGAGCATGGGGCTCGCGCATCCATGAACACAGTTTACAGTTAAGCTGTGTGATGTCTGATGGCACTGCGCTGACTCCCAGAGCAAAGAGTGTAGAGTCTGTTTCCTGAAAGTGATCATTTATTCTTCAGTTGATAATTTATTCCTGGTTGCTTCTTACACTGATGATGAAATTTTTTCAGTTTTGTAGAAAGCTGTGGGTTTCAGTTAAGCTCTGTCAAGACTTAAGACTGCCTGCTCCACATCAGCCACATTGAACATCTTTCCAGATTATGAGAAGTGATTTTTTTAAAATTATTTAACATTTTTATTATGGCTATCATTAAATGGGATTATTAGTATATATATATATATATATATACTTTTACATAAATACAAATATTTATAATAAAATTTTAAATAAAACTTTTTTATCAGAGTTCCTAGGTAAAGAATATGATTCAATAACATTTGTTCAATTCATTTGTTTTTTAAATTTAATTATTATTTTTTATTTACATGTGACAGTGGAATGTATTATAATTCTTATTACATCTATAGAGCACAATTTTTCATATCTCTGGTTGTATACACAGTATATTCACACCAATTCATGTTTTCATACATCTACTTTGGCTAATAATGTCCATCACATTCCACCATCATTTCTAACCCCATGCCTCCTCTCTTCTCCTCCAACCCCTCTGCCCTATCTAGAGTCTGTCTATTCCTCCCATGCTACCTCTCCATACCTAACTATAAAAGTTTTAGGCCCTAATCTTCATCATGTGGGATTAGGCCCCAAGTTCCTTATTAAGACTCCTTTGGTGCAAGAATTAAAATCAAGAATCAATAAGTGAAGTGGACTCAAACTAAAAAGTTTGTTCTCAGCAAAAGAAAACAATCTGTGAGGTGAATAGAGAACCTACATCTTGGGAGCAAATCTTTATCCCTCACACATCAGATAGAGCACTAATCTCTAGGAGATTAGAGAGAGGACTAATCTCTAGGAGATTAAAAGGTAAAAAACAAATAACCCAACCAATAATTGGGCCACAGACCTGAATAGACACTTCTCAGAAGATGATATACAATCAATCAACAAATATATGAAAAAATGTTCATCATAGCTAGAAATTAGAGAAATACAAATCAAAACTACTCTAAGATATCATCTCACTCCAGTCAGAATGGCAGGTATTATGAAGACAAACAACAATAAGTGTTGGCAAGGATGTGGGGAAAATGGTACACTCATACACTGCTGATGGGACTCAAAATTGGTGCAGCCAATATGGAAAGCAGTATGGAGATTCCTTGGAAATCTGGGAATGGAACTACCATTTGACCAAGCTTCCCCTCTCCTTAGTCTATACCCAAAGGACTTAAAAATAGCATACTATAGGACACAGCCTACAATGTTTATAGCAGCACAATTCACAATAGCTAAACTGTGGAGCCAATCTAGATGCCCTTCAATATATAAATGGATAAAAAAATGTGGTATATATACACAATGGAATGTTACTTAGCAATAAAAGAGAATAAAATCATGGCATTTGCAGGTAAATGGATGGAGTTAGAGAAGATAATGCTAAGCTAGCCAATCCCCCAAAAAACTAATGCTGAATGTTTTCTCTGATATAGGAAGTGATTTTTGTGCCCATTATTTAAAAATCATAATGCTGAAAATAGTAGGTATGGGCATGAAACACATAAGAGGATGGGTTTGTGAATGACAATTGGCTAATATAATATGTTGGCCTCACAAGTTTTTAAGAAGACAGTGGACATTTTAATGCACATTTAATTTATGTTTTAATAGTCCCTTTCAGTAAGTACCTTTTTCTGCTTTGTTTTGATGTTAAAGGTTTTCTTTAGTAAACAAGAGTCTATTCCTCTCCCTGTACCCTGTCCCAATTTTGCTTTTTTTTTTTTTGATGTGTCTTAGGAAACATAACATATGACCTTAGTTATACTGAACAGTGTTGCCCACTAAGGGGATCTTAGATATTCTCATGAAACATGAAAGCAAGATGTGAAATACCTAAGGTAGTTTATTGCTGATAGTGGACAGTAATCTTTTCACTTTTGAGGGACGATTTTGATTTGAAAAGAACAACATTTATTTAACTTTTTTTTCATTTTAGCCATAGTGGCAGTCTTCAGTCTTTTATAGGCAGTATCATTCCTCTTTATGTGCATTATTGAATTAATTAGTCCATGACTTTTACTTGACAGAGAAGAGATGAATAAAATCCTGACAGGAGACTACCAATGTAAATGGCAAGATATTTGCTATTTAGGAATTTTGATCTATTTTGAGTTTATTTCTGTGCAGGGTGAAAGACAAGGTTCTAGTTTCATTCTTCCACATATGGATAACCAGTTTTCCAAGTACCATTTGTTCAGAAGGCTGTCTTTAGTCCAGTGGTATTTTGTCACCTTTGTCAAGGATCAGATGACTATGAATGTGTGGGTTTGTCTCTGTGTCTTCTATTTTGTACCCTTTTTACATGTACTTTTAAATATTTATTTTTTTATTTGTTCTAATTAGCTATACATGACAGTAGAATGTACCTTGTCAAATCACATATAAATAGAGTACTCTTCTGGTTGTACATGATGTAGAATTACACAGGTCATGTAATCATATATGCACACAGTGTAATAATGTCTGAATCATTCTACTATCCTTCCTACCCTCATTCCTGCTCCCCTCCCTTCACTCATTTCTGCTCAATCTAAAGCTCCTCCACTATAGATCAGCATTCACTTATCACAGAAAATATTTGGTCTTTGTTTTTCTTTTGTGATTGGCTACTTTGCTTAGCATGATATTCTCCAACTCTGTCCTTTTACTCACAAATGCCATGATTTCATTCTTCTTTAAGGCTGAATGATATTCCATTATGTATATATACCACAGTTTCTTTATCCATTCACCTTTTGAAGGGCATTTGGATGTTTCCACAGTTTAGCTATTGTGAATTGAGCTGCTAAAAATTGAGCTGTTGCAGCATGCTGATTTTAGGTCCTTTGGGTATAGATCAAGGAGTCCGATAGATGAGTCAAATGGTGGTTCCATTCCATAGTGGTTGTACCAATTTGTAGTCCTACCAGCAATGTATGGCAACTCAGATTATTGAATGAGATCATTCTAGATTATCCAACTGAGCTCTAAATCCAATGGCAAGTATTCCTATAAGAAGTCACAGAGATGCACAGGAAGAAGACCAGGTAAAAGCAGAGCAGAGATGGAAGTTCACAGCCACAGAGTCTGTGTAGATTAGTATAATTTCTGTAAAGTATATAAAGTATGTGTGACCTTTAGCTTAAAAAAAGATGTATTCAGGCCAAGAGCCCATTTTTAAAGAATCTTTTCTTAATAAGACACTGCTAGGGACCTTTCATTAGAACTTTGTGGGTTTTAAAGTGAGCTCTATGCTTTCTGATCCAATTATGGACATGCATTCTTTTTCATACATGCATATATTCAGAAACACCAGGCTAGAGATTCTGAGATATCTAAATAAACCTCCCTTTTTATCACTTAAAGTAGTAATCTTTAAAGTAACAATTAGCATTAACAAGTTAGATGGTTTTCAGCTACCATAGTTTTTAGTCTCAGTTTTCACTAAACAGGGTCTCCACATCCACCTCTAAACTTGTTATTTGTCATTTTTTTTGGGAGAGGGCACATAAGCTTTACAGATCTTCCTATATTGTGGTCCTAGAGCATATGGTCATCATCTCTGATCTGGTAATCACAGAAGGAGTTGGAATCTCTTAGATTTACATTCTTAGCATTCTGTTTCTAATCTGGTTGAGATCAAGAAAAAAAAATGAGCTGTGAAGCAGGTGTGTCAACTTTTAAGAGAGCAAAAAGAACTGTCAGAAGCCAGGCTTGGTGGCACTTAATTGTAATCCTGGCAGTTAGGGAGGCTGAGGCAGGAGGATTGCAAATTCAAAGCCAGCCTCAGCAATTTAGTAAGGCACCAAGCAACTTAATGAGACCTTGTCTCAAAATAAAAAAATGGGCTTGGGATGTATGTTGCTCAGTGGTTAAGCACCCATAGGTTCAATTTCTGGTATAGAAGAAAAAATAAATGAGCACATTTCTTTTCCAGAAGAAAATCTTCATAATATATTTGCCCTCCATCATTTTGGCCTTTTTGTTAAATGCACTTGAGAAATAAAAGCATTAAATTATTTGTCGTCATTCTGTTTGCAAACAGTTATTAGTTTAAAATTGAAGGGTTCAGGAACACCTGTGGCCAAATGTTTGGCATGAGGCTCCTTCATTAAATTTTGGAGGAGCCAGACTCTTCAGGTTGGAACCACATAAGAACGCCTGTTGCTAAGAAAGCACAATAGAAATCTTCACCTGTATTGATTTCTGCCAAATCTGAGCTCATCTGACTAGTCATTGTGGCTCAAATTATTTGACAAAAATTATATTTTTATATGTCACGGTGGACTTGTTTTACAGGTTATGCTCATGGGTGAAATACAAAGTGAGATTGCACAGAAGGGGTAAGGCTGTTTTCTAATCAACAGAAGAAAAAGCCTTGTCAGAATTTTCATTTGGAATGAAATTTTACAAACTACAAAGTGGTAGTTTTCGTACATTTAAAGGAAAGTCTGAATTTGTATGCATTTTAAATCTCTTTCCTCACGGTCTCCCATGGCACAGTAAAGCAGACCTTCTGCTGGTAATTTCAGTACATTGTAGCACACAACTGAATGTCATAGAATAAGAAAGCCACGTCACAAAACCAGAATAAACCAGGCAGCTCTGTCATTTCTTGCTCTTCGTTACCATTTTTTTTCTGAATTTTCATGTCACAGATTTGAAAGCACACAATGAATGTACCCAAAATGTGGAAGATTAATGACACAATAATTTAATAGTGTACACACCAAGCCCTGTGTGTATCTGCTTTATCTTTCTATTTGCTTAGTTTGGTGTGGTTTGTACAAATTGATCATCTCTATTATTTCCTTTTGATAGAGCACACAAGCTCTATCAAAAGGAAATGTCACACTCAAGTTGTTTCCCGGGAGCTTAGTGTCTCAGGGTTTGGGAAGACAATGGAGGCAGTCATCAGCAGCACGGGGCAGCAACCTTGTTTCCTGGAAGCCTTTCCTGTTCCAAGGCTGCTGCGGGAGGCTTTATGGGAAGTGAACTAAGGGCTTGATGAAGTGCCCTGTGAATCCTCACAGCAAAAGCTGACACTTCAAGTGGCTAGGGTCACTTCTGACATGGACAAACGGTCTATGGAAAAGAGACTTCTTTGTCCTGTGTGCCTGGAGTCCAGCAGGTGGGACCAGTGCCTCTGTACTAAGAGGCACTTTTAAATTGTTTTTCCTTATGGTAAGTTAAATTTTTCCCTTTTTCACACATACAGGGAAAAGAAGTATTCAAAGATTTCACGTTTAATTTCATGGTTTATACTCCTCAATCCAGTGGTTGATTCTCAGTCTTCATTTACTGTTTCACTAATATTTGGTAAAGATCATTCCTCACTCTTGCAGTTTTCATCTGAGACATCTTTGATTCTTTTTCATTGTCAGAATTTCCTCTGAGCTCCTTGGATGGTTCCTCTACACCTAACAGTGAAACTTGAGCATCTCATGGTATTAAGGCTCCTGCTTCTCTCTTCTTGATTTATACTTACTCCCTAGTGATTTCATGTTATTTAAGCTGGTGAATTCCATATGCCCATTTTCAGTAGACAGGTCTTCCTTGACTCCAGACATAAGTAATGGATTGCCTTTTCCATGTCTTTATTTGCATATCTAATCAACCAGCAGGTTCCTTGGGTATTCCCTCAAAATACTGAGAGAGAGAGAGAGAGAGAGAGAGAGAGAGAGAGAGAGAGAGAGAGAGAGAACTTTTTTAATATTTATTTTTTTAGTTTTCAGTGGATACAACATCTTTATTTTAATTTTTATGTGGTGCTGAGGATCGAACCCAGCACCCCAGGCATGCCAGGTGAGCGTGTTACCACTTGAGCCACATCCCCAGCCCCTTCAAAACACTTTTTAAAAAATCTGATCATTTCTTATCACCTTCACAACTTCTACCATGATCCCCAGATACATGTGATGAACTCTTCATTTCCATAGTAATCCCATGATGATGGAGGAATCATCTCACTTCTCTGCTCTAAACCCTCCAGTGCCTTGTCACTCACTCAGAGGAGGAGTTGAGGTACCTTGTGCTCTGGTGCTGACTCCTCATCTGTCATTACTGCATCTGCCATCCACTCCACTCTCCCACTCAGTCCTCCTGGGCTCTGGCTCACCTGAGGACGGCTTCCTTCAGCCATCCACAGGGCTCAATCCTACAGCAGAGATTCCTTCAGATCTTTACTCAATGCCACATTTTCAGAGAAAACTTCACTCATCACAATGAAACACCAACTCCCCCATTACATACTGTCTTTCCTCTTACTCTAATGTTTATAATTGACACCTACTTACATTTTATTTATTTATTTGATGTTGTCTGCTTCTCTCTCCATTTTTTGTAAACTTTGTTAGGTGGGAAGTTTTTAGGGTTTGCACACGACAGCCTCCCCTGAACCTGGAAGTACAACAGCTATGGTAGTATTCAATAATTATTTGTTGAGTATATTTGAGATGCTAACACTAGGGAAAATATATAAATTCACAAGTGGAAGGATTTGCAAGGTATCAAGGCGGTCAAGTTTGTTCGTTTTCTTTGTTTTGGCTTTTGTTTGGTCTCTCTCATATGTGGAAGTCAAAAAAAAATATCAACCTAAGAGTAGAATAGTTACTACTAAAGACTGGGAAGTAGGTGTGTGTGGTGGAAGGAGGGTGGAAAAACGGTGATTGGGTTTGATTGGTGCACACTTGATGCAAATATCACACTGAACGCTATCACTGTATGCAATTAATATGTGTTAACAAAATAAATAATTAAGTAAAAATTGACAGGAAGATCATATACAGAAAATATTCCCACTGACTTGTGAAATACCCTTTTCCTGCAACTCAGACACGAATAGAGTATATGCAATCATGCTACCGCATATGTTCTTCTAAATTTGGTCCTTATACAAAGATTTTTTTCACCTTTAGAATAGACCAGGTGTTCTTTTGTGAAACTTTTAGAACATGTAGTTAGGTGTCCTCATTCAGCCTCAAAAAGGAACTTTATATAGGTCAAGGATGCAACAGGGGAGCGCTGTGCTGTCCCTGTCCACCTTCACTATTCACTTTCTTTACTTCCCCAGCAACTTGGCACAGCACACAGGTATGCAGTGCCCATTTCTCTACTGAGCAGGACCAGGTCTTCCTCACAGCTCAGAACTGATTAGGAAGGACACTAGTCCATCTTGCTGGAAAGAGGAGAGAGGCCTTTCTGATACTTCCCTTTACTGTATCAAACTGCCCCCTTCACCACGGCTCTCAGCTGCATGGAGAATCTACTATTATTCAGACATTCCAGCCAAGCTAAAACTCCCCAACAAGAGTGAGGGGAACGTAAATGTCAGAAAGTCAGAGCGCAAGGATGGCGAGAACTGTGTGCTGAATTTAATGCACTGTTGACCATGACTACACTGCATCAATCCCGACTTGTTCGCTGTATCAGCTGCCATTGCATCCAGCTATTCTTGGTTTTATAACATTTGTGTTATGGGAAATTAGAGCAATTTCTACAATGCTTTTGATATTTCCCCTCATCAGCAGAGTAGCTTTCTGAGGAGACAATGCTTTCTTGTTGTCATCTGCTGTTGGCTGCCTTTTTTCTAGACCCTTAGCCTGGATCAGGAATCTCTCGACTTTCCCATCACAACAGCCATTTGTTTCTGTCCCTCTGCTTGTTCCATTGTGTATTGTCCACTGTCCTATATGTTCCTTTCAGAGCTTGGGGGTGGGGGTTGGCAGAGGGGCTGCCTGCACGCTATGGTAAAGACCTTTGGAGAGTTCACCTAGATTAAATGAATATATTAAACTAAACCGGATTTAAGCAGCCTTGAATGGGAAATTGTTCCTCCTTGTAATCAACACTTGAGTTGTAATTGATAGGAGACATCCTTTAGGAATGTAGATTTAAAGAAAAAAAAAATTCAACAGCAGAACTCTGTGTTTCCTTCATGTGTAGGACTCTCTTTGAAGCCGGCCACTGCTCTGAAACTGGAGGGGCCAATGCCGAGGTACAACGCATGCAGTCGAGCCTTTGAGGCAGCAAAACTCAACTTTGCGAGAAAGTCTTAGTTTTATAAAGATCTGAGTTTCTATGGTGGATTCTTATTTATCCTTTATTCCCATCTTTGAATAGGCTGTTTTTCACTATAGAAGGGGATCTGAGAGAAGGTCTGTCTTTGGCAAAATCTCCCACAGAGATATTGCTCTGACATGAAACTCTTCATTTTGGTCTCGGATTCTGTTGATTCCAGGACCAAAGTTTTTTGCAGAATTGTTGGAAGTAATTAGATCTGCTTCTATGGATTACTGTGTATTAATTGTTTTGTCTAGGCCTTGATTTTGCTGTGTATTTGCTATGTTATATCACTCAGTTTATTTTCGAGCTCCTTTCCATAAATCAATTCCTCAAGAAATATAAGCCCGTGCATACTTTGTCACTGAAGCCTTTATGCCAATTTTCAATGCTCTGAAAAGGGAAACTAGTATTCCCTTAACATGTACTAAATAGAAGCCACACATGGTGATATCTGTGATTTCCCATAATCTTCACAGCAATCCTATGAATGAGCTGTTAACATCACTATTTAAAAATGATAAAATCAGCATCTTATAGAATTTGAGAATCTTCCACAACATCATATGAATCGTATATAACAGAGTCAGATTTTAAATAAGGTCTGACTTCACAATAGACTTCTTGTTCTTCATAATATTTTAATATTGTGATAATGCCTACAATTTATGCCCTTTCACTTTTAGTCAAAAGAAGACTCATTTCATATTAATCACATTGACATATCCTTCCACAGCATCTAGAATGCCACATAGGTGCAGGGCAATAAAGTGTTCTGCACACGTAGTGGGGCCCTCTGGGAAGACTCCAGAATGTGGCTGTAGGACAGGATGAATACAGATGGCAAAATCTCATTATGATTCATTGTAACTTTTTTTCTCCTGTTTCCTTTAATTCTTTTCAAGGTTTTTTTTTTTTTTCATCAAAATGGTATCTGTACCTATAGAAAGTAAACTGAAGCAAAACAGCAATACTGGCTCCAAACTTCCTCAGGCCCAAGTCCTATTCCTTTCAAACTTTAAGCTGCTTTCTTTTCATGTTTTAAATAATAGGCTTAAGTTACTATTTCTTAGTTCCTCATTCATGGATTTTAAGTTTCCCTATATTCTTCATCCTCTCCGTTATCAGCCCAAACCCACAGTTAACATACCTATATACATACAATGCACATGCTCTTATACCTGGAATCTCTTTTAATTCAGCACACTGTCTGGCTAAACTGGTATTTTTGTGTTTACAATTTGTGATTGCATGAATTTTGTTCCCGGATGATACATAGTTTAGAATCTGTGCTTCCTTTACTTTTCTTTTCCTAGAATTTACTTTTTTTTAAAAAATAGGCTATTCAAGTATTCATCAACAGGTTTTCCTCTTTATTAGAACTATTTCATTCCTTTCAACTTAGTCTAAACATTAGGTGATTGAGGAATCTACATCTAATTCTTGGAGACAGCCCTCCTGGTGCCTGTGTCTCCCGGTTGGAGCCATGCTGACTGTTCTCTGGGCTTTGGCGTGGCATGCATCTATATCACAGATATTCCTCTTGTTCCTCTACCTCCAACATGGACTCCTTCTATCTCCTTCAGAGATACTGTAGGTATTATTACCCATCGTTTGAGCACCAACTTAAGAATGGGGCTGGAGGGGAGCTGGTTGGACAATTTAATATCTAGACTGTCCCTTTGGTCCACTATTTTTAGCCCTTGCCCAATGTTTGCCTGTCACTGTATCTATCCCTCCCGTTTGTATGATTCTGGATAAACATTGATAAAGAGGAAATGTTCTCCTATCTCCGCCAGTAGGAAGGACAGTCACTGGCTGCACATGGGTGAGAACAAGTAAGCATCTTGCTTCTCTTGCACATGGTATTCATTTTACCACCTGCAGACCCATCCTTCCACTCCACTTTAAGAGATATCATGTACTGTTTCTCTGGGATTTACAGGGAGGCCTTTGGGGCAATCTGAGTTGTTTGTTTTAAAACAGACTTTATTTTTAGATCAGTTTTATATTCACAGAAAAACTGAATGGAAGGTGTATAGAGTTTTTAAGTACTCCATGTTCCCCAACACATGCAGAGCTTCCATTATCAACATCCAGCAGAGTGGCACAATTGTTACAGTCTGTGAGAATACATTTTATCACTCTCTTGTTGAAGAATAAACTTCTCTGGGCATCAGAAAACCTGGCATAGTCACATCTCAGAATTCCTTGGACACCCTGATGCCTCATGGATTGGTAAGGCTGAGGCCACAGCAAACAGAAGTGTCTTGGAGGAGTGTTTCTGACACAAACTCACAAAAGGTTTGTGTTATGGGGAGCACGGGCTGCAACAAGGAGGGGTGCGGAAGGCACAGCAAGTCCATGATCCTTCCCTCTGTGGTTTGGAGTGACAACAGTTGTGTGTGGTTTCACAAGGGCACCTGGTTAGAAGGCATCAGGATTGAGGCTAGCTATCACGTGGTCCCTGCATCTGCCCTCCAACACAGAACTCAGTAGTTCAATTGTTTCACTCCCTCTTGGAGGCTTTTCTGGGACCCTCCATGGTTTTCACCTTTGCCAGGCCACTGGATACGCCAACTAAAAACCTCTTGAGAGCATATACCCCTGGCAGTGTCCACATCCTGCCTTAACCTGTTTAGCAAGAAATAAGGCACACCTTCATACCACCTCAACTCCTTTGGCAAGAACTGAGAGGAATTACAATTAACGTATTGCAGTTGTGACCCATTCCCCTCAATCCCTGGAAGATCCCAACCTTAGAAAACCTAAAGAGAAGAATTTCAAGCATTTCCACTAGAAAGAATTTTTGATTCATTTATTTATATATTACTATTTAAAAAATGATTTTTTTTTCTGTTTTTATTTTTAATTTGATGTTTCCTCTCTTTTTATTCCCTTATTTTGTTTTTTCCCACTGAGTTCCCCTTTCTATTTATTCATCTATTTTTATTCTTTATTTAAAAAGTTCTCTTTCTCTCTCTTTCTTTTCTCTGGTTCTGGAAATCAAGCCCAGGGGTGCACAAACATTGGGAAGGTGCTTTGCCTTTGAGCTACACTCCCAGCTTCGCTGGGAGGAATTAAGTCAAGCTTTGTCCACAACCCAATCCTGACAGAACCCCAGTGAACACTGCTACATAAGGAAAGGGGAGCTTAATCTTCTAGCTATTGACCCATCCCAAGGTGGGCATAGATGGGAGGGTGGGCTGAGGCCCAGCTCCTGAGCACATACCTTCACTATAGTAGCAGAAAAGAAAAAATACAATGATTGATAACATAATATCTATGCAGGTCCTCTGCTTCACACATAGCCACAACTATTCAGATCGCACAGGGGTAATAAAACAGAAGGTGAATACTCCAGAGGGGAGTCTGTGATTCCATCCCTGCTTCTTTTTGTGAAACATTTGGATCTGCATCAGTCTCCAATTAAGAGATAAGAACTTTAAGTTCTTCAACATGATGGAGCAACCAGCATCGGAATTTATTTCAACTAAGAGCTACTATTAACAGTGACTGTGGAAATCCCCAACTCCTGATAGGGGCTACAACACCTATTGTAGGAGTAACCATGAAGAGCATATCACACTTGTTCTGCTTCCTATATGACATCTGCCCAAAGTACCATAGTGTTTCTAGTCTTATAAGTCTTGCAGAAACAGTGTGTCAAACAACTTTATAATATCAAAAATCGATATAATTGGCATACCATACCAGAAGGAGGAGAGGTACATGTCAAGGGCATTGAAAATATATTTAATGAAATAATTCCAGAAAATTTTCAAAATATTGAGAAAGAAATGGAAAATCAGGAATAGGAGGCATTGAGAACCCCAAATAGACATGACCAGAAAAGAACCTCTCCATGACATATTATAATTAAATCACCAAATCTGGAGAACAAAGAAAGAATACTAAATACTGCAAGAGAGAAGCACCAAGTCAAATTAAAGACACACCCACTAAGAATAACAACAAAATTGTTAGCAGAAACTAGAAAATCTGGGAGAGCATGGGATGATGTACTTCAAGTACTAAAATAAAGAATTTGCTAACCAAGATTACTATATCCATCAAGGTTATCTTTCAGAATTGAAGAAGAAATAAAGACCTTCCAAGATAAGCATAAGCTAAGGGAATTTGGGACTACTAGATTAGCATTACAGAAGATATTTAAGGGAATGCTATACCCCAAAGAGGAAGAAAGACAAACACAATCATGAGAACATGTGAAAGAATAAATTCCACTGGGAGAATAATCATGCAAATTAAAAACATGAAAAAACCAAATATTAATAATGCAGAAAACCATCAAACATCTAATACACATAAGAGAGAAAAAATAGAATATTCAAAACAACCAGAAGAAATTTTTAAAATTACAGGAACAAGTACATAACTTTCAATACTAATTCTTCTTGAAAATGGTTTATTTTTCTAATCAAAAGACACAGACTGACTGAATGGATTTTAAAAAGATCCAATAATATGTTACATACAAGAAACTAAATTTACTGGCGAAGACGTGCAGACTGAAAATGAATGGATGAAAAAAGATATTCCAACCAAATGGGATCTGAAAGCAAGTAGGAGTAGCAATACTTATGCCCAATAGCACATTACAAAGATCATTAAAAGATAAAATCAATTTGGAGAGACAAAGGAAGTCATTATGTATCACTCAAGGGAACAATATATCAGGAAGTTATAACAATTATACATGTAATGAACATCAGAGCACCCAATCACATAAAAAATTGCTGCTAGACATAAAAAGAATGAAGATCAGATAAAAATAAATGAATAGAGACTATAAAAACAATACAAAAATCAATAAAACTAAGAGTTGTTTCTTTGAAAAGATAGCTAAAATTGGCAATTCCTTACTATGTTAACCAAAGAAAGAGAGAGGCCAAAATACATAAAATTACAGATGAAAAAAGAGACACCACTACTGAAATACAAAAGATTATTAAGGAATGTTTTGAAAAATTATATGACAGAGAGTTGGAAATATAGAAGAAACAAACAAATTTGGGGCACATTTGAAGTACCAAACTAGAACCAAGGCTTAATGAACCTAAAAAGAGGAGAATAAAGCAGTAATAAAAATCTCCTAATATAGATAAAACCAGGATGGTATAGATTCTCCATTGAATTTTATTAGACTTCAAAGAAGAAATAATACCAATGCTTCTTAGACTATCCCATGAAACAGAAAAAGAAGAAATCTTTCCAATCTAATTCTATGAAGCCAGAAACACCATGCTACAAAACCTGACAAGGACACAACATAAAAAGAAAATTAAACCAATATCCCTGATGAACACAGAAAATCATCAACAAAATTCTCACAAATCAAATTCAATAGCCATTAAAAGAATAATAAAACTTGAGCAAGTTGTTCTAATTCCCTGGGTTCAAGGCTAGTTCAACATAGGCAAATCAATATTTATCATAGAGAATATAAATAGCATAAAGGATAAAAAAACCAGATGGTCATCTCAATAGATGCAGAAGCCTTTGATAAATTTCAACATCCCTTCATGATAAGATCCTGAACAAGTTAGGTTGAGAAGAGCATCATACTTCAATAGAATAATGGATACATATGACAAACACACAACTAACATTTTCCTGAATGGGAAAAACTCAAAACATTTCTTCTGATATCAGGAACAAGATAAGGGTGTCTACTCTCACTCCTATTACTACATATATTACTAGAAATTCCAGCCAGAGAAATGGGGCAAGAGAAAAAAACAAAAGGCATACAAATTAAAAAGGGGGAGTCAAATTATTTCTATTTGCAGATAATGTGATTCTATACCAAGAAAATCCTCAAGATCCCACCAAAAGACTTTAGGACTGATAAAACAGATTTAGTAAAGTAGAAGAGAAAGTCAACATACAAGAGCCAGTAGCTTTTCTATACATCAATTATGAACTCATTGAGACAGAAATCTGGAAAGCAATTCCATTGACAATAGACATGAAAAATATATCTCATAATGAACCTAACAAAAGATAAAAATCCTCTACAATGAAAATTACAAAACACTGAAGAAAGAAATTGAAAAAGCCACTACAAGGTAAAAAGACCTGGACTGACAGAATTCATATGAAAAAAATCCATGCTACTCATAGAAATCTATAGATTCAATGTAATTCTTGTAAAAACACCAGTTGCATTTTTCATTGAACTGAAGAAAATACTAAAATTCATATGGAAACACAAATGATCCCACATAGCCAAAAACAATCCTGAGTAAAACATACCATGTTTGGGGTATCACATTAACTGATTTCAAAGCATAAAGCAGAGCCATAATAACAAAAACAGTGTGGTATTTTCATAAAAACAGACCAAAGACAAGTGGAACAGAGTATAAGACCCAGAAATGAATCCATGCATCTTTAACCAAACAATCATTGGTGAAGTTACCAATAACATATATTGGAGATGGTTCAGCCTCTTCAACAAATGCTGCTTAGGTAAGCCAAATATTTATATGTAGAATATTAAAATTTGCTGCTTATCTTTCATCCTATAAAATAACCAATTCAAAATTGGTCAAATACATAAATATAAGGCTTAAAACTTTGAGACTACTAGAAGAAAACATAGCAGAAATACTTAACTATATTGGCACAGGCAATGATTTCATGGATAGGATTCCAATAGTTGAGGAAACAAGAACAGGAACTACCAAATGAAATTCCATCAAAACAAGCAAGCAAACAAAAAACAAACAAACATTGCACAGCAAAGGAAACAATCAACAGAAAGAAAAAACAGAACCTATAGGTTGTTAAAAAATCTTTCTAACTATTCATCTGAGAAAATATAAATACCCAGGATATAACAAAAGAACTCCAAAATCTTAACAATAAAAAAGCCAAATAATCTAATCAATACATGGGCAAGTGACGCTTTATATAGACTCTTTATAAGAGAAAGTGCAAATGGACAATAAATATATGAAAAGATGCTAATATCACTAGGCATAAGGGGATTTTGCAAATCAAAACTAGCTTGAGGTTCTGTCTTATGCCAATTAGAATGGCTCTTATCACAAAGAAAATATCAAGGGCTAACAAGGTTGAAGAGAAACTTACATACTGTTGGTGGGAATGTAAATTTGTACAGTCATTAGGGAAAACATATGAAGCTTCTTCAAAAAACTAAGAATAGAAGTACCATATGATACAGCTTTGTCACTCCTGGGTATATATACTAAAAGAAAATGGATTCAACATACAAAAGAGATGCCTGCGTAACCATGTTTATCAAATCACTATTCAAAATAGTCAAAATATGAAATCAGCCTAGGTGTCCATCAACAGATGAACAGACTAAGAAAATGTGCTACATATAAACAATGGAGTATTATTGTCCCATAAAAAACAACTATATCCTGCCATTTGCAGGAAAATGGATAGAACTGGAAGACACCATATTAAGCTAAATGAGCCAGACACAAATGATATCACATGTTCTCTCTCATATGTTCAAACAACAACAATAGCAATAATAACAATAACAACATTAACAACAAAAAAATCAGAGAAGGTCATGAATGGAGAGTAGGGACAAGAGAAGGAAGGAGGACATAATCAAACCTCCATACATGCATGTATAGAAATGCCACGATGGAAATTCACTAATTTGTACAATTAATGTGTCAATAATTATAATATTAAAAGTATATGGAATGAACGTAGGTGTCCATCAAGAGATGGATGAATAAAGAAAATTCAGAATGTTTTTCAGCCTCAAAAATTAATGAAGTCTTGTGGCAATAAGGATGAGCCTGGAGGAAATTATATTCAATACAATAAGCCAGGTACCAGAAGACAAATGCCACAGGGTCTCACTTATATGGAGAAGCTCAAAATCTTGCTATCATAGAAGTTAAGAATAGAATATGTTACAAGAGGCCAAAAAGTATTTGGGACAGATAAAAGGATACAAAAAAGAGCTGGAGATGTGGCTCAGTAGTTTTAAGTTCCCCTGGGTTCAATCCTTGGTACCAAAATAGCAAACAACAATAACAATAGATTAAACCAACAGACTCCTACAAATTTTATAATAATTATGCCTGTGTTAGCTTTTCTTCACAGTGAGAATATACTTGAGGAAAACAACTTAAAGGAGAAAAGCTTTTTTTGGCTCATGGTTTCAGAGGTTGTAGTCCATGGCTAACTGGCTCTATTCCTTAGGTCCTGAGGTGAAGCAAACCATCAATGGCAGAAGGGTGTGGTGGAGAAAGCTGCTCAGCTCCTGCAAGCTGGGAAACAGAGGCAGGGTTGGTGGGAGAGCAGGAGAGGCTGGAGGTGGGTCGGGTGGCTATGACAATTTACAAAGGACATGCCCAAAAGAATATAGTCCTTGTCCCTCCTCCTACAGTTTCCACCACTTCCCAAAAGTACATTCAAATTATAACCCTATCAATGAATTAAGCCATTTGTGAGATTAGTGCCCTCATGGTCCAATCATTCCCTAAAAGCCTGTCCCCTGAATATTGCTACCTAGGAACCAAGCCTTCAATACATGGTGCCTTGGAGGACGTTCCAGATTCAAATCATAACAATACCATATACAAGATAACTTGAAATTTGAACAGTGACAGGAGTTTTAATCGCTTTATATTAAAGTATATTTTTTCACATTATTATATAGTTATGGTAAGAAGTTTTGTGTTTTAAAGATACATAGTATAATATTTGTGAGAAATTAAAGTAGGAATAAATATGTAAAAAATGGAAAATAAATTGATTAACCATTCTTAATAGAGATGTGCAGGATATAGAAAGAAGCTAATTCAGTAATTATAGCCTGAATACATCTCAGTTTTTGTTTATTATGAATATATTTATTCATAATAATACATTATTCATTTATTATGAGTTTGCAAGGGGGTTGGAAAAATTAAAATGTGATGAATATTTTTTGTCCTGCATGGAGAGGATTAGGCAGATTTTGATTTTGAATTTAATCAATGAGAAAATATATTTCAAATACATTTTCAAAAACATGAATACCATCAAAATCACTGAAAAACATGAGAAGACATTTTGTTATTTTGTGTAATATGAAATATGCATAATTAAAGAAAAATTGGTTTAAAATTTTACTTAATAATTTAATGTATTGAAATAAATGACCGAGTGAGGATGATTTTATCTTATGTTGATTAAATACATAAATCATAATGAAATCGTGGGGTGGGAGTGTAGCTCATTGGTTGAGTGTCTGCTTACCATGCAAGAGGCCCTGGGTTTGAATCCCAGCACCAAAACACATAAATAAGCAAACATAATGAAATTGAGGTAGAAATTTTGTGCCAAAGTATCAAATTAAAATTCAAAAGAAATATTGATTTCTTATTAGATCATATAAAATAAAAATATTCAGAATAATACAATATGCCTCGTGTAAATTATTAAATTACTTTTGTATTCAACAAAGATTAAACATTAATTTCGAGAATGGATAAGAGTTTAAGAATCTTATAAGCACAGGTCAAATGCTAGAATACAAAACTAAAAATAAATTATATTACTCATAAATCATAAAGTTTTCTGACCATTGCTCTTAAAAATTTTATACAATACAAATAAATTTTGTTCTTGATTTAGCCATGTCACATAAAAAAGCATATTTAAATTTAAATATTGTGATTGTATTGGGAGTTTCAACAAATGGAAGAATGAAGAAGCAATGCTTTAATGCTTTCTCTGTGCGTACACATGCATGAGTGTGTCTGGGAGTGTGAGAGAGAAAGAGAGAGAGAGAGAGAGAGAGAGAGAATGAATCACATACCAAACCAGTGGAGAAATGGGATGTCCTCTAATGATTTGCTGTATTTGTAGAAACTCAACTTTTGCTTTCATCTCATATCATCTACAAAAACAAGAACAAATAAAATTAAATAATAATCAGTATGTTGAAACACATTGAGATCACAGAAGAAAAAGTCATTGTTACATTTTAATGCACTTAAGCCAAACAATCACATTATTAAAGCTAAGAAAATAATTTTCTGTATAAATGACAGATACAAAATTAATTACTGTGCAGCATGTAATAGACTTTTATAAACAACCAAAAAATGAATTAAAGCAAGACAAAAATGAACTGAGTCAATTCATAAATTTCACAAAAATAACAAGTCAATAAAAATTGAATAATGTGCAATGGATTTGTAATAACCAGAATTTAAACTTCATGCATGAAATATTTCTATCTATGAAATAAGAAACAATTAAAATGTAACTAATTTTTGGTGAGGAGAGTATGAAATTTCTGTGGTTAATTTGATGGAATCAAATGTTGTTAATTTTCAGTCAAATAATTTCATACATTGATTGGAGATCTGGCTTAGGATCTGAGTACAAGAATGGGAATATCAAAACCGGAAAAAAAAAAAAAACTGCAAACATTTGGGAGCATACAAGTGTTTTAAAAGAGGTGGGCAAATAACTGGTAGTACATTTGAAAGATGATACATTGGGCAAATATTAAGAGCTATTGATGAATTAGGAAAATGCTCATGATATAATATGTATAACGCTCACACATATGTGTCTCTTTACATGTACCATGGAAATATATAGACATTTGTATATTTGTAATATACTTGTAGACAATTTGCATCTGATAAGTTCAGTTTTCTATTATTTTCTCTTATTTTATTCCTCATAATTCTCCATTCCATTAGTTGTAAAAATGATTAATTTAATGGTTAAAGAATATGTCATTAAGTAGTTATATGTGTCTGTAGATATTAATAAACAGGTAAAGATAAATCGTGAAATTACTATTCTAAAATATAGTGGTTGTTTTCTCTGGATAATAATGTGATGACCTTCATTTTTACACATGTTGATGATTAGTTTTCTTCCAAAATTAATCTAATTTAATTGGATTTAATTTCTTAATTATATCCAAAGTAACGGTAAACAAATATATCTAAATATATTTATATTCTACATTATATATTTAGTATATATTTATGTATTTTAACTATATGTAATTGTGTGTATATTTAATTTTATATATAAATATATAAATTTAGTTTTGATGAAATTCAGAAAACGTGAAAAGTGTCTACTTGGCTTTACTGTAGACAAAACAAAACAATAAACAAGAATAAAATGAAATGGTGTTGAAAGCAGAAAAAAATTTGAAAATATGATCTCAGACACTTTGCTCAGGCACTCTGTCTATTCACTGCTGGCTGTGGCGTGGTTTATCTGATGATGATGAATAACTTCACAAGTCCTTGGATGATTAAACAGTACTGATGTGTTGCCTGGGTCATTACAGGACAGAAGTGAGACTCAATATGCCTGCTAAAGAAATTGGACCAGGTGGGAGGAAAAGCAACCTGGATATTAAAAGGGGACAGGTGGCAAAGAGATAAAAAGATGCAGCAGACATCAGCTACTCTGCAAAGTGTCCCAGCCTGGCTTTGACCAGACTAATTAGTAGAAATCAGAAGACTTTGAAGTAAACATATTACTGTGGAGCCATCAACATTGTGTTAATCTTGACTAAATGCATGCAATTTGTGATGTAAGCAGCCTGCTTAATTTCTAAAAAACAAAAAGTCTGTGTCTTAAAACTAGAATAATAAAATAAATCAGGTGGGTGGTTATTTGCTCACTGAAATTCTTACTTAGGTCAGGTCTTGGAAAACACCTCTATGAAAACACCTCTGCTTTGTCTTTTGCCCTAGGAGAAAATGAAAGAAGCTGGTGGCAGCAACAAAGATGCCTGAAGCCTGGGGAGGAGACAATTCTTGGGTCATGTGTGAGGGGCTCACAGCATTTTCAAATAAAAGAGTGTGTAGACTCTTTATTTACACAGACTTAGGTAAATTCTGTTCAAATCTGTCCTGTTTCTGTGAAAAGGACACAAGTCTCAAATATTTGAATGATTACAGATGCTCCTTGATTTACATAGGGTTACATCCAGATAAGTTCATAATAAATTGAGAAGGTCACAAACGGAGAATGCAGTTAACGTATCTAACCTACAGTACATTGTAGCTCTGCAACACACACACATCTGAGTGTGGGTGGCTTTCCCTCTTGACGGCAAGAGGTCATCTAAACCAAATTTAAGTATAATTCTCAGCATTCTTAGTAGATATCAAGACTACAGTGGGCTGTGGTCACCTGCCTGGAGAATCACTGGGTTAAATGTTTATTTATCAGGTTGGAGAACCCAAGAGGGAATACGTAAGAGCAGAGGTGACTGTCTTGAAAAATTGTTTTAAATGACTCTTTCTAAACAGGGATCTGTATTAATGTCTGGTAAAACTTCTTGTAGAGATTTCCTCCATATTTATATCGCATTTTCTGCTACAGAGAATTTATTTTTCTCCAAAAAGAGGAGTAAGAGTTCACTGTTTAAGAATATCTAGGTTAGGATGGGTAGAAGAGGAATTTTCAAATCAATTTCAAGGAATAATACTTTAATATGTTTTAAAAGAAAGCAAACACCATGGTGAAATGCATACATAAGGTAAAGTAAGGGTTAAATTTTTAGCTGGAAAGTTAAGGCTTTTCTGCCACAAAGTGCTCCTTTGAAAATATAAAACTTAGATAAACTGTAAAGATCAAAAAGTTGATGATAAAATGCTGACATCAGAGCAGATGAAAAATTGTATGAAAGTAGCAATGTTTGGAAATCGTTGAGCTAATTCAGGCAGGAGCAAAGATGATAAGAACGGATAATGGACTATAATTAAGTGCTCAGACCTCCTGCAAATGTGTTTTTGAATCAGCAGTTACTGTGGTTCAAGATCGAAACACTAAGGTCTTGCAAGAGCCCACAGTTTTTTACAAAGAAGAAACATTGAAAAATTTGTAAAAATAAGAAACAAAAGGAAAACCCCAAACACTAGCAGTCCTGCCAGCCTATATATGCTTACACACAGCACACACAGTTGTTCTCACACATTAAAGGAGACCACTAATTATGCTACCGACACAACCAAAGTGAATGCTACCAGTCTTTATCCTTGCTTATCCTTTGGTGGTGTAGAATGCAGACAGACAGAAAACATTGATGGAAAAGCCAAGAGAAACTGTTATATAATTCTGTGAATATCTTCACCAGTATAACTATTTATAGAGCAAGTAATGTCTCTGTGTTGTGAGTTGAGTGGCGTCAAGTGATTTTGTCGACCCAAATGTAATAAGATGAGTTAGTCATGGTGTCTACGGAATCCAGTGATGGTGGCCTGGTTGTAAGGATGCAGTGGAATCCACAGGGCAGTAACTACAGGGCTTGCTGTGTAGCTGGGGAGATGAGACTAAACACATGAAGATTAATGTGCCATTTGTTGTGATGAAACAGCATAAGCCTTAAAGTTGAAACTAAACAAAACAAACTAGAAGAACAAAATCAAAGAAATGGGGTTGAAAGCCATTGTCACCATAACCTACTATGGGACCTGACACTTGCTAACTAATTTCTTGATGTTCCATTTTCCTTACCTATAAAGGGAGAATAATAGTACTCATGACAGCCAGGAAGGAGAGAGAGAGAGGGTGGAGACACACAAGATATAATTTCCAAGGACATATCCCCAGTGACCTGCTTTCTCTAGCCATACTCTACCTGCCTACAACTACCACTTAGTAATCCATTCAAATAATTAATGCATCAAATGGATCAACTCATGGATTAGGTTATAACTGTCATAATCTAATAATATCACCTCTGAACATTCCTGTGTTGTCTGTCACGTGAGCTTATTGCAACAACTAATCAAAATCAAACCATAACAGTTGCTTCCACATTTTACCTATTGTGAATCATGCTGCTAGGAACATGAATCTATAAGTACCTTTTGAAGACCCTGTTTTCAGTTTTTTTGGACATGTAATACCCCAAAATGGAATTGATGGATCATATGGCATTTCCTACAATTTTACTTATTTGAGGAAATGCCATACTATTTTGCACTTGGCTGTACCATTTCATATTCCCAACAATGCATGATTTCTCTATGTCCTCACAGATCCTTCCGATTACTTGCTAGTTTTTGTCTTTTTGCTATTAGCCAACATAATGGGAATCAAGTATTATCGAAATGCAGTTTTGATTTCCATTTCTCCTAGTGATTAGTGATGTTTGGTGTATCTTCTTTGGAGAAATGTCTATTTGCCTACTTTTTAGAATATATTTTTAATTGACACATAGTAATTGCACATATGCATAAAATGTCCTCACTTTTCTTTCTGATTTTATAATTTTGTCTACTTTCTTTTCTTCTTAGTCCATCTAGCTAAAGTTTTATCAAGTTTGCTGGTCTTTTCAAAGAATTTGATTTTGATGTTTTTATTCTTTATCTCATTTATCTCTATTCTAATCTTTATTATTTGGGACCCTCTGCTAACTTTGGGTTTAGTTTATTCTTTTTCTAGTTTATGAAGTTGTAAAGCTGGGTTGTTCATTTGAGATCTTTCTTGTTTTTGAAGGCAAACTTTTATAGCTATAAATTTTCCTCTCAGCAACTGCTTTAAACTGTGTCCCATAAGTTCTGGTATATGGAATATATATCTCTAAGTATTTGTTGATTTATCTTATGATTTCTTTTTTTGATTCATTGGTTGTTTAAGAGTATGTTGTTTAATTTCCACAAATTTACATTTTTTTTCAGTTCTAATTTTTTATTGATTTCTAATTTCATCTTATTGTGGTCAGGAAAGGTACTTTGCAAAATATCTTATTCAATATATTAGGACTTCAAATGTAGTGCAACATATGGCCAGTCCTGGAACATGTCCTATGTGCACTTGAAAATAACGTGTATGCTGTTTTTTTTGTTTTTAGTATAGAGTGTCCTGCATATATCTGTTAAATCTGGTTGGTTTATTGTGTCATTTAATAAATATGCTCTTAGAGGGAAATTTATCCTTACAGAGGTTCCAAAGCTACATTGGTTAGATTTAAATTATTCTTAGATGATTGATCTTGTGTAGGTTACTCAGTTCCTCTGTGTCTTCCTTACTCAAATTGGAAGAAGGGGTTTGTAGAATAAACAACTCACAGGGCTTTTGTAAACCTTAAACATCTAATCTTAAACACATAAAGCAGATATAGGACTGATATGGAATAAATCCTCAATTAAGGGTGGGTGTAATTATTCTGTTGTTGAGAAATTTCCCTCAGGATATTAAAAAAATTAAGAAGTGCACACATATTAATATATCAGCTGTATATTCTTGAAATTCATGACTTTCCATAGAAATCAGTCCCTACCTACATGGTCACTCTGAGCCACTGTTAGCTGCAAACTTACAAATGGCAACAAGTAATAACCTTTAGAGGTGCCGGGGTGAAAGTCTTCCAGTCTAGAATGTTGTCATATTTGTTATTTCCTCCTTTAACACCTATTGGGATGTGACCACATGCTTTATGATATATGCCTTTGTTTCATTTGGCTAGCAACTCCTCGGAGCTGCCCAAAGAAGGAAGACCAAATTTACATTGAAAGCTTTGCAGTTCCCCCACCATGCACAATTTGTCACCTGAAATCTATAAACAAAACTTTTGACCTAAACCTACTGGGTTAAAATTTTTCAATTGTCTGGTTACTAATACAGTTCACATTTGGGTGATCTCACTAACTAGTATGGATAGAGAAGGATTGGGGTGATAGGGAAGCTACACTGCTTCCTAGATCTGTCTTTGGTGTAGGTGTCCTAGACACTGAGTTTTTCACCCAGGAACTGTCTTCCTTGATCTCCGTGAGCCAACGTGGCCCTGCTTGTACCTTGATTGTAGCTGATTAGCTCAGGGGTAATCACCTGAGCTCAGTTTAACCATAGCTTTTAAAGATGAGACAGGACAGACCCAGAAGATGCTGAGAAATACAGCTGGGCTGTGGCACAGAAGCCTGGAGTATCCACTCCACCTCTCCACCCAGGTTGGTATTTGGCTTCTACTCTGGGTGTCTGTGACTCTCTAAATTCTTTCCAAAGCCCTTCAATCTTATGCCTACGCAGATTAAATCTAGATTTTGCTCTTTACAACAATGGTTTTGTGGAATTTATTTATTCAAAGTATACTTGTAGGCCCCAATTTAAGGAAATAGACCAAAGAGGGAGGAGGTGAACAGTTAAATGAAAGAGATGTTTAGTTTACCTTTCAAAGATGTCTTAGATTTATAAGGATAGAGGCAGAATGATCAAATTTTGTGATTTTATTACAACAAAAGGACTCTAGGTAATAAAATAGAACCATATATGGGATTCATATTAAATGAGATTTTAGCTGTTCTTGCCAATTTGAGATGATGGGTATGTGTATTTGCTCCACTACAGTAACTTCTTTTTACTATCTCTATATATTCCATAACATCATGTTGAATACCATAATATCACAATGTAATTTATTTTAAGGAAAAATTAAATATAAACTAAATTAATAAATTCTCAAAAAAGAGGGAAAAGAGTACTCAAAAACAAATTGAACTCTCCAATTTAAGAAAAGTGGGCAGGAGGATGACAAAGTTAAATTGAGAAAATAATTTATTTAACTTATAAAGTCTTAGGTGTATAAGTGGTGACCTAAGTTTCATATCTTCTTATTTTTTTGAAATCATATGATTCAGAGATACAAGACGATTGCATAAAACTGATAAGAAGAATATTTTAAATAAAAAAATTTATTGTATACAATTGTATTGGATACAATAAAACAAATAATGGACTCATACAACATTGTAGGCTGCAAAAGAATATTGCAAAGCATTCTGCAAGTATTGAGGTTTAAAATCCAAGGTTAGTTTGCCTTATTATGTTTTTCTGGGAAGTGAAAATACTATATTCTTAGAACCTCTTAAACTCAAAATAAGATAAGGGAATATACTCATTATTCATAAAATGTTGAGTTTTTCCTATAACTTTTAACTCTCATTATTATTATTGGGTCATAAACCATTCAATTTACCATGGAGTAAATATTTTTTAACATTTGGTAAAATTTGTTCCCTTGAATATTAACTGTAAATTCTCAGAATGCCATATGGTGGAGCTGGTGGACAAAGGTTGATTCATAGTTTTCATTGTTTTGGTGGTTGCTATGTGTGAAATTTTATTTTTTACAAGATGATTACCATGTCCAGTTTGATAAATTTCCTATGAAACTTATTTGCTTTTGCATTTCTATTTAAAATTCCTATACTGTGTCTTAGTAACTTACTTCCAAAAGAGTAGCAAAAACAAATATTAATCATAATGATTTTTCAACTAGAGAAAATATATTTCAAAAAAGGTGAGTTATGAAACACAGTTTTTATATTGAATCCTCAATTACTGTATAAATATTTGTAAAAGAAATATGGCATCTGTAAGACATGATATATTATCATATGCTGCATGTGCATATACATACTCAAGGTAGACACTCAGAGAATCTGACTTTTATGTTTATTTTACTTACTGATTTTTTTCAAAGATAATAAGTGTTGTCATTCAAAACCCAGCAAGTCTATGATATGAAATCAAGAAATATATGCTCAGTTAGTCTATGGGACAATGTTCTTGTAGAACAGTTTTGTTAATTACAATTCATATTCCATTGACACAGAGTAATGAGAAAATAATGAAATGTGTCTGAACAGAACTTTACCAGATTGTCTGAAAAAAAAAGAGATGAATTAAATAATTTATTTCATATGTAGAACTTATAATTTATTTCATAAAATACAATTTTTATGTATTTAAAGAAGGTGGTGTGGTGTGGGGTATGCTTAGGGGATTGTGTTATGCACAAAGACTGAGAGGAACAGACTGAGAGGAATCAGCAGCTATCTGCAAAATGCTGAATTTAAAAGAAGTACTTTTAAAAGGTTGTTTATTGGTGGAATTACTAAACAAGTGATTGAAAGTCAGAAGTGGAACAAAATGTTTAAATGTATATAAGAGACAATACATTTAAAAATATAAATCAGATAAATACTACCATTATATAGATAAAAATTATGGTTTTTCAAAGATCACATACAATTAAACATCTCACTTAATAACCAACTAGTTCTAGTATATAAAATTTAGTTTAACATATTGTATTTGAATGTTAAATAAAGACTCTATGTATCCAAAAGGAATGAGGTTCCATTGAGTTTTCTAGGTGTGCCGTGATTTAGGAATAAAACGCATCAAGTAGTTTGACCACAAACAGATAAAAGTTAAAAAGAAAATTAGTTTTGTTAAAATTTGCTAAAATCATGCTATCAGAAATGTTAGAATGAGTCCAATAAGAGACAAGAAGAACCATTTCTAGAGTATCAGCTATGCATTAAAACCACACAATTTACTTCAGAGCCACAAAATCATTGGGCTGCACATATTTTAATTCCCTTTTTTATAAGTGAGGAAACCGAGTCCTAAAAAGATTAATAATGTATGCAAGAGCTCATATTCAGTTAAGTGGCAGAGCTCAGATTCAAGTTCATAGCTGTCTGACTATTCACTTTCTCTCAGGCAGATAGATAACTTAGGAAATCCCTGGGTAACGAAGACTGAATGCCATTAATGATGGGAGAAACATATTTGGGAAGAAAAAGAATGAGTTTGTTTTTCAGTATATGTAAGGAAAGCAATACATAGCTTTATTATTATTGAGCTGAAAAACAATCTAAAGAATATGTAGATTACTACATTGCACAAATGTTTAACGGGCAACTGTTGACAATAAGTAAAATAGCAGTTTCTTTAATAGGTATTGAGACTTTCAGGCTAAGATCACAGTCAAGGATTGGAGAAAGGTAAAACCCAGTTATAATATAACACTAAGAATGTTTTAATTAACTCATGACTGTTAGAATAAATTCTGTAGCTAATTCTATAGGAATTGGTATTAAGTATCTGGTTCTTAGTATGTAATCTTTAATGCATGAATGAAGGAAGGCTGCATGGAAGAGAGGACATTTGAGCCAGGTCTAAAAAATGAGGGTTCAGTGGGCTCAGAATGTACCAGGTGGAAAGAAGAAAATTCCAGTGGAAAAAAAATAATTCCTACTACAGTAGTTTTGTGATACTGAGACTCAAAGAAGTGAAATGGTTCCCTTAATATCAAATAGATACAAAATTCAAGATAAAGCCTGGATGTTCTAATCAGGGTTGGCAAACTACAATAGAGAAGTAATATAAGGCTCAATCCAGCCCTCCTCATTTATGTATGTATTGTTCATGGGTACATCCATACTGCAATAACAGAGTATTTATAACACAATAAATAACCTATAAAGCCTAAAATATTTACTATCTGGCTGTCTACAAATTAAATTTTCCAACCTCTTCTCTAGGATTTTGGTTCAGATTTCTCTTCCTTATTCTTCAATAAAGAACAATATTGGTGGAAATATGTGATTACTTATTAAAGAGGTTAAGACTATCAACATATTTTGAAAGTAACGATCATAACAGGAACCATTGATATCCTTAAAATTAATTAAGCCTTCTTATAATGTGAAATGTGAATATCACAAAAAACAGGAGCGTGTACAGCACAGAATTCATATGCATATCCACATTTAGGGATGAGGAACCACATGAGAAGGTCAAGAATAAATAACAAAGGAAAGAAGTGGAATAAACTAGGAGAAAATCTGGAGACTGCTGAAGCGGTGAATCTCAAACTGAAGAAAGGTTTAGAAGAACACAAACCAAGAAGACTGATAGATTTGAATTAGTAGTTCACTACAAATTTCTTTAGTTTATTGAGTAACATTAAAAAGTACCAATAAGATTTTTGTCCAACTTAAAAAAAAAAAGTGTCGATCTCATGATAGCAAGAAAAATTTCAGCTTAGTGTTTTAGTGAAATTTCTATTCTGTTGGATTATACGTGTTACCAATAAGAAACAGGAAGTCTGTGTTAGTTTGTGTATGACTAGCAAAGTGAAAGTCTTTGGGGAATGAGCCAAGAGAGAATTAAAAAGTCTAAAAATGTCCAAAGGTAAATGGACCAATAAACAAAGAAAAGACACTAAGCTAAAAGGAGTGGAGTATAACAATGACATTGAGTTTCTCAACAGAACAGCAGTACAGGCAATAGAAAGGAAATGGAATAAAACCCTTAAGATGTTGAGAAGATTCAGAATTTTATACCTAGCCTACCATAAATCAAGAATGAGTATAATAAAGACATTTTCAGACATATGAGTTCTGAAAGAATTGACCTGCCAAGTATCATTTCTCAGGGAACTCTGGAAAATGTCTTCCCCTGAACTGAAAAGTAATTGTAGAGAGGATCAGGGAAGCAGATCAAATCAGAACCAAAAAGCAAAGGGAATTCTCGGGGCCAAGGTAAAAAGAAATCTTGGAAGTCGCCGTTGACGGTGCTAGAAAAATGTCTGAACTTTTGGAACAAACACAATAACAGCATAGTTATGAACTTGCAGCTCAGCAATTACTGAGAACCTAATATCATTAATGGACTAGGGATAAACTATTTGTATATATTAATACATTTTTATGTATTCTGTTCAGAATTTCTCAAGCAATGTTGCTACTCCAGTGTTGTACATTTTCTTCTCTCCTCTCACAACATTTTAACAGCATGGGAATGACAATTAAGAACTTAAGGACGGTAGTTGTATTTTAATATGACATTTCTATTTAAAGTTTATTTTTAAAAACTTCAAAAACAGGAATTGAACCAGGGGCACTTAACCACTGAGCCACATCCCGGCCCTCTTTATTTTTATTTTGGGACCGTGTTGTGGTGTGAACTGATAAATACAATCAACAAGAGCATAAGTTATAGGCTATCGATTAGTAAAAAATATGGATTATAGATAGAAGATTTTGATAAGTGAGATAAGAAAATTAAAAGCAAGAACTGTCATAGACAGGCCTAAGACTCCATTTTGATGCCTTCTATAAAAAATCCGTTGCAAGAGCTGTTTCTGAGAAACTGTAATGAAAGCTGTTTTCTAATAATATATTGGTTTTTGTACTTTGTACCCCACAAACTGTACTCAACCCAGGATATGGTGGTCTTGGTGACTCAAGACTTTGAAGTAGATTCTCGAGCCCACTAACCACCTGCTCAAACTCAGGATACCATTGTCTAACACCTGCTCAGACCCAAGATGTGGTTGACTGAGTTGCAAAGCTGACCGCTTTTATTCTAGCTTCTGTGATTGGCTTGCTTGCATGATGCTAAGGAAAGCCCCTGAGTTGTGGTTTTCATCTTTAAGTTCCCAGGATATTGGCCATGAAGCTGCTGTTTTCCCACAGAGCTTCAGTCTCTACAGGTGGGTGACAGTCCCTGGCCAGGTAAATAAAGCTCTCTTTGATTTGAATTCAGACTTAATGTGTTTTCTGAAGCAGCTCCCCATAACAACATTTGCTCAAGGCCTCACTAATTTGATGAGGCTGGCCTTGAACTTGCGATCCTCTTGCCTTAGCCTCCTGAGTCACTGGGACTATAGGCATGTGCCACTGTGCCTGACTATTAGGGAGTTCTTAATATCAGGTAATGAGAAAATGGATAATATATGGGAGGAGCATCCCTGATCTAAAAATCCAAAATGCAAAAAATTTTGAACACAGACATGATACCACAAATGGGAAATTCTACCCATTCATGAGTTGGGCCATAGTCAAATCACAGGTACATGTAAATAATGTATAAAATTACCTTCAGGCCATGTGTATAAGGTGCACATGAAACAGATGGATTTTGTGGTTGCATTGTGTTCCATCCCCAGATATCTCATTTTGTATATTCAAATATTCAAAAAAGTCTGAAAAACAAATCTGAAATACTTCTGGTCCCAAGCATTTTGGCTAAAGGGTACTCAATATTATTAAGTATAAATTTGGGACATAGGCGCTATGCTTTCTTGTGTGTAGTTTTAGTAACACTCTCTCAGGAGGTTTTCTGTGTTCACCTGAATTTTTAAAGAGATTCTAGAATATCAAGTATTTGGAGGAGGTTTTCAACTAAGAAATGGTGGATGTCTGAGACCTCTCTCTGGGCTCCAAAGCCTCTTCAGATCATGAACCTGGAGTTCCATGAGAATAATCAGACTCTGAGCAATGCTTAGGATGCAGGTATGCCTCAGGTACTACCTGAGACAGGTACATTGGCTTCCTTCTTTGCAAAATACATAAGCCAGGCTAGCAGAGAGATGAATAGGGTCTGAGAAAGTTGGGGAAAGAGAAGAAGATAGAAGTCAGTCACTGGATACAAAAATAGAGTTAGTTAAATAAGAGGAATACAGCACAGTAGGGTGAATGTAGTTAATGATAATTCATTGTATGTTTCAGAATATCTAGAAGAAATATCTGAAGTGATAGATATAGTAGTTTTCCTGATTTGATCATTATACATTCAGACATGTATCAAGACCACATAATATATCCAATAAAGATGTATAATCATTACCTGTCTATTAAAAATAATAATAGTATTGATGATAAACATAGGAGTGTTTAAACACTTCCCTGAAGTCTATGCTGATGACTCAAGTCAACATTGTTTTTAACAATGTTGAAATATTCCCGCTGACTTGACCACACACACAGACCCTTTTTATCAATTGCCAAAGAGGAACACAAGCTCTGTTTCAGGTTTTGATTGTAGTCAATCTTTTTTTTGTCTAAGAATTGCAAAGGATAGGGGTTCGCCCTGCAGAAAACTGCAAAATAGCTCCACATTATTTCTTGGTTACTTTAAATTGTTGGTAGAAATAGAGGTGATTACTGATGCACAGTTTTAACAATTAACCTTTCTTAAAACAGCTAAAGAAATGTATATACACACTTGTTTATAAAATAAAATATAGTCCATAGGTTATGAATTAGTCTTTCAAAGTGAAATTTTGTTGAGTGATTCAGAATCAAACTGATACATTCTAAGAATTTTTAAAATTACTTTTATTAGAAAGTCATGTATAAAATTAAACAAAAACAGCAAATACCAGGCAAAAAACTTCAGAAAACATCATAATTCTATAAAGTACTAGAACAGAAGTTGAATTGTTCTTAATTCTATTGAAGTTTTATGAGATTTCCTCTAAATTCAGCAAATTTTGACCCCAAGTTGGATGGCTACCTTAAAATCTTTACTGAATTATAAGTGGCAGATGGTGGCTGGGGATAAAAGTTGTTATTTAGAAATAAATATACAGCAACAGATTCTATCCCGAGTCTAGCATTTCACAATCTGGGGGGACAATTTTGCTCTCTGGGGCACATTTGACAATATTTGGAAACATTTTTTGTTGTCACCTTTGGAATATGGTGTGACTGGTATCAAGTGGGTAGATGTCAGAAATTCTACTAAACAGAATCAAAGTCCAGCAAAATGTCCATAATGCCAAGGCTGAGAAACAACAATCTAGTCTAGAAGTCACAAATGCACACAAAGTCTTTGATTAGACAAATGTCTTAATGTACTGTACAGATTTCCATAATGATACTACTCTGTAAGTCAGTATTTTTAAGGATATAATTATCATACTTTATTGATTTTTTCTTGTTTGTTCATATGAGCTTCTTCTATGGCAATGCCAAATTTAATTTTTTTTAAATGTTGCTTACATGATCTAAATGGATATCACTGATTGGCTTTATTTTAATAATCTCTGACACAGATATATCGAAAGAATTAATCTTGAATCTTGGAGTTGTGCCCCTATTTTGCACCAGAGATACTAGACAGCCACTCTGCAAAGTGCTGACGTTAATCAGCATGTCTGTGTTAACTTAAACTTGGGTATTTGTAAGTACAATAAAGCATTGTAGTCTCTCTGTATAAAGAAAATGTTTTTAAGATGTGAATATCTCTGTGTACATATCATCAGGTATTTCTTATGGTAAAAACCATAAGAAAGCAGCTTTTAATAAGCCCCTCAGTGAAAATAAATGCAAGAGTTACTAGAATTCTTGACAAGATTCAACAGTAATATTGCTTGTTTCCTAGGATTTAAATTTTCCCCATACTAATTCAACTCTGCCCTTCTCAGAAATAATATTTTCTTTCAATTTTTTAAGCTATGGTTAGTCAAAAGTGTTGTATTCATCAAGGGTCATGGATATCTTTTACATCATGAAAAGTTGTCATTGATTTTTGGAGTAGCAATAGATCTGTACTTCTACACCCACACTTGCCTTTACTTGTTAGGTTGTGATCTTATAGCATTTGTAAAATAATTGAAGAAAGCTGTCTTTTTGTTTTGTTTTTTGGTTTTTGGTTTTAGGATGAAGCTATTTGCTCACTAAAACTACTCAATGGAGAAATGTTAAATAATGGATATGAAATTACAGTCAGGAGCAAGAGGCACTGTTGTAGGGTGAGTACCTATACACTAACAAATGGTACTTCTCAAAAAACTAGACAAAAACATATTGGAAGGTTTCACAATAAAAAAAAATGAGAAATGTCTGAAGAGAGAGATATGTTTAACCTGTTTATACGCTGTATACCTGGATTGAAACCTCATGTTGTCCCATTAATAAGCAATTTTCATTTTTACACATCAATTAAAAACTAAATTCATTTTAATTAAAAAAGGAAATTTAACCAATTAATTAAAACAGCAAAAGACGCAATAGGCTACATCCTAGATTTTGCCAACATGGGCTAGCTAAATTCTCAAAGTCTCTTTCTACACTGGCATACAATTCAGCTGCACATGATAGCAAGGAAATGGGAACTAACACTGCCGTGCTGTCACAGGAAAATTCAAAGAAAGTTCAATTAAAACAACAACAGCCAAAGCATTTGATAGTAGGCATTCTGGTCAGGCCACAAAATAAAATAAAATTTCTCTTTTTCTTTTCTGTTCTTTTTTTTCTGTTTTTACTTTTTAAAAACAAATCTTGATAATCAAAGGGTTGTTCAGACTCCCTTATATAAAAGCAAAACACAAAAATTAGATAAATTTTTGGGGTCACACTGTGAATATTGGTTCTAGGTCACACCTACTCTGGAAGTCTAGGCAGACATTTTATGGCGGAGATTTTTGCTACATTAAGTAAAACTAAAGATATTCATCTTTGCTCACTACTGTCTAGACGTGGGAAACATCTGGGAAATACACCAGAATTCTCATATGAATTTCCTTCCATGCTTTCCCTAGGCCCCTCGCAGGCAGCTGCTCTATGGCTGGTCTCTGTGGTAAACATGCTTGGACTCACACTTTTCTTCATGCATAATCCAGATCCTTCTTTGTTATCCATCTAATAAATGTGCAAGGAAAGAATCATCTTTTCACAAACTAATTATCTCTGCAAGTTTTTTTCTTTTGTTCAGTGGGCTTTTGCATATAATCTGAGTTCCAAAGCACATCACTAATTGGTTGTTACTTTCAACCAATTATGTAA